>NC_060123.1:314198670-314504125 GCF_021461395.2 Schistocerca americana
ACTTTCTGCAGGACCTGACCAACATTTTTCAAGACAGTTCTCAAGCACATACAGTGCAAGCTGTTACTGATTTGTTTGACTGATGGGGCTGTTAAGTGCTGTATCACCTACTGCACTCCCTTGACTTAAGCCCTTGTAAGTTCAACTCGATTTCCAAACTGAAGGAAACAATTCACGGCATTCGCTTCAGAACTGCTAGAAAGTCGTCGGGCAATAGACCGTACCGCTCGAACTGCCAACAAAACTGGCACTGCTAAGAGTATCCTACGACTTCCATATAGCTGACAACGGGTTATACATAATGCTGGTGACTACTTTGAAGGTCAGTAAAACTTTGAAACACTTATACATTGTGTACTAGCTGTAAATAAATATTTGCCACTATTGAAGTTCCAATTGTACTCCCAACGGACACAGCGTGTGCATATATTCCAGGAAGAAGACGCGACACTGTGTCAACATTACAAAAAATGTTCCATGAACACAACATTCAGATCAAACTGCTTACAACTGCTTCGCAAGGCATACTGACTGATGATTACAAAATCCTCATGCGTGCATATTGATGGCCATCAGGTGTACACGAACGGCGTTTCAGTGTACTATAATCTTTAAGCTCTGTATTGCACAACACACAATTGACGTTGATGAAGATGGATGTACAGGAGGCACTCGGTCTCGATTTTTGCGCAAGTATAAACCATTTACTAATGAAACGGTTATCATCAATTTACTGTCTGGTTGTGCTCGTTCTCTTGGACCACTATACGGTATTTACAGAACTAAAAAACAGACACCTTCTAATTTGTTTGTTCACCAGTTGATAGTATTGCTTGTATCACATTGAAGTTATACACACCATCACTATGAGAGAATATCATTAAGTCTTTGAGGCTGTCTTACGATCTTTGGGTTTCTGAAACGCGAATTAATGCACTGCTGTGCTGGTGGAGTACAATGTCACGGCAATCAGAACCCACTGTTGCTGTAACCACCGCCACCTCATGTTCTACCACAAGATCTACGAAGTTAGTTTCTTCTGAGATATGGATGGTAATTCGAACTGATTCGTCCAGCGTCCTGGAGAAATTGCACCAGTGCATGTTTGGGAAGTGTGAGAGAAACCTCGACAAAAGCAAGTAGAGAATTCAAACTGTTTGTCTGATAGAGTTGTTCTCCGGGCGACAGGCCGGTTATCGCAATATTATGCGAGACACCCTGCCTTCAGCGAGGGTGCCTAGCCCTGCGTCCATTGGTCTGTGAACGTGACCTACAAGCTGGCACACCGACCTACATCAGCTGCCTGCCGTTAATCTTTATCGCGGGCGAAACGAGCCGTACACTTCCAGATATCGCTTTAGTGGGTGAGATACCAAAAATGCGGCGAAGCTAGGTGGCGAAATGGAACCACGTGGCTCCTGTGTAAAAGGGAATCGCTGTGTCGTAAACGCGAGAGGCATATGACGTAAGGCACTTAAAACTGCTACAGCAGACGACGGTGGACTACGGTCCGACAAAAGAAATTTATGAGGGCAAGCTTATCATTGATATTCTTCAAGTAATTACGATGCTAATGAAAGTTATCTCGCTAGAAGTGGATCGGCCGCTCAGTTGTAGGGGAAAATCCACTTTTATGGGGAATCGTTGAAGCAAAGGATTCGGCATTTCAGATGTCAAGCTGGTTTGGTATTTACGTCATCAACAAATTGATAGTATCACAGTAGGTTCCGTCCAGTTCCGTATTCACTTGCTGAAAGTGTAGTAAAGATTTCTTTGTTCTATTGACGTTAAGGGAATACACTATTGGCTGCTGCAAAAATAATCTAGACTGAGAATACTTTCTAGGAAAGGAAAACACAGAGGAAGATCCTGATATTAAATTTCACTAATGAACATTGTGTTTGGGTAACACATTTCTGAATACTACTGAGAGACGAGTAAAACGCTGGTCTCACATTCGGAAAGAGAGAGTTTCAGATCCTTGTTTGGTCGTTCGTTAGTTACCGAAAATCGCTTAAGGCAAGTGACGGTACCTAGAAAAGGACAAATCCGATTTTCTACCCTAACCGAGCTTGTAGTCCTTGTCTATCGGCCTTAATGGTCCTTCCTTCCAAATCATCGGACATTGTTTCATCCTGAAGAAGCCCTTAGCCGCAAACTTCAGTCATTTTTCCTTCTTAGTTATATATACACATTGTTGGTCATTCCTCAAAGATGTGTTAAAGTGGACTTCTTTAATGGTGTACTGATGGCATCTATTCGAAGTTACTGAAATCTGTGGCAGCTATAGGATTTAGAAGGTCATTTACGTTGGTATCAAAAATCTGTCAAAAGTATGCCTTAACAGCAGATTAAAAAAAAAAAAAACCTCTGTTATTACATTACCAAAATAGGTACGCGGGGATCAATTCTAAATCTATCGAACGAATAACCCGAAAAGTCATTCTTGTAAACTTCTACCGGAATAACAGACGTTCGACACTTACATGCGACGCAACATCCGGAAGACGAAAAACGAATTTTGGAAACCGTTTTTCAATATCATGTTTATGCATTAAGGCCTGAAGTGGTTTTTATAGGCCAGTCAAATATCGGTTTACAGATCATCCACAGAATAGCTGTTTTTCTTCAATTAAATATCAGAGGTAGGCAACTTCATGCTCACTCTAATATTTCTACTTCTCCTTCACTACGTAAAAAGTGCGTCCGAGAAATTAGCTGAAAATTTTTATGGTAGCTGGAGAAGGCTTCACGAGTAAAGATTGTTAAAAAGCATTTTATTGGATGGCCGGATTTCACAGAGCTATGGTGCTAAAAGAAAAAGATGTAATAAGCAAGGAAAGGATAACGTTCTACAGGTCGGGGCGTGGAATGTCACAAGTATGAACTTGGTAAGGACGCTAGAAAATCTGGAAAAGGAAATGCAAAGTCTCAATCTAGATACACTTGAATTTGGGTGAGTGAAGTGAAACGGAAAGAAGACAAGGATTTCTGGTCTGGCGAGTAAAGGGTAATATCAATAGCAGCAGAAGATAGTATAACGGGAGTAGGATTCGTTATGAATAGGAAGAAAGGCCACAGAGTTAATTACAAGGAACAGTTCAGTGACTGGGTTGATCTCATCAGAAACGACAGGAAACCAACAAATACAACGATAGTTGAGGTACACACGCAGGCTGAAGGTAAAGAGATAGAGGACATTGAAAGAGTAATTCAATACGTAAACGGAGATGAAAATCTAATAGTCATGGGGAACGAGAATGTGGTTGCGGGGGAAGGAGTAGAAGAAAGGGTTACGGGTGAATATGGACTTGGTAACAGGAATGAAAGAGGAGAAAGACTAATTGAGTTCTGTAATAAATTTCAGCTAGTAATAGTGAATTCCCCCCCCCCCCCCCCCCCCATTAACCATGGACCTTGCTGTTGTTGGGGAGGCTTGCGTGCCTCAGCGATACAGGTGGCCATACCGTAGGTGCAACCACAACGGAGGGGTGTCTGTTGAGAGGCCAGACAAACGTGTGGTTCCTGAAGAGGGGCAGCAGCCTTTTCATTAGTTGCAGGAGCAACAGTTTGGATGATTGACTGATCTGGCCTTGTAGCTCTAACCAAAACTGCCTTGCTGTGCTGGTACTGCGAACGGCTGAAAGCAAGGGGAAACTACAGCCGTAATTTTTCCCGAGGGCATGCAGATTTACTGTATGGTTAAATGATGATGGCGTCCTCTTGGGTAAAATATTCTGGAGGTAAAATAGTCCCCCATTCGGATCTCCGGGGGAGGACTACTCAAGAGGAAGTTGTTATCAGGAGAAAGAAAACTGGCGTTTTACGGATCGGAGCGTGGAATGTCAGATCCCTTTATTGGGCAGGTAGGTTAGAAAATTTAAAAAGGGAAATGGATAGGTTAAAGTTAGATATAGTAGGAATTAGTGAAGTTCGGTGCCAGGAGGAACAAGACATCTGGTCAGGTGAATACAGGGTAACAAATACAAATTCAAATAGGGGTACTGCAGGAGTAGGCTTCATAATGAATAAAAAAATAAGAGTCGGGGTAAGCTACTACAAACAGCATAGTGAACGCATTATTGTGGCCAAAATAGACGCGAAGGCCACGCCTACTACAGTAGTACAAGTTTATATGCCAACTAGCTCTGCAGATGATGAAGAAATTGATGAAATATATGATCAGATAAAAGAAATTATTCAGGTAGTGAAGGCAGACGAAAATTTAATAGTCATGGGTGACTGGAATTCGAGAGTAGGAAAAGGGAGAGAAGGAAACATAGTAGGTGAATATAGATTGGGGGTAAGAAATGAAAGAGGAAGCCGTTTGGTAGAATTTTGTACAGAGCATAAATTACTCATAGCTAACACTTGGTTCAAGAATCATGAAAGAAGGTTGTATACATGGAAGAACCCTGGAGATACTAAAAGGTATCAGATATTTTTATATAAAGGTAAGACAGAGGTTTAGGAACCAGATTTTAAATTGTGGGACATTTCCAGGGGCGGATGTGGACTCTGACCACAATCTGTTGGTTATGAACTGTAGATTAAAATTGAAGAAACTTCAAAAAGGTGGGACATTACGGAGATGGGACCTTGACAAACTGACTAAACCAGAGGTTGTACAGAGTTACAGAGAGAGCATAAGGGAACAATTGACAGGAATGAGGGAAAGAAATACAGTAGAAGAAGAATGGGTAGGTCTGAGGGATGAAGTAGTGAAGGCAGCAGACGATCAAGTAGGTAAAAAGACGAGTGCTAGTAGAAATCCTTGGGTAACAGAAGAAATATTGAATTTAATTGATGAAAGGAGAAAATATAAAAATGCAGTAAATGAAGCAGGCAAAAAGGAATACAAACGTCTCAAAAATGAGATCGACAGGAAGTGCAAAATGGCTAAGTAGGGATGGCTAGAGGACAAATGTAAGGATGTAGAGGCTTATCTCACTAGGGGTAAGATAGATACTGCCTACAGGAAAATTAAAGAGACCTTTGGAGAAAAGAGAACCACTTGTATGGATATCAAGAGATCAGATGGAAACCCAGTTCTAAGCAAAGAAGGGAAAGCAGAAAGGTGGAAGGAGTATATAGAGGGTCTATACAAGGGCGATGTACTTGAGGACAATATAATGGAAATGGATGTAGATGAAGATGACATGGGAGATACAATACTGCGTGAAGAGTTTGATACAGCACTGAAAGACCTGAGTCGAAACCAGGCCCCGGGAGTAGACAACATTCCATTAGAACTACTGATGGCCTTGGGAGAGCCAGTCATGACAAAACTCTACCATCTGGTGAGCAAGATGTATGAGACAGGCGAAATACCCTCAGACTTTAAAAAGAATATAATAATACCAATTCCAACGAAGGCAGGGGTTGACAGATGTGAAAATTACCGAACTATCAGTTTAATAAGTCACAGCTGCAAAATACTAACGCGAATTCTTTACAGACGATTGGAGAAACTGGTAGAAGCCGACCTCGGGGAAGATCAGTTTGGATTCTGTGGAAATGTTGGAACACGTGAGGCAATACTGACCTTACGCCTTATCTTAGAAGAAAGATTAAGGAAAGGCAAACCTACGTTTCTAGCATTTGTAGACTTAGAGAAAGCTTTTGACAATGTTGGCTGGAATACTCTCTTTCAAATTCTAAAGGTGGCCAGGATAAAATACAGGGCTATTTACAATTTGTACAGAAACCAGATGGCAGTTACAAGAGTCGAGGAGCATGAAAGTGAAGCAGTGGTGGGGAAGGGAGTGAGACAGGGCTGTAGCCTCTCCCCAATGTTATTCAATCTGTATATGGAGCAAGCAGTAAAGGAAACAAAAGAAAAATTCGGTGTAGGTATTAAAATCCATGGAGAAGAAATAAAATCTTTGAGGTTCGCCGATGACATTGTAATTCTGTCAGAGACAGCAATTGACTTGGAAGAGCAGTTGAACGGAATGGACAGTGTCATGAAAGGAGGATATAAGATGAACATCAACAAAAGCAAAACGAGGATAATGGAATGTAGTCGAATTAAGTCAGGTGATGCTGAGGGAATTAGATTAGGAAAGGAGTTTTGCTATTTGGGGAGCAAAATAACTGATGATGGTCGAAATAGAGAGGATATAAAATGGAGACTGGCTATGGCAAGGAAAGAATTTATGAAGAAGAGAAATTTGTTAACATCGAGTATAGATTTAAGTGTCAGGAAATCATTTCTGGAAGTATTTGTATGGAGTGTAGCCATGTATGGAAGTGAAACATGGACGATAAATAGTTTGGACTAGAAGGGAATAGAAGCTTTCGAAATGTGGTGCTTCAGAAGAATGCTGGAGATTAGATGGGTAGATCACGTAACTAATGAGAAGGTATTGAATAGAATAGGGGTGAAGAGGAGTTTGTGGCACAACTTGACAAGAAGAAGGGACCGGTTGGTAGGGCATGTTCTGAGGCATCAAGGGATCACAAATTTAGCATTGGAGGGAATACACTAAGCAGATTCAAAAGGATGTAGGTTGCAGTAAGTACTGGGAGATGAAGAAGCTTGCACAGGATAGAGTAGCATGGAGAGCTGCATCAAATCAGTCTCAGGACTGAAGACCACAACAACAACAATTGCGAATACTCTGTTCAAGATTCACAAGAGGAGGAGGTGTACTTGGAAGAGGCCTGGAGATGCGGGAAGATTTCAGTTAGGTTACATTATGGTCAGAGATTTCGAAATATGATACTGAATTGTAAGGCGTACCTAGGAGCAAATATAGACTCGGACCACAGTTTAGCAGTGATGAAGAATAGGCTGAAGTTTAACAGACTTGTCAGGAAGAATCAGTAGGCAAAGAAGTGCGATATGGCACCACTAAGGAATGAAGAGATACGCTTGAAGTTCTCTATGACTAAAAAATACTGCGATAAGGAATAGTTCACTATGCAGTTCAGTTGAAGAGGAATGGATACCTTTAAAAAGGACAATCACAAAAGTTTCAAAAGAAAACATAGGTACAAACAAGGTAACTGCAAAGAAAACATGGGTAATCCTTCAGCTGATCGATGGAAGAAGGAAGTACAAAAATGATCGGGGAAATTCAGGAATACGGAAGTACAAGTAACTGAGGAATGAGATAAATTGGAAGTGCAGGGAAGCTAATATGAAATGACTATACGAAAAATTTGAAGAAATCGAAAAAGAAATGACGGATAGAAGAACAGATTCAGCAAACCTAAAAGTCAAAATAACCTCCCGTGAAATTAAAAGCAAGGGCGGTAATATTAAGTGTGCAATGGGAATTCCACTGTTAAATGCAAATGAGAGAGGTTGTAGGTTGGAAAGAGTACACTGATGGCCTCTACGAGGAGAAAGACTTGCCTGATAACGTCATAGATGAAGAAACAGGAGTCAACAGGGAAGAGATAGTTGTTTCAGTACGAGAATCAAAATTTAAAACAGCACTGGATGGTTTAAGATTAAAAAAGGCGAAAGGAATAGATTAATTTCCATCAGAATTTCTAAAATCATTGGGGTAAGTGGCAAGAAAACGACTCTTCACCTTGGTGTGTAGAATGTGTGAGCCTGGCGACATACTTTCGAGAAAATATCATCCATACAATTCCGAAAACTGCAAGAGCCGACAAGTTCTAGAATTATCGCACAGTCAGCTTAAGCGCTGATGCATCCAAATTGTTGACAAGAATGGAACAGAAAATTGAACATGTGCTAGATGACGATCAGTTTGACTTTAGAAAAGGTAAAGGTGCCAGAGAGGCAATTCTGCCGTTGCGCTTGATAATGGAAATAAGACTAAAGAAAAGTCAAGACACGTTCCTAGGATTTGTCAACCTGGAAAAGCGTTCGACAGTGTCAAATGGTGCAAGATGTTCGAAATGCTGAGAAAAATAGGGATAAGCTATAGGGAGAAACGGATAATATATAACTTGTCAAGAGTCAAGAGGGAATAATAAGAGTGGAAAGTGCTCGTATATAAAGGCGTGTAGGACGGGGATGTAGTCTTATGCTTCTAGATGTAGTCTTTTGCTTCTACTGTTCTGTCTACACATAAAATAAACAATGATAGAAGTAAAAGAAAGATTCGAGAGTGAAATTAAAATTTAAAGTGAAAGGATATCAATAATAAGATTCGTTGATGACATTGCTGTCTTCGGTGAAAGTGAAGAATTGCAAGATGTGCTGAATATAATGAATAGTCTGTTGAGTACAGAATGTGGTTTGAGAGTAAATGGAATAAAGAAGAATGTAATGAAAAGCAGCAGAAATGAGAACAGAAAAAAAACTTAACATCAGGATTGATGGTTAGCTGCGCGGGATTAGCCGAGCGGTCTGAGGCGCTGCAGTCATGGGCTGCGCGGCTGGTCCTGGCAGAGGTTCGAGTCCTCCCTCTGGTATGGGTGTGTGTGTTTGTCCTTAGGATAATTTAGGTTAAGTAGTGTGTAAGCGTAGGGACTGATGACCTTAGCAGTTAAGTCCCATAAGATTTCACAAAATTTGAACATTTTTTTGGATTGATGGTTACGAAGTAGATGCAGTTAAGGAATTGTGCTACCTACTGTAGGCAGTAAAATAAATCATGACGGACGGACGGAGCAGGATGTTCTTCAAATAACAACAACTGTGGCCCGTTGACAGATCACCGTTGTTTCTGAACATGGAGTCCATAAATGATTTGAAATGGTCACCAAACAGCCGAACATAACCATTTCGTCACCAAACAGCCGAACATAACCATTTCCAGTCAATGCTCGGTTCAGTTGGACCAGAGAACCCACTCCATTTCGTGTAAACACAGTCCACACCAATATGGAGCCACCACCAACCTGCACAGTGCCTTGTTGACAATTTGGGTCCATGGCTCCATGGGGGTCACTCGACCCTACCGTCCACTCTCACCCACTGAAATCAGGACTCATCCGCACGAGGCCACGGTTTTCCAGTCGTCTAGGGTCCTACCGGTATGGTCACGAGCCCAGGAGAGGCACTGCAGGTCTAACGGATAAGTTCGTAGTACGTCCCACATTGATTTCTGTGTCTATTGCACGTAGTTTTGCTTGTCTGTTAGCACGGACAACTTTACAGAAACGCTGTTGCACTCGGTCGTTAAGTGAAGACCGTCGGGCACTGTGTTGTCAGTGGTGAGAGGTAATGCCCGAAATATGTTATTCTCGGCAACATCATGAGACTGTGGATCTCGGATTATTGAATTCCCTAACGATTTTTGAAATGGAAAGTAACATGCGTCTAGCAACAACTATCATTCCGAGTTCAAAGTCTGTTAATTCACATTGTGCGCCTATAATCACGTGGGACACCTTTTTACATGAATCTCTTGAGTACAAATGGCAGCTCCGCCAATGCACCGCCCTTTCGTGGCTTATGTACCGATGGCACTGATATCTTCACCTCAATGTGTGGTAATAGATGTATTGGTATGTTGTGTTTTACGCCATTCTATGATTGCAAAATGTTTAAACTACAATGTTTTGGGGCGATTATTATCGACCATCGATGTTTAGAAAATGATAATCAAAACGAAATCGGAGTAGATGATTTGCCAGCATAGCACATCCCTAATGCGAAGCCTACCAGTGCAGAGCGAGTGACGACGCGCCCAGTCCAAGCGCAGACTTGGAAGGGCAGGGCAGCGGAGTGTTTCTGAGCACAGGGTTGCGGTAGCGCGCAGCGGTCAGGTCGCGCCGTTTCGAAAGCCAGTCGACGCCGCTGCGGGCCACGTTTCGTTCCGTTCCGTTCCGTTTCGCAACGGCTGGGCCGGGCCGGGCTGTGCTGGCCTACCTCTTGGCCGACGTGGCGCGGCGGGCCACAAGTGCCGGCCCTGTCCTATCCTAGCGCCGCGCCGCCTATCTCAAGCGCCACAATGGGTGCGCGCTGTTTCAACATCCGGGGCCGACGGCGTCCTGCCAGCTGCTGCAGAAGCTGGCCGACGCTTCCTACACTCACCGCGTCTTGACCTGCTTCCTGCTGCCGAGACGTGGCCACATCAAGCTCCACGCGCCTTCCTCCACTATCTCCCAGGCACTTCGCTCCATACTGACACGCAGTAAGATTCTTTGCTGGCGAATATTTGGTTGTTGCCACCTTCCATGGTAGTGATTGTTTTGATGATCTCATTGAAGATATGGATTCAGCGTTGGATTTTATGGAGGAGTGACACTTTGTTACCATCTCACAGCCCCCCCCCCCACCGGCCACATCACCCCCCCCCACTTCCACACACACACACACACACACACACACACACACACACGCATGCACACACACTCACCAAATGAAATGAGGTGACAAAAGTCATGGGACAGCGATATGCACATATACAGGTTGCGGTTGTGTCGCGTACACATGGTATAAAAGGGCAGTGCACTGACGGAGCTGTCATTTGTATTTAGACGATTAATGTGGAAAGGTTCTCAACCTGAATATGGTCGCACGATGGGAATTAACAGACTTCGTACTCGGAATGGTGATTTGAGCTAGACGCATGGGACATTCCATTTTGCAAATTGTTAGGGATTTCAGTAGTCAGAGATCCAACAGTTTCAAGATTGTACCGAGAATACCGAATTTCCGGTATTAATTCTCGCCATGGACAAATATGGAAAATACAAAAATGCAGTAAGTGAAGCAGGCAAAAAGGAATACAAACGTCTCAAAAAATGAGATCGACAGGAAGTGCAAAATGGCTAAGCAGGGATGGCTAGAGGACAAATGTAAGGATGTGGAGGCTTATCTCAAGAGGGATAAGATAGATACTGCCTACAGGAAAATTAAAGAGATCTTTGGAGAAAAGAGAACCACTTGCATGAATATCAAGAGCTCAGATAGAAACCCAGTTCTAAGCAAAGAAGGGAAAGCAGAAAGGTGGATGGAGTATATAGAGGGTCTATACAGGGGCGATGTTCTTGAAGACAATATTATGGAAATGGAAGAGGAGGTAGATGAAGATGAAATGGGAGATATGATACTGCGTGAAGAGTTTGACAGAGCACTGAAAGACCTAAGGTGAAACAAGGCCCCGGGAGTAGACAACATTCCATCAGAACTACTGACAGCCTTGGGGGAGCCAGGCCTAACAAAACTCTACCATCTGGTGAGTAAGATGTATGAGACAGGCGAAATTCCCTCATACTTCAAGAAGAATGTAGTAATTCCAACCCCAAAGAAAGCAGGTGTTGACAGATGTGAAAATTACCGAACTGTCAGTTTAATAAGTCACAGCTGCAAAATACTAACACGAATTCTTTACAGACGAATGGAGAAACTGGTAGAAGCTGGCCTCGGGGAAGATCAGTTTGGATTCCGTAGAAATGTTGGAACACGTGAGGCAATACTGACCCTACGACTTATTTTAGAAGCTAGATTAAGGAAAGGCAAACCTACATTTCTAGCATTTGTAGACTTAGAGAAAGCGTTTGATAATGTTGAGTGGAATACTCTCTTTCAAATTCTGAAGGTGGCAGGGGTAAAATACAGGGAGCGAAAGGCTATTTACAATTTGTACAGAAACCAGATGGCAGTTATAAGAGTCGAGGGGCATGAAAGGGAAGCAGTGGTTGGGAAGGGAGTGAGACAGGGCTGTAGCCTCTCCCCGATGATATTAAATCTGTATATTGAGCAAGCAGTAAAGGAAACAAAAGAAAAGTTCGGAGTAAGTATTAAAATCCATGGAGATGAAATAAAATCTTTGAGGTTCGCCGATGACATTGTAATTCTGTCAGAGTCAGCAAAGGACTTGGAAGAGCAGTTGAACGGAGTGGACAGTATCTTGAAAGGAGGGTATAAGATGAACATCAACAAAAGCAAAACAAGGATAATGGAATGTGGTCGAATTAAGTCGGGTGATGCTGAGGGGATTAAATTAGGAAATGAGACACTTAAAGTAGTAAAGGAGTTTTGCTATTTGGGAAGCAAAATAACTGATGATGGTCGAAGTAGAGAGGATATAAAATGTAGACTGGCAATGGCAAGGAAAGTGTTTCTGAAGAAGAGAAATTTCTCAACATCGAGTATAGAGTTAAGTGTCAGGAAGTCGTTTCTGAAAGTATTTGTATGGAGTGTAGCCATGTATGGAAGTGAAGAATGGACGATAAATAGTTTAGACAAGAAGAGAATAGAAGCTTTCGAAATGTGGTGCTACAGAAGAATGCTGAAGATTAGATGGGTAGATCACATAACTAATGAGGAGGTATTGAACAGAATTGGGGAGAAGAGGAGTTTGTGGCACAATTTGACTAGAAGAAGGGACCGGTTGGGAGCACATGTTCTGAGGCATCAAGGGATCACCAATTTGGTACTGGAGGGCAGCGTGGAGGGTAAAAATCGTAGAGGGAGACCAAGAGATGAATACACTAAGCAGATTCAGAAGGATGTAGGCTGCAGTAGGTACTGGGAGATGAAGAAACTTGCACAGGATAGAGTAGCATGGAGAGCTGCATCAAACCAGTCTCAGGACTGAAGACTACAACAACAACAACAACAACATGGACAACGCGCTGCTCGACGCCTTCACTTAACGACAGATAGCAGCCTCGTTAGCGTAGAGTTCTCAGTGCTAACAGACCTGCAGCACTGCGTGAAATAGCCGTAGAAATCAATGTGGGATGTACTGCCAAAGTATCCTTTAGGACAGTACGGCGAAATTTGGCATTAATGGGCTATGGCAGCAGACGACCTACACGAATGCCTTTGCTAATTGCACGACATCGCCTGCAGCGCCTCTCCTGGTCTCGTGGCCACATCGATTGGACCCTAGACCACTGGAAAACCGTAACCTGGTCAGAAGAATCCAGATTTCCGTTGGTAAGAGCTGATGGTAGCGTTCAAGTGTGGCGCAGACCCCACGGATCCATGGTCCCAGGTTGTCACTAAGGCACTGTGGAGGCTTTGCTGCCTTCGTAATGGCGTGGGCCGTATTTACATGGAATGGACTGGATCTTCCGGTCCAACTGAACCGATCATGACTGTAAATGGTTATGTTCGGCTACGATGGAATATTTACGGATGGCAATGTGCTATGTCACCGAGCCACAGTTGATCACGGTTGGTTTGGAGGACATTCTGGACAGTTCGAACGAATGATCTGGGCACCCAGATCTCCCGACATGAATCCAGTCGAACATCTATGTGATATAATAGACTGGTCAGTTCGTGCACAAAATCCCCGGCAGTGACAGTACACCAATTATGGACGGCTATAGATCTACATGGTTACTCTGCAATTCACACACTTAAGGGCCTGGCAGAGGGTTCATCGAACACCTAAATCTTTCTGTTCGAGCTCTGAATTCTCTCATTTTATTATGATGATCATTTCTCCATACGTAGGTAGCTGCCAACAAAATATTTTCACATTCGGAAGAGAAATTTGCTGATTGACATTTCGTAAATAGATCTCGCCGCAAAGAAATCGGCATTGTTTCAGTGAATGCCGCCCCAACACACGTATCATATCAGTGACATTCTCACCCCTATTGCGCGATAGCACGAAATGATCTGCCCTTCTTCGCATTTTGTCGATGTCCCCCGTCAATCCTACCTGGTAAGGATCCCACACCGCGCAGCAATATTACAGCAGAGGATGGACAAGTGTAATGTAGGCTGCTTCTTTAGTGGGTTTGTCGCATCTTCTTTCTGCCAACAAAGCGCAGTCTTTGTTTCGCCTTCCCCGCAATGTTATCTACGTAGACTTTCCAGTTTAAGTTGCTCCTAATTGTAATTCCTAGGTATTTAGTCGAATTGACAGCCTTTAGATTTGTGCGATTTATCGTATACCCAAAATTTATCGTATTTCTTTTAGTACCCATGTGGATGACCTCGCACTTTTCTTTGTTTAGTGCCAATTGCCACTTTTCGCACCATACAGAAATTCTCTCTAGATCATTTTGTAATTGGAATTGATCGTCTGATGAGTTTACTATACGGTAAATTACAGCGTCATCTGCAAACAATCTAAGGGGGCTGCTCAGGTTAGCACCTAGATCATTTATGTAAATCAGGAATAGCAGAGGGCCTATGACACTACCTGTCGGGACGCCAGATATCACTTCTGTTCTACTCGATGATTTACCGTCTATCACTACAAACTGTGACCTCTCTGAGAGGAAATCACGAATCCAGTCACACAGCTGAGACGATACTCCATATGCACGCAATTTGATTAATAGTCGCTTGTAAGGAACGGTATCAAAAGCCTTGTGGAAATTCAGGATTATGGAATCGATCTGAGATCCCTTGTCGACAGCACTCATTACTTCATGGGAATAAAGATCTAGCTGTGCTGCGCAAGAACGATGTTTTCTGAATCCGTGTTCGTTATGTATCAATAAGTCATTTTCTTCAAGGTGATTCATGATGCTCGAGTACAGTATATGCTCCAAAATCCTACTGCAAATTGAAGTCAGTGATATGGGTCTGTAATTCAATGGGTTACTCCTATTTCCTTTCTTGAATATTGGTGCGACCTGTGCAACTTTCCAGTCTTTAGGAGTAGACCTTTCGTCAAGTGAGCGGTTGTATATGATTGCTAAGAAAGGCGCTATTGTTACTTTATACTCTGAAAGGAACCTGATTGGTATACCATCTGGACAGGAAGACTTGCCTTTCTTAAGTGACTGAGTTGTTTCGCGACAGGTAAGATATCTAGTTTTATGTCACTCATGCTAACAGCTGTTCTGGTTTCGAATTCTGAAATATTTACTTCGTCTACTTTCTTGAAGGAACTACGGAAAACTGTATTTAGTAACTCCGCTTTAGTGGCACCATCAGCGGTAACATTTCAATCGGTATCGCGCAGTGACGGTATTGACTGTTTTTGCCACTGGTATACTTTACATACCACCAGAATCTCTTTGGGTTTTCTACTATATTTTGAGACAATTTTTTATTGTGGAAACTATTAAAAGCATCTCGCATTGCCGTCCGCACTAAATTTCGAGCTTCAGTGAAACTTAGCCAGTATTGGGGATTTTGCGTTCTACTGAATCTGGCATGCTTTTTTCGTTACTTCTGCAACAGTGTTCTGACGTGTTTTGTGTACTATGGTGGATCAGTCCCGTCTCTTATTAATTTATGCGGTATGAATCTATCTATTGCTGTCGATACTGTATCTTTGAATTTGAGCCATATCTGGTCTGCGCTTACATAATTAGCTTGGAAGGAATGGAGACTCTCTCTTAGGAAGGCATCAAGCAAATTTTTGTCTGCTGTTTTAAATAAATATATTTTGCGTTTGTTTTTAGTGGTTTTGAGCCTCGCTACAATGACCTTGTGTTCACTAATCCCTATATCCGTCAATACGCTCTCTATGAGATCAGGATTATTTGTGGCTAAGAGTTCAAGTGTGTTTTCGAAACCATTTACAGTTCATGTGGGCTCATGAACTAATTGTTCAAAGTAATTCTCAGAGAAAGCATTTAGAGTCAGCATGGCTCAGTATTTCTGCAGGGGACTTCCAACGGCTTGTTGAGTCCATGCTATGTCGAGTTGCTGCACTACACCGGGCAAAAGAAGGATAATAGGAGGTATCCCATGACTTTCGTCACCTCAGTTTATAGCTTGCTCTTGCCCACTATTTCAAGGTACTATAAACGTGCACGATTTTAATTATAATAACAATGAAATATGTAAAACATTTTTATATAATAATAATTTTTTTTTAGATTGATGCTTAGTAAATCGCATTAGCATAACATCCAATAAACTGCACTTTGGAGAAATACGAGGTGCACGAATGTTACAATTACGTAATTTGCTCATGCGATTTTTTCTTTATTGTGCTGGTAAACGTGTCTAAAATGTGTCTGTACGGAGTAACCTATGTCGGATATTTAGTCTATTGTCAGCTGTCAAACAGGTTTCAAATCTTCCTGTATAAAAATGGATCAGAGAACTTGCATTAAGTTTTACTGTAAGTATGGAATAAAGTGCAGAAAAGTTCCAGAAATATTAAATATTGCTTTTGGTGAGTCTCAAACGATGAAATCAAGGGTTTACGAATGGTATAAGCGTTTCCAAAAAAGCCATCAAGATACTGACGATGCCGAGCGCCCTAGACGACCCAGCAAGCGCAGTTTTAGAAAAAATGAAAAAAAAAACTGTTTACGAACTATCGTCAGATCCCAATCAGAGAGGTCGCTGCTAATGTTGGCATCTCACTTGGCTCATGCCATGACCTTATTTTGGAAATTTTAAGTACGAAATGTGTGAAAGAAAAATTTCTTCGAAAATTATTTAGTTTCGAAACAACCAGCAACGAATGCAAATTGCTCACGGGTTTCTAGATAACATCAACAATGATGCGTTCGCGGATATGAAGTCGAAATTAAGGCACAATCGTCCCAGTGGAAGCATTCTAGATTACCAAGACTGAGAAAATCTTTATAAATGTAGTCAAAACTGAAGGTTATACTCTAAGTGTTCTTCAATTTTAGCGACGTAGTGCACCGTGAGTTCTTGCAATAAGGTCGAACAACCAGCAAGGAGAACCGCGTACAATTTTAATGCAGTTTGTGTGAAACAGTCCGAAAAAAGAAAAAAAAACGGCTTTGTGACGAAAGAATTCATAGCTACTGCACCATGAAAACGCACCTGCACGCATTTCGTTGTTTGTTCGTGAATTTTGGGGCCAAAACAACACTATAATGATGTCCCAGCTTCCGTATTCATGAGACATGGCTTCATGTGACTTTTTTCTGTGATCAAATATAAGGAAACTCTTAAATGGCCGCCATTTTAAAAGAACAGATGAGATTAAAAACGCTTTGCTGAGAGAGCTTTTAGCCATCCCAATCATCATGTTACTGAGGTACTTCGTGATTTGCAAAAAGCGCTGCTAAAAGCGTGTAATATCTTATGGGGCCTCTTTTAAAGGTGATATCATTGCCGTAGACCAATACATAAAATTATCTAAAAAACGTATTTTTTTAATGCATCTCGTGTAGCATTTTGAAGCATTCGTCTGGAAATTCGTGTGTCATGCACTCAAACTAAAAAATTTCGAAAGGGGGTTTTACGAGTTCAGGAAGAAGAAAAATACTTTGAATTTTACTGATTTACATTGTAAATCTATCCGAAACTACAAAAGAATTGGAAGATCAGTTGAACGGAATGGATAATGTCTTGAAAAGAGACTATAAGATGAACATCCACAAGGGTAAAACACGGGTAATGGAGTGCAAGGGGGTGAAATGAGTTGATAGAATTTTATTGGCAAATGAATCACTAAAAGCAGTCAATGAGTTTTGATATTTGGGCAGAAAAATAACTGACGATGGCCGACGTCGAGAGGGTCTAAAATGCGGGCTGACTACATTTCTGAGAAAGAGAAATTTAGATGTTCGGATGCTTATCCTGAAGGTATTCGTGTAGTGTGTAGTCTCGTATGGGAATAAAACGCGGACAACAAATGCTCCAGATAACAAGAGAAAAGAAGCTTTTGAAATGTGGTGCTTTAGAAGAATGATGAAGATTACATTGGTGGAGTGAATAACTAATGAAGACGCACTGATACGAATTGGGGAAAGAAGTCGTTTATTACACAATAGTAAGAGACGGAATCGGTTGATAGGACACATCCTGAAACATCAAGGAAATGTCAGTTTGGTAATAAAAGGACGTGAAGGAAAAGAAAAACCGTAGACAGAGACCAAGCAGTAGGCATGTTGGACTGAATGATCGCTGTCTCAAAAATCTACGGATAACAGTCTTTGAAAGCTGGTTATGTTGAATGGACCAAAGGTGCGACTTTTTCATTTCAACAATTTTCTATTTCCATCTTGTAAGGATAAGATTACAACATAGCTATCTGCTTAATTGTACGAAAAACTTCCAGTTATGTGTAAAACAGGAACCGAGGCCATGTGAGAAACACAGTGAAGGAAAATAAATACAAGCAAATAATTATACTCATACAATGGTACATGAAAATGTAACAAAAGGTCGTGTACTTTAACAGTTGCCTATCATACCCATAGTAGAGACATGTAATCAAATTTCGTATATTGTCTGTTACATTTGTTTTACATAAACATGTATTTCACTTACTTCCAATCATTTACGTTTGCTCTAAGCCTAGAAGCCTAAAAAATGTGAGGGCTAAGAATGAAGGTAATTTCTCTTCAGATGTAATACTCCAAAAAATTCGTGTGGCCTGGTGCTTAGGAATTGAATGTATTTCAAGGTAAGATGGGTCTAATTTAGGATAGTTTTAGTCTACGAATCCAGTTCATTACGATCTACAAAGGGAAGTCTAGCAAACTTTTCTTCTTTTGTAATAGCCCTCGTCGTCTTACTAATTTAACAGATGTTTCGCTTTCGTTTCAAAAGTTTTCGCTTATGTAGCAAACGTTGCCAAAGAAACAGCAAAGATGTGAGGAGCTAGTATGAAGGAAAATTTTGAGTAAGAAAATTCTTGTGAATTTTTGTCTACTTTTTACATGTAGGTGGACACGGTATTTATATGCAAAAACTGCAGCTGTTCTGAAAAGTTGTAATTTTCTTACTTCTATTCGGTGTGGTCACTTATTAATTTTTGATGCCATCAGAAGATTCGTAGCTCATTCCATAAGTAAGTCCACTGACCGCTGTTCGGATATACTTAAATGTAAGTATCTTAAAAAGTATAGATATTAGTATTTTAAACCCGTTTAGCTGAACCCTTTGTCTTACAAGGAAAGTAAGTAGACTTTCTACATATTCGAATCATAAAGTGACAAGTCCACTGAACGTAAAGTACTCCCTTCGTCCCCATTTTCCAAAATACGGACAGCCATGGCTGTAAACCATATCATTTGTCAATCAGCTGAGCTAAAAAGCGAATCGAAGACGATGAGTTATACTCAAAGTTGTCATGCTTCGCACAGATAGAAAACACGACACAAATTCGAAAGCACTCAGCTAACCCATTTACAAATGTTAAATGTGTACTTGAATCAAAAGAACAAGTTAACATATTAATATTTATGGTCGGGTGCTGCTCAAAGTCAAGAAAAAAGCCAGATGAGAAATTCAGCGGTTTTGATTATCGGGATTCTTTGCGATATTTACATTGTGTGAAAAAAAGAAATGGAGTACGCGGCAAAAAAAGTAAAATATTTGGATTACTTATTTATTAGTGTTTGTTATACTCCATATACTTTTTACCGTCTGGCTGCACTCAGTATGGATACTGCTTCGAATGACACAAAGTCGAATCAGTTGAGACCAATCTGTTGTGTTACATGCTAACATGCTGTCATTTTCTCACTTTTAGTTCTTGTTAACATACCTCATAAGGGATTTATGCCTAGTTGTTCACAGGGTTATCTAAAACAACTCGTGTGCAGTTTTAGTTGAATTAGTATTTAGTTTCTGAATATAAATTAGTAATGGAATATTATTCCATATTGCGTTTAAGGTTGATAGCACAAAGTAGTTCGACATTTTGAACTTAATGATTTTCCTCGTGCTTTGTACTTATTGCAGGAAGCAATTGTTTGACTTCTGTGTCATTTATTTTCAGAAGCGTGTTTTCTGTTTGGTTTGTCTTAAGTGTTACCTAAATACCTGAATTATCAAAATAACACAACATTTTTACAGCTGTATCTTGATCAGATTTATAAATACACTCCTGGAAATGGAAAAAAGAACACATTGACACCGGTGTGTCAGACCCACCATACTTGCTCCCGACACTGCGAGAGGGCTGTACAAGCAATGATCACACGCGCGGCACAGCGGACACACCAGGAACCGCGGTGTTGGCCGTCGAATGGCGCTAGCTGCGCAGCATTTGTGCACCGCCGCCGTCAGTGTCAGCCAGTTTGCCATGGCATACGGAGCTCCATCACAGTCTTTAACACTGGTAGCATGCCGCGACAGCATTGACGTGAACCGTATGTGCAGTTGACGGACTTTGAGCGAGGGCGTATAGTGGGCATGCGGGAGGCCGGGTGGACGTACCGCCGAATTGCTCAACACGTGGGGCGTGAGGTCTCCACAGTACATCGATGTTGTCGCCAGTGGTCGGCGGAAGGTGCACGTGCCCGTCGACCTGGGACCGGACCGCAGCGACGCACAGATGCACGCCAAGACCGTAGGATCCTACGCAGTGCCGTAGGGGACCGCACCGCCACTTCCCAGCAAATTAGGGACACTGTTGCTCCTGGGGTATCGGCGAGGACCATTCGCAACCGTCTCCATGAAGCTGGGCTACGGTCCCGCACACCGTTAGGCCGTCTTCCGCTCACGCCCCAACATCGTGCAGCCCGCCTCCAGTGGTGTCGCGACAGGCGTGAATGGAGGGGCGAATGGAGACGTGTCGTCTTCAGCGATGAGAGTCACTTCTGCCTTGGTGCCAATGATGGTCGTATGCGTGTTTGGCGCCGTGCAGGTGAGCGCCACAATCAGGACTGCATACGACCGAGGCACACAGGGCCAACACCCGGCATCATGGTGTGGGGAGCGATCTCCTACACTGGCCGTACACCACTGGTGATCGTCGAGGGGACACTGAATAGTGCACGGTACATCCAAACCGTCATCGAACCCATCGTTCTACGATTCCTAGACCGGCAAGGGAACTTGCTGTTCCAACAGGACAATGCACGTCCGCATGTATCCCGTGCCAACCAACGTGCTCTAGAAGGTGTAAGTCAACTACCCTGGCCAGCAAGATCTCTGGATCTGTCCCCCATTGAGCATGTTTGGGACTGGATGAAGCGTCGTCTCACGCAGTCTGCACGTCCAGCACGAACGCTGGTCCAACTGAGGCGCCAGGTGGAAATGGCATGGCAAGCCGTTCCACAGGACTACATCCAGCATCTCTACGATCGTCTCCATGGGAGAATAGCAGCCTGCATTGCTGCGAAAGGTGGATATACACTGTACTAGTGCCGACATTGTGCATGCTCTGTTGCCTGTGTCTATGTGCCTGTGGTTCTGTCAGTGTGATCATGTGATGTATCTGACCCCAGGAATGTGTCAATAATGTTTCCCCTTCCTGGGACAATGAATTCACGGTGTTCTTATTTCAATTTCCAGGAGTGTATGTGTTTGCAGTGTACTGAATACCTCGATAGTCTTCATTGTTTCCAAAAAAAAAAAAAATTGCTTTTGGCTGATGATATTTTACCTTTAAAATCGTGCTATATTGCACAGAGAAATTATATAAACTAATCCCGGAGAAGAAAAACATTGTACACAGGGTGAACCAGAGTAGCACTGACAAACTTTAAAAGGTGGTAGTATGACCCAAAACACAAAAAAATGTCTATTAATATCGTCTCTGATACGGATAGTGAAAGCTGTGAGCACTTGCTCATCTTCGATACTTTGAAAGACACCTGTTCTACTGAAAACTCCTTGTTTTCTATATTCTGTCACTAGGTAGTATGGACAAAAACAAGAAAAATTGTGAGGTAAACATAGGCTCTAAAACTACGTCTACCCATACTTCTTAAGGTATCCATTTTCTAGCCCATGTGTACTAGACAACTTTTTCTTTTTTTTCTCCATACTACCACATCTGTAGATTTGTCGGCGGAGATCTGATTCAGCCTGTACAGTCAATTGAAATGATTTCTGATAGTGTTGAATTTAATGCTTTATTGCTGCTACCACGCTCGGTCTTGGCACCATGTCAAGGGTTCGCGCGGCTCCGCCTTTCGGAGGTTCGAGTCCTCCCTCGGGCATGGGTGTGTGTGTTGTCCTTAGCATAAGATAGTTTAAGTTAGGTCAAATAGTGTGTAAGCTTAGGGATCGATGACCTCAGCAGTTTGGTCCCATATGGTCCTAAAAAAATGCTTTATTGCTTGTGGAGGTAAATTACATTTCCAATATTTAACGTGAGTACGTAGTTTAACAATCAAACTGAATCCCAATTATTTAAATAATGATGGTAGACAACTCTTCGATTATAATGATATATGTAAAATGTAAATAAAACAGAAATCAAGAATGGGGGTGCAAATTGTGGTGTGAAATAAGATTAGAGTTTAAACAATAGTTAAAACAACAGTGGAAGTACCTTACACTGTCACTATAGCAAGTTCTCTTAAAAAGAATATTTTAATGATTTTAATTATCGGCTTATCATTATAATGATTGTACATTGCTACACTAGCTATCGTTGCGAGCTGATGATAGTATAGATTATGAGACACGGTGTAATGCAAGAACATGTATTTCAGAGGGCGGTTTTTCGGTGTCCGCCACCTTTCTCAGACATTATCAATAGTTTTTTTCATTCGTAGTTCGGTCTCCATACCGCAACTACTAACACTGTGCTTCCAGGACAGAACCTTACTTCTGCCCAGGACGTAAATTATAATCTCAAACACACTGTCACCAGAAAATCAGTCTCTAATTAAGTGCCGTTTCCACACTGAAGAGCCAAAGAAACTGGTATAGGCATGCGTATTCAAATCAGAGATATGTAAACAGGCAGAATACGGCGCTGCTGTCGGCTACGTCTATATAAGACAACAAGTGTCAGCCGCGGTTGTTAGATAGGTTACTGCTGCTACAATGGCAGGTTACCAAGATTTAAGTGACCTTGAACATGGTGTTATAGTCGGTGCACGAGCGATGGGACACAGTATCTCCGAGGTAGCGATGAATTAGGAATTTTCCCGTACGAGTGTACCGTGAATATCAGAACTTTGGTAAAATATCAAATCTCTGACATCGCTGCGGCCGGAAAAAGATTCCGCAAGGACGGGACCAACGACGACTGAAGAGAATCGTTCATCGTGACAGAAGTGCAACCCTTCCGCAAATTGATGCAGATTTAAATGCTGGGCCATCAACAAGTGTCAGCGTGCGAACCATTCAACGAAACATCATCGATATGAGCTTTCGAAGCCGGTGGCCCACTCGTTTACCCTTGATGACAGCACGACACAAAGCTGTACGCCTCGCCTGGGCCTGTCAACACCGACACTTGAGTGTCGACGACTGGAAACATGTTGCCTGGTCGAACGAATCTCGTTTTATATTGTGTAGAGCGGATGGA
This sequence comes from Schistocerca americana, assembly GCF_021461395.2. NCBI lineage: Eukaryota > Metazoa > Arthropoda > Insecta > Orthoptera > Acrididae > Schistocerca > Schistocerca americana. The sequence goes on from NC_060123.1 coordinate 314,221,680, forward strand.
CTGTTCAAGCTGCTGGGCCGCCCGCTGTGGCCGAGCGGTTTTAGGCGCTTCAGTCCCGACCTGCGCTGCTGCTACGGTCGCAGGTTCGAATCATGCTGCCGGCCGCGGTGGTCTCGCGGTTCTAGGCGCGCAGTCCGGAACCGCGCGACTGCTACGGTCGCAGGTTCGAATCCTGCCTCGGGCATGGATGTGTCTGATGTCCTTAGGTTAGTTAGGTTTAAGTAGTTCTAAGTTCTAGGGGACTGATGACCACAGCTGTTAAGTCCCATAGTGCTCAGTGCCCCTCGAATCATGCCTCGGGCATACATGTGTGTGAAGTCTTTCGGTTAAGTTAGGTTTACGCAGTTCTAAGTCTAGGGGACTGATGACCCCAGATGTTGTCCCTTAGTGCTTAGAGCCATTTGAACCATTTTTCAATCTGGTGAAGGCTTTGTACTAGTGCGGGGCGTGTGCAGTTGGATTGATATGAGACGCCTGATACGTCTAGATATGATTCTGACAGGCGACACGCGCGTAAGCATGCTCCAGCAACACTCTTCTGCCTTTAAACACTTCCACTGGCCACCAAGCTCCCCAGAAGTGAACATTATTAAGCATATCTTGGATGCCTTTCAAAGTGCTGTACAGAAGAGATCTCCACCTCCTCGTACTCTTAGGATTTGTGAACAACCCTGCAGGATTCATGGTGTCAGTGTCAGCCGAGTGCGGCAAACACCTCTGAAAAGATGGACATACAGGGACTCCAGACATTAGACAAATCCTTGCCACGTCGTGTTGAGGCACTTCTGCGTCCTCGCGGGGGCCCTATGCGATATTAGGCAGGTGTACGAGTTTCTTTCGCTCTTCACAGTATAAGACTTGGTTAACCTGAACATGAGTGGTGTTAAAAAACGGCCTGAAACAACACTGTATGTATAACTGATGTCTTTATTCAACAGTAATCACCAGAGGCCTGACTACAGATAGACCACTGTTTCACGAGCCGAAGGATTGCCTGTTCCCGGATATCCTGTGGCTGTGACAGGAGCCGGTCCTCCACTGTGTAATTCAGCTCATAGTGCGAGTTGAAGCGCTTCGCTTTGAGATTTTTTTTTTTTCGCAGACCAACACACAAAAGTCTGAGGGTGACATGTCCAAGATGTGAGGTGAATGCTCAAGCTGCTTCCACTTGAACTTGGCCATTACACTTTGCTGGACCTTGGCGACGTGTGGACGCACGTCATCATGTATAATGGTCACTCCCTCGATGAGCAGCCCAGGCCGCTTGCTGTTGATGGGCTTCCGCAGACTACACAATGTCTCACAGTATACGTTACTCTTAATGGCTTTTTCCATGCTCGAGCAATTCGATGAGTATAGGATTTCGGACGTCGAAAAATTGCCTTACCTGCTGAGGGCACAACTTTCAACTTTTTAGGGGAGGTGACGACGCTACGTTCACGTCCCTAGATGTCTCGCTACGTTATCGCAAAGAGGCAAATGCAAATTTCAGCCGGTTTGTTTGTTATGACAAACTGTATATTTTCATTTGAACACTCCTTATAAAATTATAGATCCAATAAAAGAGGTATTTCTGTAGTCAGAGCGACATATGTTCATTTATCTGCATAGAATTTACACAGAGTTCGAAATTTGTTTCTCACTGAGTTTAAATTTTCATCAATACGCCCAATAAAGAAATTTTGTAAAATATTTCTTGTGCAATGTGAGATCAAGATATTTGCAGCTGAATAGCTGAACACACGGATAAAAAATTAAATTATTTCTCAAAATTACTTTAAGGATTTAATAAAACTGTTATCATAGATTATCAGCCCACATATACGTAGTTCTTTTTGCGTTTAATTTTCTGCTCTAAGAGTGCAACAGACTGATGATGATCCGGCTTATTATAGAACCTCGAACTACTACGTGTCTATGATTTTCTTGGATGACAATATCAACGATCTAACCTTCTCTGAGGAATGCTTTCCACGCTTGCTGCTATCTGCTTATCTTTGACATGCGATGCGCTGTCCAACAATGTTATTCGGAAAATTTAATTCCGATAGGCGAAAAATATCAGTTATTTACATTTATCTGCTATGTGCAAATCTTCTTGAGAAACAGAACTCAGTTTTTCTGAGAACTGGTAAATAGTCTAACAGAATCACATTTCGGGTGTAAGGGAAAACTTCTCTTTTACACTATATGAACACTCAGATGTGAAGTTTCTGATAAGTGCAAAGATACTGAAATTTTTTAGCTAGTCTCTACATATTTCTACTACAAAAGACAATCTAAATTACGAAACCACGCCCTTACACGTTAAGCAGTACTCAGAACAGGTCTTCTTCACAGCCAAAAGTAATCATATTTCATTCACAGTACTTTGAACGCAGCACTAATTTCCACTAGAAGGGACAGTCTGTCTACTACATCTTTAATCATCCGTTGCTCGATTACTGCGTTTCTAAGATTTCAAACTTCTTTACAATGACAAGACGCCAATATGATTGCTGTACTCTTTCAACACATGTCTCTATCTCTGTAGCTAACCTCTCTGAATTCAGCTGTCTCTGGATGGATACAGGATTCGTCTCAGATATTAGATGTGACAAATTTATTTCCTTGGGTTGTGACTCACTAACATGTTTAAAAGGAAATTTTATATTTCACACAAAATACAACAGAATTCAATTAAGTACTATTTCACGCAAAACAAACTCACTGGACTCGCATTCGGGAGGACGACGGTTCAATCCCGTCTCCGGCCATCCTGATTTAGGTTTTCCGTGATTTCCCTAAATCGTTTCAGGCAAATGCCGGGATGGTTCCTTTGAAAGGGCACGGCCGATTTCCTTCCCAATCCTTCCCTAACCCGAGCTTGCGCTCCGTCTCTAATGACCTCGATGTCGACGGGACGTTAAACACTAACCACCACCACCACCACGCAAAACAAACTGAATTCTGTTACAGGTTCTCTTTCTTCCTTGCTGGAGAAATATTTGCAGTCCTGAAGGTAATTTCCGGCCCTTAATAGCACACTTCCTTTCAATTCATTACCGAAAACCGCTTAGCAGCTCTTAATCCTTATCTCGGAAGTTGCGGAGGAACCTTCAGCGTTGGCAGTTCTCCGTTAGTAGATGCCTTATTCGGCTGAATTTTTTCCAGAGTTTCTGATGCTACAAATCGCCGAGTGCTTGTGGCACTTAAATATTACACGACAACGATGGTTTACTACTTTTGTAGCTCTTTCTTGTTGCCTTTTTACTGTCTTCAGTTATATTCAGCTGCACACGCTTCAAGAAGTTAAGCCCGTAAACGGAACGCGCATATACAACTAGAAAACCGGACTAGCTAGCTCTTTCAACTATTTCTCTAATGGAACTGTTACCACGTTCTTCAGAATGACGTACAAAACGTATTCAATGTGTGTAATTAATGGCATCTGCCTTTGGAACGCAGAGAAAAAAGACACTGAAACAAATAACATTCTAAAATACAGTTTAACGTTAATGATTGAGAGGATTTCACACTTTGTGTATCCAATGTTCAGCTGCTAGATCGGAGTGGTCATTCGTTACAAAGAAGCCTTCCATGACACAGGGTTCGCTCAGATTGCTGCAAACCAACAAGAGTTCATCATCAATGAATCCACACTCCCTCAGATCAGTCTGACACCTTTAGACCACTGTTTTTAACCTGTTGAGCATCCTGTATTAGAGATGGCCGCTTGATTGTAGCTTCTCTTTTGGTGTCCGTAATCCTCCATGGGACTTTGTTCCCATAGCTTAGTTCGGCGGCCTTCTGTTGACGTTGGAATTGGTCATGTTGTAAGAAGGTAGCTTTTTTTGGATTTCAGTCGTAATGAATAACCGTGAGTTCCAAACACTAGATGCGTTGGATCTGTTTCCGGCTTCATCTGTTCACTTTCTGCTGCTGTGTGTCATGTTACATCTGGAAGTGCTACTCCCATGACTGGAAAGCTTTTATTGAATGGGGTTTGTGTTACTCGTCCTGGGAGATTAAGGAAACTACTAAAACAAACTTACTTAAAAAGAAAATTAAGAACTACCTGTTAAGTCATACATAAATAATAAGACGATAACAATACATCTAACATTCCCTAACGCTTCCACACCATATTTTTTCCTTCTTTTCCTCCTTTTCGGAAAAACTTACTCCAGAGCTAAACATTGTATAATATTATTTTCAGGCCAGCAAATGGGAAGTTGTAGTGCACAAAATGGTCGTGACGTCACCTGAGAGTGTGTGTAGTGTTATGAAACGCTGTGTGTAAAGTAAGTGTAGTGTGCGCGGTGACTGGGAGTGAGAAGTGAATGAACAGTGTAGCATTACACTATCGGTAAACCAAATGATGTAGCACTACTTTAAACTGACTATCTTGTATTCGGGAGGGTGGAGGCTACAATCATCAACCAGCTATCCTGATTTAGGTTTTCCGTGGTTTCCCTAAATTTCTTCAGGCAAATAGTAGGAACACTATAAGGCCACAGCCGACTACCTCCCCCATCCTTGTCATACTAGACAGTCTATGTCTCCAAATGTCTGTAGATGTGAATTAATTTCTTTTTATTCTTCTTAAATTGCAATACCAAAATATTTCCAATATCCCTGTAAAAGAGATCTACAGGTGCATAAAACTACCACTATCTACTACTGCTACTACTACTACTACTACTACTACTACTGTGACTATGCCATCTGTGTCATGAAGAGCTACAAGAAATTCACTAACATTCACGGAGTTCCTCCAAAGTGGAGCTACGAACTCTGTATCAGAGGAACACATAACGAGAGGGGATGTGCGGAAGAAGCTGGGCTGCGCTCACTACGTGGTTCAAATGGTTCAAATGGCTCTGAGCACTATGGGACTTAACATCTGAGGTCATCAGTCCCCTAGAACTTAGAACTACTTAAACCTAACTAACCTAAGGACATCACACAACATCCAGTCATCACGAGGCAGAGAAAATCCCTGACCCCGCCGGGAATCGAACCCGGGAGCCCGGGCGCGGGAAGCGAGAACGTTACCGCACGACCAGGAGCTGCGGACCACTACATGGTGTTTCTCAGTTTACAGACGAGGTTCTTCTATCCGATGTCTATACAGCGTTGTTTGTAAGTTAAGAGGCGATCCAGTTTTAACCTAAGGTATTTTGAGCGAATACAATGGAAGATAATGTGCGTTAAATAGAACGTAAATTCTACCCAGATAAAGCAATCTAAATATAGCGTTAATTTTACCCAAGTAAAGCAACCTAACATCTGGAACGGTAAAAACCATTTAAGTAACAAGGCATAGAATCATGGAATAAGACAGAGGGGGATGATCAAGCTAATCATTTATAATACAGACAGATAAGAGTCTGTGATTTTTCGAAACAGCTCGAGAAAATGCACACTACTGGCCATTAAAATTGCTACACCAGGAAGAAGTGCAGATGATAAACGGGTATTCATTCGACAAACATATTACACTACAACTGACATTTTCACGCAATTTGGGTGCATAGATCCTGAGAAATCGGTACCCAGAAAAACCACTTCCGGCCGTAATAACGGCTTTGATACGCCTGGGTATTGAGTCAAACAGAGCTTGGATGGCGTGTACAGGCACAGCTGCCCATGCAGCTTCAACACGATACCACAATTCATCAAGAGTAGTGACTGGCGTATTGTGACGAGCCAGTTGCTCGGTCACCATTGACCAGACGTTTTCAATTGGTGAAAAATCTGGAGAATGTGCTGGCCAGGGCAGCAGTCGAACATTTTCTGTATCCGGAAAGGCCCGTACAGGACCTGCAACGTGCGGTCGTGCATTATCCTGCTGAAATGTAGGGTTTCGTAGGGATCGAAAAGGGTAGAGCCACGGGTCATAACACATCTGAAATGTAACGTTCATTTTTCAAAGTGCCGTCAATGCGAACAAGAGGTGACCGAGACGTGTAACCAATGGCACCCCATACCATCACGCCTGGTGATATGCCAGTATGGCGATGACGAATACACGTTTCCAATATGCGTTCACAGCGATGTGGCCAAACACGGATGCGACCATCATGATGCTGTAAACAGAACTTGGATTCATCCGAAAAAATGACATTTTGCCATTTGTGCACCCATCGCAGGCGCTCCTGTCTGTGATGCAGCGTCAAGGGTAACCGCAGCCATGGTCTCCGAGCTGTTCGTGCAAATGGTTGTTGTCTTGCAAACGTCCCCATCTGTTGACTCAGGGATCGAAACGTGGCTGCACTATCCGTTACAGCCATGCGGATAAGATGACTGCCATCTCGACTGCTAGTGATACGAGGCCGTTGGGATCCAGCACGGCTTTCCGTATTACCCTCCTGAACCCACCGATTCCATATTCTGCTAACAGTCATTGGATCTTGACCAACGCGAACAGCAATGTCGCGATACGAAAAACCGCAATCGAGATAGGCTACAAACCGACCTTTATCAAAGTCGGAAACGTGATGGTAGGCATTTCTCCTCCTTACACGAGGCATCACAACAACGTGTCACCAGGCAACGCCGGGCAACTGCTGTTTGTGTATGAGAAATCGGTTGGAAACTTTCCTGAAGTCAGCACGTTGTAGGTGTCGCCACCGGCACCAACCTTGTGTGAATGCTCTGAAAAGCTAATCATTTGCATATCACAGCATCTTCTTCCTGTCGGTTAACTTCCGCGTCTGTAGCACGTCATCTTCGCAGTGTAGAAATTTTAATGGCCAGTAGTGTAAATATAGCATAAATTTTACCCAAAAGCAACCTAACATCTCGAACGGTAAAAGCCATTTAAATAACAAGGCATAGAATCATGGAATAATATAGAGTGGGACGATCAAGCTAATCATTTATAATACAGACAGGTAAGAGTGTGATTTTTCGAAGCAGCTCGACAAAACGTACGATGGGTGTTCAAGAAGTAGTACAACACAACTTTTTTTCTTAGTCATTTTAGTTGGAAAAACTGCGGAGATATTCCCGCTTGAGCCCCTATAGTTTCATGAAGTTCTTATAGGTAGTGGTGCTATACGTAGCCTTCAAAACGGCGTCTGTAACGGACAGACATCACAAGCAGAGTACTGTCATTGAGTTTCTTTTGGAGGAAAACCAGAGCATCTCAGACATTCACACGCGCTTTCAGAATGTCAACGGAGACGTGGCAGTGACAAAAGCACGGTGAGTCGTTGTGCGGAACGTCTCTCATAATCGCAACAGGGTCGCGCAAACCTGTCCTATCCGCTCGGCCGCACACAGCTGTGACACCGGCAACTTGGAACGTGCAGACACTCTCAGTGGAGGTGCTCGACGTATCACAATCAAACACCTCGCTGCACAACTGGACGTCTGTATTGGTAGTGCTGAGATACTCGTCCACCAGTTGTGGTACTGAGAGGTGTGTGGCCGCTTGGTTCCCCGCAATCTAACAGAAGATCATAAAGAGCAACGAAGGACCATCTGTTCGGAGTCTGATCGTGACAATTTTTTGTCGACTTTTGTCACAGGCGATGAAACATGGGTTCATAATTTCGAACCGGAAACAATACGGCAGTCGAAGGACTGGCGCAACACCACCTCCGAAGAAAAAGGTCAAAGCCGCACTCTGTGCCGGTAAAGTGCGACGGTCTTCTGGGACTCTGAAGTGGTTATTCTATTTTATGTCCTCCCTTATGGTGCAATAATCAACTCTGAAGTGCATTGTGCTACATTATGAAACTGAAGAAATGACTTCAGTGAATTCGTCGTCACAAAAATACAAATCAACTTCTCCTTCTTCATGAAAATTGAAGGGCTCACAAAAATCCGCGCGTCCGAGAGGAGCTGACAAATCTTCGTTGGTTTGTTGTTCCTCATCCACCCTACAGCCCGTGTCTCGCATCTTTCGACTTCCATGTTTTTGGCCTAATGTGGCACACAATCAGCGAGAAGTAGAATGTGGATGATGGGGAGGTTATTTGTGCAGCAAGACGCTGGCTCAGACTTAGGTCAGCAAAGTGGTAGCTTGTGGGCATATAGGCCGTCCCAGTTTGGTGGCGTAAGGCCGTGACATTGAACAGTTGAAAAATAGAGCTTTTCTAGTAAAGAAAATTGGGAATCATATGATGTATTGAAATCCTGAATAAAACCAATCTGCTTTCAGAAAAAATCCGTTGAATTCCTTATTGAATGCCCCTCGTCAGTGTAAGGTGACCCTTGAAAGCTTAGACAGAGCCCGAATGTTTTCGTGAGTCCCTCATCCGTTTTACTCCGAGAGAAGTGGAGCCGTAGTAAGACACTGGAGCCATATTCGGAAGAACATCGACTCAAATATCCGTCTAGACATCCAGATTTAGGTTTTCTATCGTTTTCCTAAACCGATTTGATGACCTCAGAAGTTAAGTCCCATAGTGCTCAGAGCCATTTGAACCTTTTTTGAACCTACACCGATTGAGTTACATGTAGGTATGGTTCCTTCGAAAAGAACAACACCGATTTTCTCCCCGTATATCCCCAACTCTAACTTGTGTTTCATCTGTAATGACGTCGTCGTCAACATGACCTTATATTCTACTCTTTCTTCCTTTTTGCTCAAATTTTGGCAATAGTGAAGTCTGTGCAATAGTATAAGCTAAAGGAATTTAGAACTTTTGTTACTTGGTTGCATGTAATTTATTCGAAAGTTTTGCAGAACTGTTTGGAGAACGACAGTAGAGATCACTGGAAGCATGATAACTTTTCTCTCCTGAAAGACTTTTGATTTGGATAAGCAGTATTTCAGATAGACCATGAAACGATTCCATTCTGATTCCATCTTAGAAGGAAAGATGTCAGAATTAAGGTAAAATATGATTAAATGGAGTGAGATATCGCAGTGTTTAAGACAACGGACTCGCAATCGGGTGAACGGCGGCTGAAATAACCATCCTGCCATCTACATTTACGTTTCCCGTGGTTACCCTAAATCGCGTAAAGCAAATGCTGGAATTAAAAGGAAGGTTAGCGTTGGCCGTAATATTGATGTTTTATTGATAGTTCAGTTATTGTGATCGCTTCTCAGTTTTGGTTATTGATAACTTGATACCAGTGTCTGAGTTTAATTTGTACAACACAGCACTGAAGATGATCACTACGTGATCGAATATCGATTCTGCTATCAATAAAACATCAATATTACGGCCAACGCTGACCTTCCTTTTAATTTAACATATATGATTGTTATGCACACAGCACTCCATGGAGTCGGCAATCAATAAATTCTGGAATGGTTTCCTTGTAAAGGACACTATCGATTACCTTCCATTCTTTCTCTAATTCGAGCTGGTACTCCGTCTCTAATGACCTGATAATCAACGATAAACTGTAAGTTTTCCGTCCTTCCAACATGCTAACAAGACTCTCGGACACGGTCACTGAATCGTAATCACCGCCTGCTGGCATCGTTGACTTGATATAAAGTGAGTGGCTGAAAGGGGAAAGGATGGGTCTATTTAAATATACGAAGCTGCGAGTCAGCAGAGACGAAAGCAGCCTTCCAGTTTATAAAACAAAACATGTTACAAATCTGTCAAGAACGCAGTACAAAAATAGTGGCGAGCTCTTCCACAGCCTAGAAGTAAACAAGCGCCCGGCGAATGCCTGAGCCCAGCCAGTCATTTGCGTCTACACTATGTCTAATGGAACAGTGGAAACTTGTTATCTAACGTGGCCTGTTCGTAGGTTTTTAACACCAATCACTCGTGCAGTGTGGGTCATTCGTTATTGCAGCCAGGGAGGGTAGTTTGCAGTACGCTATGCGGTGTATTTTTCCGACGAGATGTCGCAGTTGGAACGCATGTTGTATGTGTGATGAGCTCAAAACTGTAAAAGATGATGATGATACAAGTGAGTGATATGAGTAGACGTTCGGTGATCAGGATGGCTGCCTGTTGAAGTTGGGCTGCAGCAGATTCGTTGTTTCTGCAGTCGCAGATAGGCTACGAGTTGTGCTAGTGAGCATTTCCTGACACTAGACGCCTTCTAAATCTTCTACACCAAGAACACATTAGCAAGACTGACTATATCCGAGTAACTTTTCTGGCTTTGCGAGCCAAAAGATTTATTACCAGGCTCCATATCTGAATTGAGCGGAGATGCCGTAGGTGATACCTGACATCGTAAACTGGAGTGAGTTAGGAACAACTGTATAATACGGGTATGCATATCGTTACGAGGCTCACAGAGAAACAGGCCGGAGCGGTTACGTCACAGCATGTGATACTGTTTAACGACGGCCAGCATCCGTTTCCGGAGGGGAGCGAATAACTACGCTGAAGCAAAAAAATCGCAACATAAACGAAAATTGGTAGGCGTGTTCCTACATCTGAAAGGTAATGTTTATTCAAATTTTGCACTAGTCACATAGGAAAGGAGCCTGCGGTGTCACTATGAGGATTCAAATCAGGTTTTCTGTAAGTCACGCTGTAATGGTCGTGAGTGCGAGCTATCTTTGGGATCGGACCGGGTGAGCTGGTGTTAGTCACGAATGCCATTAAAGTGAGAAATGGACCTTTATCAACACTTCACTGATTTCGAACGAGGTTGTGTAATAGGAATACGAGGATCTGGATGTTCCATCTGCTGTATTGCAGAAAAGTGTCAACATGCTGCCTTCGTTCAAATGGTTCAAATGGCTTTGAGCACTATGGGACTTAACATCTGAGGTCATCAGTCCCCTAGAACTTAGAACTACTTAAACCTAACTAACCTAAGAACATCACATACATCCATGCCCGACGCAGGATTCGAACCTGCGACCGTAGCAGTCGCGCGGTTCCAGACTGAAGCGCCTAGAACCGCTCGGCCACCGCGGCCGGACATGTTGCCTTGCCCTGCTCTATCACCAGTTCTGTCTCCAACCGAGCACATACGAGACATCTTTGGACAAGCATTAATCGTCCATGTATTGACGGACCAAGTGCAACAGGCATGGAACCCCATCCCACAAACTGAAGAGTCTTGTAATCGGACTCTCTGTTGTGACAGAAGATAGAGGGACTACCCTCGGACCAGTGCGATAGGTCTCACAGTAACAGTAATTAAATGTTACTCGAGTATAATTAACATATTGTTTTTAGTAGTAGCGGAGGATCTCTCAGTACTATGCTGTTCCTACGTATGACCTAGCCAACACTTTATTTTAGTACAAATATATGAAGAATAATTGAATAAAGAGATAGAACTGAATGGCCACAAAGTGAAACAGTTCGTGCTACCCAGTGCGGTCGTTAAACCGGGGCCGAATAATACTAAAGTTGTGTGTGCAAAATCGCGATTCTGTTAGCAAGGCAGAGAGTAGTTGAGCTTAGGGAGTGTAATTTGAATCTGAAGTAATAACAATAGTTTTTATCATGTTCATTAGAGTACAAGGATTATGTTTGCAATAACAGGAATAATTAATGACCTAATGTGTGAATATTGTAAGCGAACCTTTTTTTGTACCACACAATTTCTGTAATCAGTTTTCGGCTTTATGTGATAAAATGTGTAAGATAAATTTTTTGATTTTAATTTCAGTAACAGTGAGCCTTAGCTACTTGATGAGTATTTCCATTAGAGCCTCGTAGCAAGAACAACGGACTCACAATGTACTTGCTACCTCTGTGCCGAGACGAGAACATCTCTTGAAGATGTCAGATTGGTAGACATTTTCGGATTTTCCATGTATCGATGTGATGCAGCAAGACGCAACTAGGGCCCGTCTTGCTACTGCACTGCAGATGGGACAGGTAGGTATGGTTCTTACTGTGACGATACGATATTCGAAGCGATACGACGCAAAAGCAAGTTTTATTGGTGGAACGCGTTGAAGCGTAGCTGAAGCGACATAACTGGCTGACACTGGGAAGACAGCGATACAGCATCAATTCAGCTCTCTGTCGTATTTTCCAGTTCAATAGGGAGTGCTGGTTGCGACTCATTAACTGTATCGTACAGTACGCAGTGAAGGAAATTTCAGATCATCTGATGTGCCTCAAAAAATTGTTTTTAGTTTCTGTTGATCCATTGTGGACGTAGGACAGCGGCTGGTCAGATATATGACAAAGAAATTTTCCAAACAGCCGTGCTAATTAGGAAGTTATTTTATATTGTTTTTGCTACCAGTTTCGGCAATTCAATATGACATCGTCAGGTCCCATATTCACATCAAAAAATTTTCGATATTTAAATACTGGGGCCACCTCCAATTGTGCTCAGTTGCAGGCAAGTCTTCGAAGGAAGCACTTACGAATTCACGACATCCAGAAACAGACGCAATATCGATAATTTTTGAGAGGTGCATATGGGGCCTGAATATGGCACATTGAATTGCTGTAACTGGTAGCGAAAACAAAATAACTTCTCGATTTGAACTGCTGTTTGTGAATTTCTTTCTTAAATATTGTTTTTATGTGGATGAAACAATGCTACTTTCGTCTCTGTAGCAGCTACTTTCTCAGTAAAGATTTTACTTTTCGCGTAAATAAATTAAAAACTACAGTTTCGGGATTCGCGCGTGTTGTCCACTATGTAATCTTTCTCATTCGACTTTGAGGAAACTATTCGGTAAAAAAACTTGTTTAGAGTCATATCGTCTGATAGTACAGTTTAATAACGACCTGTTCCTTTTCGTTACTGCCTATAGTTATTGTGCTACATCGAAATTAAGTGAAAACAGCGGATGCTTAGGAAAGTTTCCAGTAAAAGATGTAGTCGCTGGCTGGTTTACTTTTGGTATATTTTAGGTTTTACAATGTCGCTTACCAAACGTAGCTAACATATCTAAATTTATTTTTAACGCTAGAAAGAGGGCCATATCTCTTTCCAGTCTCGGAATTTGTCCAGGATGAGGCTCAACGTAACACGCCGCACGCGAGTCTATTTCCACCAGCCGTGTCTTGTCTCTTGTATTGCTCCTGTGAGAACACGACTGTTGCATGCACGAACATTGCGTCGCGCAGCCTTTAATTGAACGTGTCGGATCGCACGTAGTACCGGCTCAGTGGGTTCCGCGCCTTTTGTGCCATCTGTGATAACGCAGAGAAGGAAACCACAAGCGCTCTCGCTCTGATGACTGACTGACATCATATTCAGTAGCGAGACAGTGTATACTAATTAAACACGCATTTACATCGGAGGACGCCGTAACGTTAGTAAGAGTGAAATTATGTCGAGACCAAGGACCATGAACCACTGACGATAGTAAGGCAGTATTGTGATTCGGTTAGCCGACCGTTTTGCTTTCGAAGTGAGTACGGTTTATGTAGTGACGTATTAAGAATGTGCAGCACGGTGGAATCTACAATTGCGTCGTTTTAGATGCTCTCTCTTAAACAGTCTGAGTTTGAGGCCATAGGGTTTCTAGTACACAGAACAGTGACCATACTAAAGTATAATAAATTTTGTGTCAGATTAAATACATACTTCTGAGATAGAATGGAAAATATCAGAAAAGTTATTTCCTCCTCTTATACTTGTGGATCATTAGAGTTAGTTATGGAAGAACGTGATTACGATCCACTCATTGTCTAAGACAGAAACGTAACTGTAACTAAACAGTTCAAAACAGTGTTCCAAATGAACGTACGAGATCGGTAGTACGTATCAGTGTATTTTTTCTTAACTGGTGAGAAGGTGATCATTTTCCGTGCCCCCCCCCCCCCCCCCCTCACTTCAGTGGGCGGCGGGCGCTACGCCGACTTAACGCGGATCGACCGAGTAAGTTGCGTGCTGGAGAGAGTTGTGACAGCATAACCGGTGATGGGCTAGGTGTGGTACATTGCCACATTCACTTCGTTGTGGCCGAGTAAGAAAGTTCTTCTTGGTGCCTTTCTATTTCTGATGCGTTCTTTGTAGTCCAGGCCTGGTTTTTGATTTGGCGAAGTGTCTTGACAAAGATATTTCATTAGTTGATTAAGTCTAGTACACGACATTGAAGGCTGTGGATCTCTTGCTCCAGGACGATCACAGTTGGAAAATATTGGGTGAGAACATTGTATTAAACTTGTTGCTGTCGTCGCTTCGGATCTCACTCGAAAATTGGTATTGAAATTTTTACCTTTTCTGCTTGGCATGGTTAATATCTTACCCGCGTGTTTATGAATATTATTGTGAGTAATGACATCTTACACACATTTGCCTATCTTCTTCTGGATCGTTTTCTCGTTGTCGCATTTTACCTTTTTAACTTATTGCCTCAGGAGGAGGGGGGGAGGCTTTAATAAGTGTCATTAAAGTTATTGTAATAATTCAGGGAATGTCAAAGTAGAACAAAGTTTTAGGTGCAGTTGACAGTTGACCAGCTACCTATACAGCTGTAACCCTGTAAATGTATGCAGAGTTTATCTACCATATTAAGACTTGTTTAACGAAGTATAATTTGCATCTAATTGTCAGCCCAGTTCCGTAGCTGGGTTTTCAACGTAGATGACTGCAATGCGTTTGATTCCTGGTACTGCAATGGACTTTTCTTTGGTGAAAGGAGTGGTGTGGAGTACAGGCAGCGTCGTGATGCCAACTGAGAAGCTACGTGACCAATTGGTAGAGGCTTCACGGTCTTGAAAGTCTGTACAAGACCGGGAGAGCGGTGTGCTAATCACAAGCCCCTCAAAACCACACTCGCACGACGCCGCCGCCCCAAGGCAGAGGATGATGCGGTGGCCGATAGACATCCCTCAGGTCGCACAACCTGGCGAGGGGCTCTTTAGTTTTAACTGCCATCTCACTTGTTGTTTTTTTGTAACCAATTGTTGCTAGTTGTCTAAATTGGTGACTTAGCGATTTGAATGGTCTTTTTAATTGTTTTTCTCTCTCTCTCTGATATATGAGGGACTATCAAAAAGTTTCCATTTGACGGCTTTAGTGCAGCATATATGCAACTTAATGCGACTCCGATGCGGGTATATAAGCACGGACATGTAGACAGGGGATCAGTGTGTCATTCGTGTCTTTCCGACTTGCGTGCAGCAAATGTAGAAACGTGAACTACAGCGACATTATTACCAAATACATCCAAACAGAACCAACATGTTGTTATTCTTTTCTTGGCTGCCAAAGGACAATCACCTGTAGACAGCTACATCTGCATCTACATCCATACTCTGCAAGCCATCTGACGGTGTTCTATTCCAGCCTCGTATTGTTCGTGGAAAGAAAGATTGTTGGTATGCCTCTGTGTGGGCTCTAATCTCGCTGATATTATCCTCATGGTCTCTTCGCGAGATATACGTAGGAAGAAGCAATATACTGCTTGACTCCTCGGTGAAGGTATGTGCTCGAAACTTCAACAAAAGCCTGTACTGAGCTACTGAGTGTCTCTCCTGCAGAGTCTTCCACTGGAGATTATCTATCATCTCCGTAACGCTTTCGCGATTACTAAATGATCCTGTAACGAAGCGCGCTGCTCTCCGTTGGATCTTCTCTATCTTTTCTATCAACACCATCTGGTATGGATCCCACACTGCTGAGCAGTATTCAAGCAGTGGGCGAACAAGCGTACTGTAACCTACTTCCTTTGTTTTCGGATTGCATCTCCTTAGGATTCTTCCAATGAATCTCACTCTGGAATCTGCTTTACCGACGATCAACTTTATATGATCATTCCATTTTAAATCACGCCTAATGCCTACTCCCAGGAGAATGAAGAATGTCTGTGGGGCAGCATTTCTGTGGAAAACAATTTGTGGAATTGTGCGCCAAGTTCCAGCTGGTCGCGATTCGACGCAGGACGCAACACTTTCCTTGAGCACATCGTTGCAGGGGATGAAAGCCGCTGGGAGGCTCTAGAGCATCCGCCCTGTAGGCCTGATCCCCATGGGATTATCACGCCTTTGGTCCCTTAAAAAAGGTCTTGAAGGATCGACGATTCCTGTCAGGCAAGCATGTGCAGTAGGCAGTTACGGACTTTTTCACGCAACAGGGTGCGGTGCTTTACAAAACGGTTATCTTCCATTTGGTGCGTCGGTTGGATGATGGTCTGAATTCTCACAGCACTTTCGTCTGATTGTCATGCCGATTTTGGAGTGTATGGCCTTCGAACGGAAACTCTTTCATCACCTCATAGAGTTCTGCGTCATTTGATATGCTGACTAATGTGAAGATTGTTATTACTATTCCGAGACTCCATTGGCTTATTAAGAAGCAAAGATTTACCATGATTCCTGGTTTAATGCTTATGTCAACGCCCATGAGCCTAATTACTGTGTTAGTCAAGTGTTAAATGGAATTATATTTCTTTATCTAATTAATTTAACCAGTCATTCGAAGGCGTTCACTGCGTACTAACCTCACAAATCTTGTCTAACAAATGGGCGGAGAAAATGTTATTTTATTCATTTAATAATGCTGAGATCTGTTTCCAAGGAAAACGTTGTTTTAACAAATTCTCTATGTTGAGAAGTTTTATTATTTGGAGAAGAAAATTTCGGTTAATAAATTACTTGTGCAAATACTTCATTTAAGAATTATGCTTAGCCGGCCGATGTGACCGAGCGGTTCTAGGCGCTTCAGTCCGGAATCGCCCGACTGCTACGGTCGCAGGTTAGAATCCTGCCTCGGGCATGGATGTGTGTGATGTCATTAGGTTAGTTAGGTTTAAGTAGTTCTAAGTCTAGGGGACTGATGACCTCAGATGTTAAGTCTCATAGTGCTGAGAGCCATTTGAACCATTTGAATTATGCTTATTATTGCCACTGTACTCCTCCGAGCAACCGGCCTGCTCCCTGTGAAGCAGTTTGTAGATCTGTCGTTACTTCCATACCTTATGTTTTTTTGATCTGAAAAGTATTTTCCCAATACTCTTTGAACACAGGATACCACTACGCACTGCCGCCTGTGTAGTGGAGGCTAAAGTAAGGTTTTGTTCTGTGTGCAGAGAGCACCAAGTGTTCAGTCCGAGAGGGTCAATGCTGCTTGTGTGTGCTGCTCGGTCTCTCAAAACACCTCAAGCGGACGAATTAAGCTTACACGGTGCACTGTGATTTGGTCAAGCCTCATGCATTTTAGGAACCCTTTGATACTGCTGGGCACTGATAATTTTTTTGATAGAAAATGGTAACGGAACAGACTCATTTCTACGTAAGCGATATACTTTGTGAACAGCTGATTTCATTTGACATCAATTCAACAGTTTTGTAGTTAACTGTTAAAAGTATTAGTAAGTTAATTTTGTAAAGTTATTTACAACTTTTTTCACTAGAATTCGTAAAATTTACGTAAAAGCTTGTGTAAAGGAGATTCAAAAAGTTTCGCCACCTGCTATGTAAACGCTTAGAGTCTTTACATACAATTGGAGTGTCTCTGTTAATCTACCTTGCTCATGACTGGACGAGACGTACAAGAGAATTTTGTGCAGTCGGTTGCAAGATACAGAGGTGTCTGTCGAACTGTAGAGAAATGCATAAATGTGAAAGTAGTGTTAGTACTGTGAAACATCGAATTGAACTTTGTGAACTTTGTAAGTAATTTCTTCGAATTGACAAGCCTGTGGGAATAATCATACTGCAAAGAAGGCAATGAAGCCAACAAAAAAAAAAAAAAAAAACAGCTAAATACCAGATTTCATAATTTAAAGAAGTGCACATGACTACTTTCAATTTTAAGCGAAATGACAAATATCTTTAAAGTTCACTCGTCATTGGATATATAACCCTATCGAAATAACATGTCACAGTACGCATTGCCGCTTTAAAACAAAAAGAGTTATCGGTACAATAAGTTGACTGTGCAACTGGCATGCGGAAAAGGACACCATTCGAAGATTCAGCCGCTCTCGAAAGACACAAAAAATTGGAGCTTGCTGTCGACGACATCAGCTGATGAGCATAATCCACAAATTACAACTCGTAAGTTGAGGAGAATGCACTATGCGTTGCCTTATTTTAGGATGCCTCCAATCAGACAGTATGCAATCGCCACACGATCCATTTGCGAAAAACAGTACGAACCCTCTCCAACCCCCGTCCCCCCTTCCCGAACCGCATTCTTGAAAAAGGTGGACTACAGAAATGATGGCTGTTTCTCTTCACCAACATGTGCAGGCTTTGTCTGAAGTCTCGTGATCGTTGTAGAAGAGGGTGGAGGCTGCCAGATACCAAAGCACGTCCCAGGCATACAGTTACACGTGTTTATGAAGGAATTAGGTTAGTCACGTTTTGGACATATATCACGCATGGATATCGGACAACTCTCAGTGGTATTAAAGGTAGCTCGATGCGTGTGTGGTATCAAGACAGGATTCTGTTGTCGAGACCTACAGTCAACATTTCTGTTATTGTGAAGGACGGTCGTTTCGGAACGATCACCTTACATGCGTCGCAGAGCTACACCACAGTTCATCCATAAATCATTCACGAGCCGCCTCTGTCCTCGAGGGGAACTCTCTTTTGTGAAAACGAGGGAGTGAAAGTTTATCTTACTGCTAGACCAAAAGCTTTGAGGGGAGCTGGCGAATGGGAATGCTAGACATTGGAATTCATTTCGGCCAATTATATTATGAAGCAAAACGCACTCTCGTCTTTTCTTCCGGCCTGGTCAGCACGCTGAACAAGCAGTACTTCGGAGATTTGTGATGTGAACGCAGTCGACCAGCAACCTTTGGTGTAATGGCGCCAGGCAACAAGCCACGAGCATTCCAACTGCATTCACATCATCTGGTTCCACATTATTTTTCAAGTTATATAAAATCTTTTCTTTCCACAGTGTGTTTTACAGGCAGATTTTGCATTCAGAACACTAGATGTCTGTGCGCTTAACTGCTTCAGACCACACGGTGATATGAATCCATCTTTGTGCTAGGCATCTGTCAAGTCATGTGACCTGCAAGCAGATTTTCCCATGCTCGATTATATGATACATATAATTTGTAACATTATTTCTTCTGTAATTCTGAGGTGTTGTTCGGAAGGGATGGTAGCTACTCCGATTCGATATGTGTTCCTAGACACCTAGAAGAAACTGTATACATAACCCGCTTGTAGGTTATTTTGATTCTATGATAGATTTCGACCTCGGTAATTCATTAACTCACGCTTTTTTCCTGGAACTACCAATTCCATCATGTGCATTTGGCTCCTTGTTTACTCTTTGAAAGTATTTTCATGGTAAAACGTCTTTCTTACTGTTACGATGCATTTGATCCGGGGTTACATTGCTCATGCGTGACTCACTAGAATTAACTGTTTTGTAAAAAGAGTTTTAACAACCTAGTCAAACTGACACTGGTGGAGTTCTTCGAGGTATCATGTTGCCTAGACGACGTAATGCATTCATCATATAAGCTCAGCGTTTTCAGGTTCTTAGACAGTGTAGGTAACATTCGCCATGTAGTATGAGGTTTGCATTTAACGTCCGTGTTCAGTATCAGTTGTGTTACTTCCGAGTAACTACCTGCCCCTCACCCCTTTTAGTTGCACTCTGTGTAAGGTTGACTTCTCCAATCTATAGTTAAAACTCAGATCGCACTACAGTCATTCATATTCACTGCCTGGGGAGAAATTTAGGTCAGGAAGTATGTTTGTTATATCGTGTGAAGACTAGCAGCTAGTTTTGAAAGAAGTAGCAGCTCACGATTGGTTCGCGTTTCAAAGCAATAATTCATAAGTAAACCGTGTCGACATAGTGAACAGGTTCCTCCAAGAGGTACGGTTCAACCGAGTGTAAAGGCTTACGGTGTCTGCTGGCATGAACCCGACCGAGGATTCTTGAGACCAGTCGATACTTGCAGTGCGACGTTGCAGGAACCCTTCCTCACTCACTCTCAATCACTTCAGATGGCCGCCAGGACATGACTGGGCAGCAGTGTGTCGACCCCTTTATAGGCAGCGTGCCAAGGCGGATGAAAGCATCTTACAATACATGAAGTGGATCAACACGGTATTCGGTTTTACCCAGCAGCAGGTTTTATCTTCACAGGGTTCACTTTCGGACAAACTACTCTTGTTTTAGTCGTTTAGTACCAAAAGCTATTTCTGGTACTGATAAAGAATCTAAAACAATGTATAAATCGAGTCTTTTGACATAGCTTATCTAGTACAGTGACAATGACGGACGAACTAGGAGAACGTAATGTCCACAAACCATTGGCCCACAGATGCTGCTTGACGACAGGATTCAGTGTATTGCTGACAGAAACAGTCATTGTCTCCGTAATGTTTCTCTGCTGTGCGCAACAAAAAATGCTGTAAAATGTGTTCATAACCTTCCACATTTTACGTTTTTTTAAGCATCATAAGAGGACCACACCCTAACCACGAAAAACGCCCCAATAGTGTAACACCAGCTCCTCCGTACTCAACTGTTGGCACTGCGCATGATGACAGGCGACTTTGTCCAGGTATACACTAAAACCAAACCCTCCCACCAAGTTGCCACATAGCATGACGTGATACATCACTCCAAATCACTCCTTTCCAGTCATCTTTTGCCAAATGGCAACGCTCTTTACATCACCTCAAATGTCGATTAGCATTGACAACAGAAATGTATGGCTATAGGGAGATACTCAACCATTGCAGGCAGCGCTGAGTGACCGTGCGGTTAGAGGCGCCATGTCACGGATTGCGCTGCCCCTCCTGTTGGAATTTCGAGTCCTCCCTCGGGAATGGATGTGTGTGTTGTTCTTAGTATAAGTTAGTGTAAGTATTGTGTAAGTCTGGGGACCGACGGCCTCAGCAGTTTGGTCCCTTAGGAATTCACACACATCTGAAAATTTTTTGACCACTGTACCCAATTCTTTTTAACTCCGTAAGAACATTCATTACACTAGCTGGACTGCTGGCAGCACTTTTGAATTATTTGCTGGCTGTATTCTAATCTCTATCTTCCTCTACAAGTTTTACCCTCTACAGTACCCTCAAATACCAAAGAGCTTATTCCCTGATGTATTAGCAAATCTCCTACCATCCTGTCCCTTCTTCTTGTCAGTGTTGTCCAATTACGTCCCTTTCTTCACCGATTCTTAAGAGAATCTCCACATTTCTTACATTATCAGTCCAACTGATTTTCAATATTCTGCAGTACTAGCGCATGTCAAACGCTTCGATTCTCCTCTGTTCCGGTTTTCTCACTGTCTATGATTCACTACCACACAGTGCTGTGCTCCAAAGTTACTTCTCAAAAACTGCTTTCTCGAATTATGGAATATAACTGATACCAGTAGACTTCCCTTGGTAAGGAATGCCCTCTTTACCCGTGCTTTCCTGCCTCTTACGCAGACCTTGTTTCATCCGTCACGGGTTATTTTGCTTCCGAGGCAGTAGAATCCTTAACTTCATCTGCTTCGTGATCACCAATTTCGTTATCTTGTCGCTATTCTCATTTCTGCTACTCCTCATTGTATTGTATTGTATTGTATATTAACCGGGGGCCTATAAACGACGGAGAGGCTCAGTCCCCGCCCAGCCGCAGTGACCCAGAACCCCACGACGACTACCGCAGTCCACTTCACCCCTCCGCCTCCCCACACAGACCACTCTTTCAGGTTTATTGTGCATTTCGGCCCCCGGTGGATCCCCCCAGGGAACGTCTCACACCAGACGAGTGTAACCCCTATGTTTGCGTGGTAGAGTAATGATATTGTACGCGTACGTGGAGAACTTGTTTGCGCAGGAATCGTCGACATAGTGTAGCTGAGGTGGAATAAGGGGAAACAGCCCGCATTCGCCGAGGCAGATGGAAAACCGCCTAAGAACTATCCACAGACAAGTCCGCCGGGCGTATTCGTGCCGGGGACTATGCCCTCCTTCCCAGTCCGGATACTTCTCGTTACTTTTCCTTTTTCGTTTGCTCTCAATCCATATTCTATAATTAGATTTTTCATTCCATTTAACAGATCATGTAATTCTTCTTCATTTTCACTGAGCGTAACACTGTCATCAGCGAATCTTATCATTGATATCCTTTCACCCTGAAGCTTAATCCCCCCTCTTGAGCCTTTCCTTTAATTCCGTCATTGCTTATTCGATGTATAGATTGAAAACCAGGGGCCTAAGACTGCATTCCTGTTTACACCCTTTTTAATCCGCGCACTTCGTTCTTGGTCTTCCAGTCTTGTTGTTCCCTTCTTGATTCTTGTACATATTGTATATCAGCCGTCTCTCCCTGTATTTTACTTCTATTTTTCTCAGACTTCTGAACATCCTGCATCTCACATTGCTGAATACTTTTTCTATATCGGGGAGTCCTAGTATTGATTTTGCTTCAGCCTTGCTTCAATTATCAAGCGAACTGCCTCTGTAGTACCTTTAACATTTATAAGACCAAAGTGATCGTCGTTTAACAGATACTCAATTTTCTTTTCCATTTTTCTTTGTATTGTTCATGCCAACAGGTTGGATGCATGCGATGTTAAACTGATGGTGCGATAATTTTCGCAACTCTCTGCCCTTGCTATTTTCGGGTTGTGTGTATGATATTTTTCCTAAAGTCGCATGATATGTCGGCAGTCTTTAGCTCTAGAAGGTTCAAAATGTTCCTGATGGACTTAGGTGGCATCCAGCGACTATTTCACGTTCAACGACACTGAGCTTCTCTGGCCGACGCATTCCATTGTTACGTCTTCTCTACTGACAACATAATACTCCCAGCATCATTTTATAATGTCTGATCCGCCCCTCGTGACATCTGGAGGTGAATTTCGCGTTACGTGAGTGTGTCCGGATACTTTTAATCACTTAGTTTAGAGTGAAGCCCAGAAAAGTTAAAGTCAGATGGCTGGATGCGGATTTTTAACTCGCCGCTCTTGCACAATAGCGTGGATGGCATACCAGTTCTGTAACTATGTCTAACGCCAATATTTGACGCTGAATACCCGAATCAGAACACAGTGGGCCCGATGACTTCCAAGAACTGCTAGAACCTGCGCTATTGTCAGCGTGGAGTGATTTGGCGCCAAGCCACGATCAAGAGGCGTTAGGACTCTGGAAACGACGCGTTCCTAACAATCCTGCTATTTTGAAACGTTTTACGTAACCCCACACCTGGGTGTAGGTCTTTCCACCTTTCCCAACGAAAATGTTTCAAGGACTGGGTATTAAGCAACATTGCCGTGCTATATCGACTTGGTTCGATTTTGTTCGTTTTCACTTGCTCATAGACATGCTGTATAGGGGAAAGTATCTTTCAGTATATAATTGTATGTACGTGGCTCTTAAAAGCGTCATAATGTTCCAGAAAAGAGCATGACCACTACTGATAAAGTCACTATGCAAAACAATATTGTACTATAAAAGTACGTTTATAGAAACCATCGTAAGACGCAGAGTGTAAGGTATATAGAGAAGAAGGAATCAACCTTTTTCATGACTTTTCTTAGGATGTAGGCATTGTATAGATTAGTAAATCATTCGTGAATATTTTTGCATCTTTTCAGTGATGCTATTGCGCTGGGAAAATAGAACAACTCACAAATCGTTTGGGTCTTCTATAAAACTTTTGTTCCGTTTTAGTTAAACCAATTTGCTAAGGGTTCAACTGTGACAGAAAAACATTCAACAATAGGACGACTATTGTTTCATAGGTGGCGTCTTTCGAGAGTCTCAGACTGCCATCTTGCTTTCCCACAGCCTAAATTTATGGATAATTTCATCGTAAAATTAGTTTGGATGAGTACATTGCATATTTGACGCCCATATATTTAGCTGTTTTCACGTGGTCTTTAATGTCATCTTTTCCTTTATGTGCAGCAGATAATTTCCAATAACTGATAGCTGACAGACTGAATTAGTTTCCTTTTTCTGGTCGTAGTCCGTCATGACTTTCATTGCGAAAATCGTCCACCGCCTAGAACTTTTCTCTCTGCTTCTCTTTAAATTACAGGCCGCGTCATTTGTAAATGTAGTTCAGGAGAGTTTTCGATGGCGTAGAACGTAAATGATAAATTTTAACCTTACAGTTTAAGCTCTCGGCAGTTCTAGGATTTCTCTTTGAAACATTTGTAATGATTAGTTATAAAATTACATTTTGTACATGAATAAAAGTCAGTAACAATCCAGATCTTATTGCACATTCAGCTTCAGGTATCCGTAAAATGACCGGAATGTCAGTTCTCGTACTGAACTATTAACTATGGAAGCGGAAAGAAAGAAACAAATTAAGGGGCGCTCTCAACTTCCGACACAACAGAGCACCAACTCTTGAGTAAAACTAAAAGATTTCATAAACAGACAACCGAGATTCAACGTCGCATTAATTAAACCAAAGGAAAAAGTATCGCTATGTTACCAACTGCCTTTCCGAACATGGAAAACAGTCAGCCAACTTCTCACTGGAGTGAAGAACTGTTACAGAAGTACCAAAAACTGCCCTATACCTCGTAATGTGTACATAGAAGGGACAACGACGGGTAACACAGAAAATAACAAATTTAGGAGAGGTACTCTCCAAGGAGAGTAAGTTAAAATACTACTTCCTCTCACACTCGTTTCGCAAAATGACTAGAACAGGAAAATCAAGGTATTCGAAATTGTCCGAAGGCTCTTCGACAGTCGATGTTACTACACAATTTTTGAGAATGGAACAGGAAAAATTGTTAGTGCTGCCAGAAATACGCACCGACAAACACCGTAATCCAGTTTTCAGAGTTCACAAGCAGATGAAAGATGGCCAGGATCTTTATTCACTGATATGGAATCACCCAGACAAAAAGTTTTTCATGCCACATAAGAAATCACACAAACTTCATAATAGTCGCCTTTAGCTTTAACAATGGCATCACGTCGGTGAGGAAGAGAGTCAGGTATGGAACGTCCATCTGAAGCCACTCAATGATAATTACGTCCCACAGGCTACCAAACTACGGGGAATCTGTTCACTATGTTTCACCCACTGTTCCAAAAAGCAACAAACACTTTCCATAGGACAAGGAAGAGAGAGTTAGCGGGCAGTTGAGATGCAGTACAGTGCCCGAGTGTTCTTACGCGTTCGTTCGTATGCGTGCGACCTGTGCGGGGGACAGGAATGTCCACAGCAGACACATTATGAAAATGTAGGAGAAAATGCAATATCTGGTCGCTGAGAGTAAACTGAAACTTCCTGGGTCATATTCATGGTAACCAGAATGAGTCGGCCCACGCACAGTAAGGAAAACACCCCAGAAAACACCACAGAAACGCTTCCGCCCACAGTTGCGCCCTTCATGCTGCAGGCTTAACAAGTAATTGGCCGCTGGTGCCGTTAACACCTTGATCTTTTGCAAAGAGGCACAAGTGCGACTGCTCAATTAGTGTCCAATTATTGTGTTGTCAGGCCCACTGTAGATGCCCTGGTTTATGAGCCAGTATGAGATAAGACTTTTTGCGAAGTATTCGATTCCAGATGTCCATAGCACGTACTTTCCTTCGCTGTGCTGGTATGGAAACTAGTTGAGCTGGATCTGCTTTCACGGACACCAGCAAATGCTGTCATTGTTATTGGCAATACGTGGCACTCGCCTCCGGTGTCTGTTGGTTATTATGTTTCTACGATCACTTTCCTTACGTGGCATCGTAAGTTTGCGGGTGGTAAGCCATTGCCTGTAGACATGTTGGACAGACCGCGTTGATACAATAACAATTCGGCAACTTAATTCACCGTGCGGTCAGGGGCACGTCCAAAACGTTAGCTCTGTTCTGCTGTTGTCCTCTCTGCACGTTGTCCCAACTTACTGTGTCGAAATCCACACATCTAGGCTTACCGTACATTTTGGTTCCAACCCAGAACACACTTTTGAAATTCGTTCAAAGTCTTGAACTTTATTTATTCAGTTGTATTTTTCACTACACCCGATGTATTTTCAGAAGGGTTTGTTTTAATTACATCATAAAATTAAAAATAAAAGCTTCTGAATTAATTTCACCATTTAGCTAATATTTAACAGTAGACATTGGAAGTCTATCACTTTATCCAGAACTAATGTTCCCCACAACTGAAAAACTCTAACTAGGACAGATGGCGAGATGGCGAGCCAAAGAAATCACGAACTCAATCTTGTTAGAAATATTGCAACATGAAATGTCAACCTTTTGGAACACCTTAAGAGTTACTTTCCTTTTCTCTTCAATAGCATCTGATACTTTCTCAGAACATCAATTACAACCAATAGCGTGTTAATAGCGCCCATATATTTAGCTGTTTTCACGTGGTCTTTAATGTCATCTTTTCCTTTATGTGCAGTAGATAATTTCCAGTATACAGCATGCAATAAAAACGTTTATTGTTACTAACATTATATAATTAAAAACAACTGTATTCATATTGCCCTTCCTAAATGATGAAACAAAACGAACAGAGATAAAGTGACCAAAAACGTGTGGACGAGCTACTGCACTCACAAACACAACATAACCACGTTGCCCCTGTTGTGTGATCAAATTTGTGCTGAGACGGAATCCGCGCTTCCACATCGACACATCGAGGTCAGCGCTTGCCCCAAGACCAACGGCTCTAAGAGATTTTTTCTTTAAAAAAAAAGGAAACACGATGTCGAACATATAGGTATAAAATTTCAAAAATTCTTGCTAACCATAAAATTCTCAAACCCCCAGACATTTTACAAGCCCAGATGTTACCAGGACTGTCAGGGAAAACCCCGGACGTATGGTAAGCCTACCCACAACCAACTGGTTGTATGGACTTGCACTCCAAGAACTCAGTGTGCTCAGATGCAATCAAGTCTTCGAAGGAAGCACTTGGGATACGGTTTAAAATTCACGACATCAAGGAACATATGGCCCCAGAATGCCAATATCGTTCATTTTTGGAAGATGCATATGGGGTCTGAAAATGGCATAACAGAATGCCCATACTGGTAGTTAAAACAAAATAATTTCGCGGCTGTCGGTGCATTTCATTGTTAAACACGAGGGTAATCCCAAAAGTAAGGTCTCCAGTACATAGACCTATTTATTTCTACAATGGTTTACATCAGTTTACAGCTTGAACATTTAGCTATTTTTCGACATAATCACCATTTCTGTCGATGCATTTTTGTTGACGCTGTGGCAGTTTTTGTATGCCCATGTCATACCAGCTCGCCGCCATGCTGTTCAGAAAGCTATGAACTTCTTCTTTCACCTTGTCGTCCGAGCTGAATCGCTTTCCACCCAAATGTTCTTTTAACCTAGGGAACTGGGCGCCAAGTCAGGACTATAGGGTGTGTGGGTGATTATGTTCCACTGAAACTGTTGCAGGAGAGCAACGGTTTGCCGAGCGATGTGTGGGCGAGCGTTGTCATGGAGAATGTGTACTCTCTTGCTCAACATTCCTCTTCTCCGGTTCTGAATTGCCCGTTTGAGTTTTATCAGAGACTCGCAGTACCTGTCATTGTTAATTGTGGTCCCAGCGGTTCAGCTCCGACGACGAGGTGAAAGAAGATGTTCGTAACTTTCTGAACAGCATGGCGGCGAGCTGGTATGACATGGGCATACAAAAGCTGCCACAGCGTCTACAAAAATGCATCGACAGAAATGGTGATTATGTCGAAAAATAGGTAAATGTTGCGGCTGCAAACTGATGTAAACCATTGTAGAAATAAGGAGGTCTATGTACTTATAAAAATGTACGAGACCTTACTTTTGGGATTACCCTCGTACTTTACCTTCCGCTGTCCCACGTCCACAATGAATCAACACAGACATGATTTTTGTGGGTGCTACAGGCTCACAGACGTAGGGTTGAAGACTGTTGGCGCGATGACAAGGCGGACTGCGCAGGCGCGGCAGGGGCTGCGCTGTGTCCCTGGCACGTGTGCGCTTCTTCGGGTAGGGCGGCTGCCGGCGCAGGCCGCTGACCTCTGCCGGCGCGAAGCGGTGAGCCACCCAGCGCTTGTCCTCCAGCACATTTTGCCACAGGAAGACTGTGAGGCTATCAGCAAATGCCTACTAAACGTCATCAATGATGATTCAGTTGTACATGGATGACTGAGTAAAAACCTGGACCATGTCCAAACGTGCTATTTTTGAGTTAGGCAGTGCTTTCTGTTGTTTAGACCAAGTAGTACATTGCATGAGTTGGAACACCTTTGCAGTACGAAAAATATTCACCAGTGGTTTACTTCATACGTGGGTAGTAGGAGGCAGACGGCTGTCCTACAGTGTCAACACAGTAGGAAAATGTAAAGAATGGGGTGGCACAAAATTCTTCTCTGGAGCCATTACTGTTCTTAATAAATATCAATGATCTATCACTAAAGATGACAGATGAGTCAAAAATTTTCTCTTTGCATATGACACAAGTTTTAACTAGAATAACGTGGAACGAACGACACAGTTGCATATCATGTACTGGCTCCCAGTCTCTACCAGTACTATAAAATTCATACCTTATATATAGCCGACATTTAATAAGGTCAGTGTGAACAAAGTGCTTCTTGCAGCAGGCAGTTGTGAAAGAGGAGTTCTGTGTGTTGAGAAACAGGCCGTCATAAGAAGACATTTTGTTGCATTCGTATAACTCTTTATGTATGGGACGAAGACATTTATTGTTATAAGTGCTAACACAATGTTTTATTTATGGGTGAATATACATGACCTAACCTCACTTTTCAGTCACGAATCTTTATTCGTTGTGATTCATTTGTAGGAAAGTGACGAAGAGTCAATATAAGTTTCCGATATTGTACCGGTACAATTTAACAAACTTGTCTTACAGAGAGCTTTAGAAAATGGGTTTAGTATTATTACTGCAACATAATCTTTAGAAAGGATGTGGCAAATTTTTTAAGCGTTCTTTATCCTAAGCTGTTAATTAAAGAATTCTTTTGAATTACAGTATGGCCACAAAAAGGCAATAAGCAAAGTGAGCACAGATGAATAGCATTTGGCTGCAACAGTATATCTAAATGAGGGCATGTGTTATATGGGTGTGGACGCGCAAACTAACAACTAAGGGGTACGCTGAAAATAAAAATGCGGGTAGGCATGTAAAATTTTTTAACCTTAGTAAAGTGTTTTCAAACTTAGTTGAAACTAATTGGAAGATTAGAAGCTGTAAGTCTCCATATTCTAATAGAATAATGTGGGAATCGATCTACACTTAATCCAGAATTGCATCATGTGAGCAAATCATCCATCAATTAACAAGAGCGAAAACATGTTGACTAAAATGTAATGGTTTTTTACAGGTCAGCACCCACGTCATCTGTCGTCACAATGGAAGCAACAAGAAACATCCGAAATTATTCATTGGTAGTGTTAATGTTTTCTGAAGAATGCAGAAGGTCCAGTTGCCATAAAATCTTATTCCACGCGATCTAGCGACCCGTAATGCCAACAAGATCGCCTGCTATGAAGCGTATTTGATTACATAATTGCCGAACAGTCACTGGAAACACATTTATTAAATATTCATAAGAGCGACTTGAAGTCGGAGCACGTAAGTACACTCGTGGAAAAGACGCACACCAGATTGAGGTTCATTGGAAGAATACTCAGGAAGTGTAGTTCATGCAAAAGTCTCGTTCGACCGAATGCAAAAACCTCGTTCGACCGATACTTGAGTATTCGTCCTCAGTCCAGACTCTTACCAGCGACTTGACATCCTATGTTAGCCGGCCACTGAGACCGAGCGGTTCTAGGCGCTTCAGTCCGGAACCGCGCTGCTGCTACGGCCACAGGTTCGAATCCTGCCTCTGACTTGGATGTGTGTGATGTCCTTACGTTAGTTAGGTTTAAGTAGTTTTAAGTCTAGGGGATTGGTGGCCTCAGATTTTAAGTCCCATTGTGCTTAGAGCCACTGAATCATTTTTTTTGACATCCTATGTTGTTCAACCCTTCGGTTAAAAGGGGCAGCAATACGACTGTTTCTTGGTGTGTGGAAGTTGAAGGAACTTTGTAGACTAGACGTCACTGGATTTTGAATTGTTTCTGCAATAAATTCTCTCTGCATCCCGGCAGATAGCACTAGTTCGTCATCGATCTGGTTGAATTTTAGCAAGCAAAACCTCTTTCATTCGATGTCGTGACATTTTGACCACTTACCAAGGGTTACCTCAATTATCTGTGGTATCACTGACTTCTGTTATGTCGAAACGAGGATAAATGTAAAGCAAAGGAACTGTAACTATCGTGTTCCTTCAACTGTTGACAGTCGATCAGTTTCTTATACTCGGTTTATTCTCCCAGTCCCTTCACACTTCCAAAAAGATTTGTGCTCCAGATATATCATTCCAGAAACATCCTCCTCGACTGCAGGCTAATGTTTTACACCAGCGGATATCCTGAGTTTTTCATTAACGGGCTGTAACTTCGTTACACAGTTATCGAAGTTATTTCACTTCTTCCAGTCCATCCTGTGAGTTTTGATATTAAAGTGGTTCTTATTTGAGCGTGCGTTTAATTTTTTTGTTCTCAGTCCAACCTGCTTTTGGAAGTCGATCTATTGGGAACGCATTTTCCATAGCGTGTGCTACCAAGGGATGGGAAGGAGTTAGTTTATGCTGTCCGCAACAAGATAGTTAAAAAATATTTCATTAATTGTTGTTAACTTTTACTAAAAACATACTTTTTAAATGGGTACTGATCTGTAAGTAGGGTCCAACATGATAATATTTTTTAACACAATCTTTGAAATCGCGACGCCTTTTCTGTAATGTGTACACTGAAGAGAGGAATACTTTATTATCTCCACAAAGAAATTTTAAAAATTACACATTCTGTTAATTTTTATTAGTAACATATTTTTTACACATATTTAGTTGCGTAAGAAAGGTGCTGAACCTCAAAATATGAACATGACTTTATTGTGAATAGTCACATTCACTATAGGATTTAAGTTTTTGTGTTATATTTCACTGACAAATTTAAAGCAATTACGCAATCTCACATAAGAACCCATTAAAAATACTACTTCTTTCAAAATTTTAAAATGTTAAGTACATGACTAGATTACGATATTTACAAAAAGTGGGCCCAAACTAACCCCCTTCCCCCCCTTGTTATTACAAGGGTTAATGACAAGGAATGCAAGGAGTACTACTAGATTGTTTAATGGCGTGTAGCATCTCGCTGGAACACGTAAGTTCAGCAACACAATGCAGCACGCTGTTTATGAGATACCAGCGTTGTAGACAGCTTTCAGCTGCTACGTGCGAAAGTTTGCCGGCACCGCCAAAGAAGCTTGTTTACTCATACAATGGTGTCATGTTCTCTCTCTCTCTCTCTCTCTCTCTCTGTCTCTCTCTCTCTCTCTCTCTCACTCTCTCTCTCATACACACACACACACACACACACACAGACACACACACACACACAAATATTAACGGATTAACGACTGCTAGTCTGGTACACAGTGGAGCCTCAGTGTGGTCTTTAGGGCGTTTTTCATACTCCGCCCCAGAAAATACGACACTCAAACAGTTAAAATTCGATAACAGCCTGAACAAAATCCACACGGTTCCCTTACTCCTCGCCACTCTGTGAGAACGGCAATAAAACATGGGGTATTTGTTGTGTCTAATGATTTCATGCTCCTTAATTCCTGCTCTACACTTTTCGTTTTACTGAACATAAACCAGCAATGCATTTATAAAAGCGAGCAACGAGAGGAGTAGAGCGGAATTTCTTTTACCTTGCTCTCATTATCCCGGATCTCCGGTTCACCCAGATACGTTTCTTTAAAATACGGAGACTGTACAGTGTTCCACAGTGCATAAATAATAGCGCCAACAATCGATGACGAAATCCATTAAATTTAAATTGAGACAAACGTCATACACTCGCCCTGACACAGTGTCAGATAACAAGCTAACGTTTAATTGTAGAGGAGTGTATCGCCTTTTTACAGACAGTAACTTGTTATCAAAGTGCTGAAAGGTGGTAGTGTTCGTGGACAAATAATTAGATGCACTACATAGGACTGATAGAGGAGTACCGTTTGGTTTTTTTTTTTCGCGAATTTGGAGTTGGAACGTCAATTGTCTCAAATTGGAAGAATAATCGAACTCAGCCTCACAGCGATAACTCCTGACGAAATTACCGACGTCTATTCATTTGCAGACAATGACGGTATTGATGGGTTATCTGAAGAATTTGACTCTTATTATGACATATGTGCAACAATGCAGATGGACAAAATTATGGTTTATTTGGAATTCAAGCTAGCAATTTCTGCAGAACTAATGCTGCTGAAATGTTACATATGAAAAATTACACGAATCTAGCTCAAAAGAAAGTAATATCATTTCATTCTATAAAATTCACTGCCTTCTTTTCCGTATTTTGTCAAAAGTTATTCTAAAAGTAATGCATAAGTTTATGGCACCGTGTGCGTTTATGGCATTTAGCCTATGTTATTCGATAATCTGGATAACCAGCTGTTCCAACTAGTCCGGATAGACGAGTTTCTATTGTACTCGTTCTTCACGTTAAGTGCGGCTTGGTGAACAGCAAATCGATGATCCAGTAACGGTGAAGATGGACACCGCCACTGCAACTCTTCCACACCAGCGTTGCTGCATGGTTGCCACATGTGCACAAAAACGTGTTCTGCTTTCTAATTTGCCGAGAACGTTCACTCGTGTCCGACCACAGTACCTGGAGTAGGGGCGCTGCTGACAAGACCTGCTCACGTGCAACAAGTAGGGGTTGAGGCTGATCAGAGTGTAGGCTGCCCGCACCTAACGCAGTTCCGCGTGCGAACCTTTCGCAAATATCTGTGCTCCTGGCGGCCTACCCGTCAGGCGCTTCGTTGTCGAATTCATACGCTATACTGGAGAATGAAAGATACTTACGTCCCCAAATGTACGTTGCTGGTAAAATACGGAAACACAGTGTACAGCATTTGCATGAATCGAAGAAAACGGATTACTTGGGACAGTACATATCGATCTGTTGCAAAATTAAGACAACATAATTTTTATTTAGTATTGTAAGATGACCTGTTTTTGCCGATAAGATAACTCGTCTACAGTGACAAAAGAGAGTTCTCTAGGTTGCGATCTTGAACTCGAAAGCTGTCGTGTTTGTTCTCTTATTACTGCCGGCTGTCAATAGTAGCTGACAGACAGATGTGTTATTTCTCATCTTTTTTTTCTTTTTTTTTAATTAGTCATCAGTCTTCTGACTGGTTTAATGCGGCCCGCCAAGGAATCCCCTTCTGTGCAAACCTCTTCATTTCAGAGTAGTACTTGCAACCTACGTCCTCAGTTATTTTCTGGATGCTTTCTAATCTCTGTCTGCCTCTACAGTTTTTTCCCTCTACAGCTCCGTCTAATACCATGGAAATAGTTCCTTGCTACCATCCTGTCCCTTCTCCTCGTCAATGTTTTCCACATATTCCTCTCCTCTCCGATTCTGCGCAGAACCTCCTCATTCCTTAACTTATCAGTCCACCTACCATGTTTCGCTACCATCCAATGCTGTGCTTCAAACGTTCGTTATCAGAAACTTCTTCCTCAAATCAGGCTCTACGTTTGATACTAGTAGACATCTCTAGGGAGGGAATGCCTTTTCTGCCAGTGCTAGTCTGGTTTTGATGTCCTCTTTTCTCCGCCCGTCATTCGTTATTTTGCTACCTAGGTAGCAGAATTCCTTAACTCCATCTATTTCCTGACCATCAATCATGATGTTAAGTTTCTCGCTGTTCTCATTTCTGCTACTTCTCATTGCTTTCGTCTTTCTTCGATTGATTCTCAATTCATATTCTCTACTCATTACGCTGTTCATTCCATTCAGGAGATCGTGTAATTATTCTTCGTTTTCACTCAGGAAAGCAATGTCATCAGCGAATTGAATCATTGCTATCTGTTCATTTTGAACTTTAAAACGACTCTTGATCCTTTCTTTCATTTCTATCATTGCTTCTTCGATGTACAGATTGAACAGTAGGACCGAAAGACAACATCCCTGTCTTACACACATTTTAATCCGAGGACTTCGTTCTTCGTTGTCCACTGTTATTATTGCCTCTTGGCTCTTGTACATGTTGTACATTACCCGTCTCCTACGGCTTACCACTATTTTTTTGAGAATTCCGAACATTTTGCACCATGTTACATTGACAAACGCTTTTTCCAGGTCGACAAATTTGCTTTGATTTTTGTTTGGTCTTGCGTCCATTATTAACCACAATGTCAGAATTGAATCTCTGGTGCCTCTACCTTTCCTAAAGACAAGCTGGTCGTCACCTGACACATCGTCAGCTTTCTTTTTCAGCGACGACCTCCGTGGCCGAGCGGTTGTAGGCGCTTCAGTCCGGAACAGCGCTGCTGCTACGGTCGCAGGTTCGAATCCTGCCTCGGGCATGGATGTGTGTGATGTCCTTAGGTTAGTTAGGTTTAAGCAGATCTAAGTCTAGGGGACTGATGACCTCAGATGTTAAGTCCCACTGTGCTTAGAGCCTTTTGAACCATTTTTTCTTTTTTATTCTTCTGCATATTATTATTGTCAGCAACTTGGATGCATGAGTTATTAAGTTGATTGTACGATAATTCTCGCATTTGTCAGCTCTTACAGTCTTCGGAATTGTGTGGATGATATTTTTCCGAAAATCAGATGGTATGCCATCAGACTCATACATTCTGTATACCACCGTGAATAGTCGTTTTGTTGCTACTTCCCCCAATCACTTTAGAAATTCTGATGGAGTTATCTATTCCTCCCGTCTCATTTGATCTTAAGTCCTCCAAAGCTCTCTTAAATTCTGATTCTAGCACTGGGTCCGCTATCTCTTCTAAGTTGACATCTGTTTTTTCTTCTGTCACCCCAGACAAATCCTCCCCCTCATAGAGGCCTTCAGTGTACTCTTTCCACCAATCCGCTTTCTCCTCTGCATTTAACAGTGGAGTTCTCGTTGCACTCTTATTGTTACCAATATTGCTTTTAATTTCACCGAATGTTGTTTTGACTTCCTGTATGCTGGGTAAGTCCTTCCGACAACCATTCCTTTTTCGATTTCTTCACATTTTTCATTCAGCCTTTTGTTCTTAGCTTCCCTGCACTTCCTGTTTAAGTAATTCCTCAGTGACTTGTATTTCCGTATTCCTGAACTTCCAGAACATTTTTGTACTTCCTTCATTCACCGATCAACTGAAGTATTTCTTCTGTTGTCAATGGTTTCTTCGCAGTTACCTCCTTTGTTCTTGTGTTCATCTTTCCAACTTCTATGAGTGCCCTTTTTAGAGATGTCCATTCCTCTTCAACTGTACTGCCTACTGGACTATTCCTTACTGCTATATCTATAGCCTTATAGACCTTCAAACTCATCTCGTCGTTATTTAGTACTTCCGTATCCCAATTCTTTGTGTATTGATTCTCTCTGATTAATCTCTGAAATATTAGCCTACTCTTCATCACCATTAAATTGCGATCTGGGTCTATATCTGCTCCTGGGTACGCCTTACAGTCCAGTACCTGAATTCAGAATCTGTCTGACAGTGATGCAATCTAACTGAAATCTTCTCATATTACGCGGCCTTTTCCGAGTATACCTCCTTTTCTTATGATTCTTGAGCAGACTATTCCCTGTTACCAGCTGAAATTTATTACAGAACTCAGTTAGTCTTTCTCGTTTCTCATTCCGTG
This sequence comes from Schistocerca americana, assembly GCF_021461395.2. Taxonomy (NCBI): domain Eukaryota; kingdom Metazoa; phylum Arthropoda; class Insecta; order Orthoptera; family Acrididae; genus Schistocerca; species Schistocerca americana. The sequence continues at coordinate 314,257,178 of NC_060123.1, forward strand.
TCCTAAGCCCATATTCTCCTGTAACCTTTTCTTCTACTCCTTCCCTTACAACAGCGTTTCAGTCCCACAAGACTATTAGGTTTTCATCTCCCTTTACGTACTGTATTACCCTTTCAGTATCCTCATATACTGTCTCTGTCTCTTCACCCTCAGCTAGCGACGTCATGACGCTTACCTGAACTGTCGTTGAGCAAAAATATCACTGAACTGTTCACAGTAACACACTCTCTGTCCTACCTTCCTGTTCACAACGAATCTTACTCCCGTTATACCATTCTCTGCTGCTGTTGATATTACCCTATGTTTGTGGAAAGCATTTTTAATCAATTGCTTGCTGTCGCTTGGTAAGTAATATCTTCGTTTGTACAGTGAAAATCTGGATGGAAGACCAATATTGCAATGTTGTAATTACGTTATCGTCAGAACACATATTTGCCAGCGACGCGCACTTCAAGGACAACGTGATGCCATCTGCAGGCCTAGGAAAAATCTGGGAACTCCCGTGGAGTTTATACAGAAATTATGCAAAAATCTGAAGTAATGTCGAATTAAAATTATAGAACAGTAAAGTTACCCTATATCCTAATAGATAATTATGACACTAGTGCCCTTATTGGCTTCCTTTTAGAATATTTTTGTTTGCATTAGCAAAAAAATTCTTTCTGCGTATTGATACTTGGGGATAATTCGCTGCCAAGTTACATTAGTTACCTGTGTGAAATTTTAAATACACATTAAAAACTTGTTTCTCTGAAATGTAGGGTAATTAAGTAATTTATATCAAACATTATTACTACATAATTTTTTAAAACTTACTACCAAAGTAAAGGCTTTTCCTTTCATAATTCGCAATTTCCTATTTTTTCCTGTTGAGGATAGGTAAGTAGTTGTTAGAATTAGTTACTAGCAAGAGAATCTTAAAGCATAACAAAAGTATCTGATCTCTGGAGGAATTACATCATTTTTGCACTAATGAAACGTGTGAAAAATGTAGTTTTGGAGAATTTTAATTCTAAGTTGTATTTTGTCTATGACATCATCTTTTCTTTTTTCTACTTGCTCTTCTTGCCTATTTCGTAGCTTTAGGGATCAATTTTTCAAATTCATCCTCTGCCATATAGTCAACTGCCATCATAGTTTGCTAACGTACACTGGAGGTAACCCTTGCAAAGAAGAGTGCTGTAAGTGCTGTAAATGTTCTATCACCGTAATTGGTTTGTAACGTCTTTGTGAAATGTGGCCTGCAGTGGAAAGAAGGTGTATTATGACGTCTGGATATAAATGTTCATCCATACAGGAAACTCAGACAAGTGCATGGAGTAAATATTTATTCTGTCATAAATCTGTTTCGTAAATTGGCCAAAGGAATGTATAGATTTTATTATGAAAGGGTTTGAAAAGCCGTATTTTAATTTCAGTAACTCAGCCTTGATGTTACTGATACAGTATCGCGGACGTAATCGATTACACATTCACACCAAGCCAACTACCTAATGGTAAATATATTAAGCCTCTGAAACAGCGAAACCAGGTCTACAAATATCGTTATTTACTGCATAGAAATTTCGAATCATGCAAAGAAAGATCTTTACCGTAGAGTAGATATGTTAGCTAGTCGTTTGTCGGATGTGCCTTCGTTGCCAGTAGGTGCATCCTTTGTACAGTATGGCCTTATATGGTTGAACATAAAAGTGCATAACTGATGTTACTGCTGCAGATGATATATCGGTATAGCATTGTTTAATTTTTCTCGTTTTCCGCCAGGTCGTCTGCAAAATCATGTGCAGTAGTTAAAGCAACAAGAGTTGTCGTGAACATATCAGTTCCCTTTAGCAACAAATAGTAACATAATGACGGATGAAAGTGCCCTAGGCGCGTATGGACTTTCAGTAGCACGATCAGTTATGTGTGAGTGTTACCTGCAGTTTTCATTTACGCCTCATACATTTGAAAAAGGCCTTTTTGTACCAGTTGGTCGAGTAACCTAATACTAAACTTTAATCTGAGTACAAATACAGATAATTTTACTTAGGGTAGTCATGGCTATGGTGTCGTTCTTTACGTCTGTTAATAGCAGCGGAATATTGCACATATTACACGGCAGTCTCTTTAAAATTTTACACAGGGAATCTCATAAAAAACTGCGTGTACAAGATGCTACATCATTACCAAAAAAACTATTAAAATGTATGTAAATATAAATACTTAATTAAAGGCAAAGATGCTATTTACGTGTTCTATGTATCAGTTTCGACTGTTGCGGTAAATTGTTCAAATACACACAGCTGATTCTCATATTACTATTGGAAATATGTGCTCATTTTAATATTCTTCTTTCAACATAGGTACTAATTTATAAGTCTTCGATTAACAGAATCTTATATCTCTTTCTTACCATTAGTGTTCTCAGGACACTTTATGGCAGTGTCCACGTTTATTGTTTTTCGATTTCCGTAGTGATAATGGATAGATATAGTGAATACGGTTTATTGAGAACAGCTGAAAATGATCTGAAAGTCCAGTTTCCGCAAGCTACGTCTAAATTACAATGCAGGAGCATTTGCTGATAGCTTGCAAATCTGCGTACTACTGGTGGCCTACTCATCAGGCGCTCGAGTTGCGAACTGAAGACCGAAATTTGCAGTAGGTGCATAGTGCCGCTATTACGAAACAGCCAACCACCTTTCCCTCATCGCTTTAAGTAATGAGTAATTTTGAGTTACCAAGTACATTTCGACAAAGTCTTTGAAGAAACTGTAAATTTTGTCTTTCGCAGTTTTCTTTAATATTTGCAATTTATTTTTTACGGTTTCAGTGATGGACTGTGCCTGAAGCGAATAAATTTAATTACGTTTTAGAAAATAAACATCCAGTACAGTGAAATAATAAATCATATTCTAATTATTTCTTACAGATTGCAGTTTTATCCGCAATCTTTTGTTCCCCGTGTGATCTAACTTACAGGCGCTCGGGTCCTTCCAAGCTCCATAAAACCATTCTTAGTCGCAACATTTGCGATGTTGGCAAACTAGTGAGCAACATTCGGACGGTCAATATGTATGAAAGATGTTATTTGGTCTTTTTTACTACGTAGGAAGGATATTACAGCTGTTGTCTCCACGGTTTTTTCCGTCTGTATCTTTAGCATTCTGTTTGCTGTGTTGATCTTGGACGGGTTCCACGACGAACCTGGATGCAGAAAGGCTCCGGGCTTACGTATCTACAGTAGCTGTGATTCAATTCTGTGCTTGTTCTGTCTTCATAAGACAAATGAAGTTTTCCTGAGGATCAGTGTGCAAACTAACGTGTTCGTGGGTGCCTATGTGCCAGGGGCACAAGCCTGTTTCGCAACTGATTTTGCAGAGTTCCAGAACGAACTACTCGACTGCTTGTCTATTTCCTCTTAACGCAGGGAAAGGAAACACTCTTTAACTAAAGAAATCTACACGTTTAAAATATTATTTTACACTCATGGCACTGGAATCTGCGACTTTTCTGCAATACCTCAGTACGTTAGAAGAATATTATTTCATTGCGTCATACAGAGTCCCTGGAAACAATAAAGAGGTCAAAGATTCATGTTTTTATGTAAGTACAATAAATTAGTGTCTTACGTACTATGGTATTACAATTAGTTACGTTATAAGCAAATTCATCAGTATCTGTGAACAAACTTTTTAAAAGAATGGGAGGAGTTTCACAATAGAATATTCCTTATGTCGACCTTAAACTTTGTTACCTGTAAGACAATTAATTTACTCTGGAAGATGGTTGAATATTTATGTGTCTACGTATCTAAGTCGTTTCTGGTCTCGAAGTCGTAGCAGCATTGCAGTCATACTCTGCAAAATTTGTAAGTACTGATAAGGGCACAATGATGTTTATGAATTTACCATGATATAGCAGTCAAAACGCAAAATTTTGTGTAGAGATATCTAAAGGGCAAGTTTTATAGTTTGCTTGTTAATTATTGAAACGTCGAAACTACCCAATAGCAAATAATTCTGAAAACTATATAGCCCTTAACGGACAATGTTTTCATTTAAAAACATAACGAGCCCCTGGAGTCAATTGTAAATAAAATTGTCAGTAAATTACTATACTGCATGCCTTGAAATAATATTTATCTTTTTCCACATTGTTTACCCTGACAATTATGGGACGCACTTTTTCAGTTTATAAACAGATTATTTTATTAATTAACGGTGTGGGTGGAAGCTCTTCCTGACGCTACGCTAAGTTTAAAGAGACGTCATCTGCGCCATCTGTTTTATAGTCTTGTAAACTTTGTTCTGTATGTTACAGTGTTTTAATTGTTTACACATCGAAAAAAAACCTGAGAACGTACGTTTGGAACACAGCATTGAATGGTAGTGAACATGGATTATTGGAAAACCCCAACAGAAAAGATTCGAAGAGTCTGATATCTGGTGCTGCAGAAGAATGTTGAAAATAATGTGGATTGATAAGGTAAGGAATGAGGAGGTTCTCCGCAGAATCAGAAAAGAAAGGAATATATAGTGTGGAAAAAAATTTAAAAAAAAGAAGAAAGAAGCGACTGCATGATAGGACATCTATTAAGACATTAGGGAATAACTTCCCCGGTACTAGGGACCATTACAAGGTAAAATCTGTTGAGGAAGACAGATATTGGAATATATTCAGCAAATAATTGAAGAGGCAGGTTATAAGTGCTACTCCGAGATGAAGAGGTTGGCACAGGAGAGGGATTAATGGTGAGCCACATCAAACCAGTCAGAAGACCGCCTCAAATAAAAGTATTCTCTGAGACGGAATTTCGGAACCACCCCGGCATTTGCTTAAACGAGCATGGGAAACCGCCTGAAAACCACACCCAGGCAGGCTGCGTGGACTCTATCCGGTTTTGGCTCACCTCCCTTTGCGCATTAGGCTATACGAGCAGGTTGTGCCCATTTTTATTTATTTTATTTATACGTCAAGTTCCGTAGGACCAAATTGAGGAGCAAATCTCCAAGGTCACGGAACGTGTCAGTACATGAAATTACAACATAAAAGTAATAACAGATAAAAATAAAGGTTCATGAACCTGAAACAAGTCAGTCCATAAGTTTAAGTAAACGCTATCAGCAGTACAATAAAAATCAGCTTAATTTTTCGAGGAACTCCTCGACAGAATAGAAGGAGTGACCCATGAGGAAACTCTTAAGCTTCGATTTGAAAGCGCGTGAACTACTGCTAAGATTTTTGAATTCGAGTGGCAGCTTATTGAAAATGGATGCAGCAGTATATTGCACACCTTTTTGCACAAGAGTTATGGAAGTCCGATCCAAATGCAGGTTTGATTTCTGCCGAGTAATAACCGAGTGAAAGCTGCTTATTCTTGGGAATAAACTAATATTGGTGACAAGAAACGACAATAAGGAATATACATATCGAGAGGCCAATGCCAAAATACCCAGACTCTTGAACAGAGGTCGACAAGAGGTTCGTGAACTCACACCACTTATTGCCCGAACCGCCCATTTCTGAGCCAAAAATATCCTTGTAGAATGAGAAGAGTTACCCCAAAATATAATGCTATACGACATAAGCTAATGAAAATAAGCAAAGTAGATTAACATTCGTGTCGAATATCACTCACTTTTGATACCGTTCGAATAGTCAAAATAGCGGTATTAAGTCTTTGAACAAGATCCTGAACGTGGGCTTTCCACGACAACTTACTATCTATCTGAACACCTAGAAATTTGAACTGTTCAGTTTCACTAATCATATGCCCGTTCTGTGAAATTAAAACGTGAGGTTTTGTTGAATTGTGTGTTAGAAACTGTAAAAACTGAGTCTTACTGTTATTTAACGTTAGTTTATTTTCTACAAGCCATGAACTGAGGCCATGTACTGCACTATTTGAAACTGAGCCAATGTTGGACACAACATCCTTTACTACCAAGCTAGTGTCATCAGCAAACAGAAATATTTTAGAGTTACCCATAATACTGGAGGTAATATCATTTATATAAATAAGGAACAGGAGTGGCCCCTACACTGATCCCTGGGGCACCCCCCACTTGACAGTACCCCACTCAGTTCCCATATCACAGCCGTTATCGACATTGTGAATAATGACCTTTTGCCGACTGTTGCTAAAGTAAGAGATGAACCAATTGTGAGCTACTCCCCATATTCCGTAATGGTCCAACTTCTGGAGCAATATTTTGTGATCAACACAATCAAATGCCTTAGTTAAGTCAAAAAATACGCCAAGCGTTCGAAACTTTTTGTTTAGCCCATCCAGTACGTCACAGAGGAAAGAGAATATAGCATTTCCAGTTGTTAAACGACTTCCAAAGCCGAACTGTAGATTTGATAGCAAATCGTATGATATAAAATTATCAGTTATCCTTACATACACAGCCTTTTCAATAACTTTGGAAACACTTTTAATATTTTTTGTGGGATCTAAAATTTAAAAACCTCTCTCACACCGGCCTGATTTAGCTTCACTGATCAGGATAGTAAAAAACATGCGTATATTAATGGAATTTTCATTCACAAGCAGGATTATCACATTCACACATTTCAATACTGTTCTGTCCTGATTAAATTAAGCTTAACTTAAATTCCATAAGGCAGTGAAGCAATTTCGAAGTCTCGGTGCGACGAAAATTGTCAGTCGATCTCCTGAAAACATTTGTAATAATTATTAACTTTCGACGATCACATGGGGAAGACCGGAGATCTGCTGGTAAGACCGTGTTAGCCTATTTATTGGAAGTAATAAACTGTATATCTTGAGCATACAAAACGGCAGATTCGTCCAGTGTAAGTCAGACTTTCCCCACTGATCCCGTGCAACACAGCGTAGTAAGCATACATTGTCAATAATAATTAGTTAAACAATACGCGAACACACTTACTTTGGCCTAGTTCATGTATTAAATTCCTTCTCATACACAATCTCATCAAGATGGCGACTAGCTCAACAATACATACATATACATCTTTCTTCTTTCACGGCTAATTGGCAAGATCTGAATCTTTCTTTTCTTAAGAGAAAACATAGATAGCAGAGAAGCTATTCCATGGAGTAAATGGACGCTCCAAGCAATAATAGGGCTTGAAACTACTTTGCATTGATAATCATCGTATATTAAAGTTTAGGAATCGGTAAGATAAGAAGAGATATTTCGAGATACGTACTGAGTTATATAATTTATAAAATTTCTGAAAATATTGCGGAGAGAGCGCTGCAAGAGACATTACACACTGACGGTGTAGAAATAGGTCTAAAATTATCTACATTATCCCTTTCCCCCATTTTATAAAGCGGCTTTACTACTGTGTACTTTAATCGCTCAGGAAACTGACCATTCTAAAGGAAAAATTACAAATATGGCTAAATTCAGTGCTAACATGTGCAGCACATTACTTTAATGTTCTGGTAGACCCCCCAATCTTAACCATGAGAGTCCTTAGTCTTCAGTGACTTAATTACTGACTCAATCTCCCTCTTGTCTGTATCACAGAGGAGTATCTCAGACATCGATCTCGGATAGGCATTCGCCAAGACAGTTATATGATATCCTGTAGAAACTAAATTTTTATTTAATTCATCTCGAAATAATTACAAAAAAATTGCTTGAGAGCCAGATTAAACTCATCATAATTGTAGAGTGGTATATGAAAAGAAGAATGCAGAAAGGACGACAGACCGAGAGGACAGGGGTTGTAGCAAGGTAGTGCGCCTGCCAAGGACACGATGGTGGCAGTAGTGGCGGGCGAGGAGCAGCCGGCGGCCGCTGGGAACGGTCAGAAGTATTTCGAGGTTGCTGTAGCGAGCGCCAGCAGGCAGGAGCGCGGTGCGTGGTGCGTGCTGCGTGCTGCGTGCTGCGTGCCGGGCCCGGCTGGGCGCACGTGCCGCCGGCAAGTGGGTCAGCGCTCCGCAGGCGCGGCGCGCGGGGTCGTTGGCCGCGCACGTGGAGCCGCGGCGACACGTGCCGGAGCGCCTCAAGGACGGCCGCCATGCCCCATGGCGCGCGCTTCAAACGCCGGCACCGGCGCACCCTCCACCGCAGACCAGCTTCCCCTGTCCGAGGAAACGTCAGGAGCCCCACTATAACCTCTGCGTCCGGCGGCGGCCCGGGAGTGCGTGGAAGAATGCCAGCGGCGTACTACCACACAGCGACCACCGTGAGGCATCATATCCGAACGAGTGGATGCGGATCGCCAAATACCCGACTCGTAATGGGATAGTACCCGACAACTATACCGATACACCCTGACGGATTTAAGTCGATTGATTGAAAAAGGGCTTGCATACTTCTGTCCCCCTATCGATATCGCAACATGTACAAGCTTCCTCCTGCAACGAGCAACTTTACAGCAGAGGTTCATCCAGTAAGACAGACATTCAGATGTACAGCCGTGGACAAAACGAGCGAGACCCCTCGCATTTTCGTTATGATGATCCGCACAGTTTTAAAGTCTGCTACACAGCATAACAGGCAAGGCGACGAAGTGCTACCAACATACTATGCACAGGCGTGAAATTGAAAAACTATCCGAACATTGTCAGATTCTTTTCAGTCATGTGTAAGACTATATTAATGCTGATTAGTGTCTCAAACACAACACATAAATTTAAGATATAAATGAAAGAAGAAACGCTAATTAGTATGAACTGTACTAATAAAAATAAATTTCAGCTTATCGAGATAACATAACTCCTTTAGTAAGACAAAGGACCCCAGATCACTACGAATATTACGCGCATTCGGCCGCGAAATGATCTCTGTCAGCGTTCAGACCAGTCATACTGGATTACCGTTGTTGACCTACCACGAAAGTGTGCAGATTTAGCAATGCATGAAGATTCATAACGAAATTCAGTTAAAAATCATTCAGTGCCACACTTAAGTCAATTCAGTTATTGAGAGAAGCGGAAAAAGTGAGCAGTAACATGTATGAAATTCTACAAGAGTTTCATATTTATATCCACGGGGCGCCGGTACAGGATAGAGATAGGAATAAAGCGTATTGGGGGCGCGAGAATTTCTTGAAATTGCTTTACTCATAGTCTATCTGCCTTCACCGAGATTAGAACCGAAAACAAACCAGACCTCCCTTGCAATAGCAAACTCCTTTCATTACACTAGCAGACAACCCAGGCAAACAGCCCTCTATTATTACCCCAGACATCAATAAGCCGGCAATTCCGCAATGAAAATGGTAAAATGATATTCAGCTTCTGTTTCATAGAGCTTCCTGGACTAAATAAAAAAAGAATTTTCTACCTTTATGTCACCGCTTATGTGACTACCATTCGGGTTGTTTATCGAAATGATAAAATACTGTTATTAAAGAGTAAATTTAGTAGGATAATTCTGCACCACCCCAGGAAATAAACGGTTACATAGCTGCCAAACGTATTCTACAAGGTTTCGAATTCTCCATTAGACCCGCCACAGCCAGAAAAAAATGGCTCTGAGCACTATGGGACTCAACTGCTGTGGTCATAACTCCCCTAGAACTTAGAACTACTTAAACCTAACTAACCTAAGGACATCACACACATCCATGCCCGAGGCAGGATTCGAACCTGCGACCGTAGCGGTCGTGCGGTTCCAGACTGTAGCGCCTTTAACCGCTCGGCCACTCCGGCCGGCGCCACAGCCAGAAAACGTTCATTAGCCGAAGTGTTTCTTAAACTAGCTAGCAATGGGAATGCTCGCACTTCTAAAACGCGGTGGCATTAATACTGGGATTTGAATTACCACATGTATAGGCAAATGGATTTTATTTGCATTCCTGTAAACGTGATTTGGATCGAAAGCGTAGCTACGAGTAATGTGCTGGTGTATCGACTGCAACTAGAACATTTCGAATAAAGAGTAGGGGGAATTACTTATGCAGCCCTCATCTTCAATAACTGTCGTAGCTATTTTCGTTGTTAGGATTTCGTCACCTAAATGGGTAAAAATGGAACCCTACTAGCCTCACTTTCTTGACCGTATGTTGGTAGCACTTCGTCGCCTTGCCTGTTATGCTGTGTAGCAGACTATAAAGCTGTGCGGATCAGCATAACGAAAAGGCGAGGGGTCCCGCTCGTTTTGTCCACGGCTGTACATTGCGTAACATCACTGATATACTCGTAACAACAGATGCGCGGAGCTTAACCGACAAACTAGAAACCAATCTTGGAATTTGAGAACAAACTATTATCTTTTTGTAAGATTTGTATTCATTTATTTGTATTCATTAATTTTTTTAGTTCATTAAGGAAAGTACGAGTATTAGTTGAAGACTAATTGGATGAAAATCAGTGTGGGTTTAGGGCTCTTAGAGGTTGTCAGGACCAGATGTTTATCTTACGGCAAATAATGGAGAAGTGTTACGAGTGGAGCAGGCAATTTTATCTAGGCTTTATAGATCTAGAAAAGGCATATGACCGGGTTGCTAGGAGGAAGTTATTGTCTGTTCTACGAGATTATGGAATAGGAGGCAAACTTTTGCAAGCAATTAAAGGTCTTTACATACATAGTCAGGCAGCAGTTAGAGTTGACGGTAAATTGAGTTCATGGTTCAGAGTAGTTTCAGGGGTTAGTTAAGGCTGCAACCTGCCTCCACTGTTGTTGATATTATTTATGGATCACATGTTGAAAACAATAGACTGGCTGGGTGAGATTAAGATATGTGAACACAAAATAAGCAGTCTCGCGTATGCAGATGACATAGTTGTGATGGCAGATTCGATTGAAAGTTTGCAGAGTAATATTTCAGAGCTAGATCACAAATTTAAGGACTATGGTATGAAGAGTAGCATCTCCAAAACGAAAGAAATGTCAGTGGGAAAGAGATATAAACGGATTGAGTGCCAAATAGGAGGAACAAAGTTAGAACAGGTGGACGGTTTCAAGTACTTAGGATGCATATTTCGCAGGATGGCAACATAGTGAAAGAACTGGAAGCGAGGTGTAACAAAGCTAATGCAGTGAGCACTCAGCTACGATCTACTCTCTTCTGCAAGAAGGAAGTCAGTACCAAGACTAAGTTATCTGTGCACCGTTCAATCTCTCGACGAACTCTATTGTATGGGAGCGAAAGCTGGGCTGATTCAGGTTACCTTATCAATAAGGTCGAGGTTACGGATATGAAAGTAGCTAGGATGATTGCTGGTACTAGTAGATGGGAACAATGGCAGCAGGGTGTCCACAATGAGGAAATCAAAGAAAAACTGGGAATGAACTCTATAAATGTAGCAGTCAGGGCGAACAGGCTTAGATGATAGGGTCATGTTACACGCATGAGAGAAGCAAGGTTACCCAAGAGACTCATGGGTTTAGCAGTAGAGGGTAGGAGGAGTCGGGGTAGACCAAGGAGAAGGTACCTGGATTCGGTTAAAAATGATTTTGAAGTAATAGACTTAATATCAGAAGAGGCACCAATGTTAGCACTGAATAGGGGATCATGGAGGAATTTTATAAGGGGGACTATGCTCCAGACTGAACGCTGAAAGGCATAATCAGTCTTAAATGATGATGATAATGTATTCATTTATTTCACACATTCATGATTTCGGATTTATAGCCATTCTCAGCTGCAATTTGATGTCTCAGAAGTGTCTGAGCTACCTAAATGTCATCTCATCTTCGAAATAACATTTATCTGGCCTTATAAACCAGCCTTCGTGTTGAAGGATATCTGTAAATATGAAAGAGACATAAAATGATGAGCCAAAACTTTATGACCACTGCCCACCGCGAGGCTGAATGACTCCTGGCGGTGTTCTGGGCACGTGACGCAGTGGGGAAAGAATGTAAGCGGAAGAGAGACAAATGGGCTGTCACTGTAGCAAAGACACGGGCCGCAAATGCGGAAATCCACAGATACAAGTGGTTTTGACAAAGGGCACACTCTGAAATGGGGAAGCTAATCGGCTGCTCCCGTACTACTGTCGTGAGCACCTGTGGATAATGGTTGAACGATGGTCTAATATCGCTTGGGCCGTATGGTACTGGATGTCCACTCCTCATCACAATACGTAGAGATCGGAGGATCCCCCACTGTGTAATTCAGGATAGGCAGCGATATGTGGCAGATGTGACGACAGAGTAGAATAATGGTGCAGGCACGCGTGTTTCGGAGCACTCAGTTCAAAGGACACTGTTGAACATGGAACTACCCTTGTGTTCCTGTGTTGATCCAGTGACATTGTCAGTTAAGACTGCAGTGGGCACAGCATCACTGAGCTATCGCCACGGATCCATAGAAACGTGTCGCCTGTAGAACGAATCGCATTTCTTATTACACCAGATCGATGGTTGGATCCTTACATGCCATCATCCAGGCGAATGGCTGTTTGGAACGTGCACCACGGCACAGATGCAGGCCGGTGATAGCAGTATTATGCTACGGGTACGTTGAGTTAGTCTTCTACTGGATCTGTGGTAGTACTCGAAGACGCCATGACAACAGTGCACAACGTGAACATCACTGCGCACCAACTGCATCCCTACATGCTTGAAGTCTTGTCTGATGGCGATGATACCTTCCATCAGGATAACTCTCCCCGACACAGGGCCAGAATCATGCTGCACTGGTTTGTGAAGCGTGATAGTGAACTCACACTGATACTTTAGCCAGCAGATTCCCCTGATCTATACCCATTGCAGTACATATCAGACCCCAGCTGGAGCACACAAAACACCGTCCCCTAATTTGCCGAAATTTAAGAATCTGTCAGTAGACATCTGGCGCCACATACTTCTAGAAACCTATCAAGTACGAAACCTGTATACCAATAAATGTGTTATATTATTATATATTTCATTTAATATTTGTTTTCTATAAGAATAAAGAATTTAGAATCCATGCCAGGCAGAATCGCTGCTGTACTGTGTTTGAAAAGTGGGCCATCAGACTATTAAACTATTTTGGCTCATAGGTGTAATATGGCTGAAACTTTCGGTGGAAAATAAATATTAACGAACTTTAATGCGTATTTCATAGCCAGTACTTTACTGTGACCTGCATTCATCATGTCCATGCACAATTTCAGCCATATTGTATGTCTTCGATATGTACTCATACCCTTTAATACGATTGGTTTATAAGGCTTGTTAAATGTTATTTCGAGGATAATATGTTATTTAGGCTGACCAATATTTCTGAGATTTCAAACTGTACTTGCTAGTGTAAATCCAAAATCATTATAATGTGAAATAAATGAATTTACGGTCAAATAGCGGAAATTTCTTTCAAAAATCTCTAAATGTCTCTGGTCCCCCACAAAGACAAAATCAATGACTGTTACCTCTTTGATGTACACGGACTAATCCGTCACAGTATGGGAGGGCATTCCGGAGTCATAGACAATTCATTTGTTAACCAATTATCAAAGAGCAGCGTCACAGAAAAAGTACTTTTGTTTACACATCCACCTTATACAGACTGTAACTCCATTTTTTACTTGGAGACTACCCCATATTTTCGCAGGGGTCGGCAAGTTAACATTTGGATTTAGCAATGTTAGCAACAGAGGATGGTGGGATTCCCTTCCCGTCGTCAACCCCCTAACCCCTAACGACGGAAATTATCTAACCAATCTCTCTATGCGTTTAAAATTATCTCACGTGAAAGTTATGAGCATTTGCTTAATGTTTGCGATTCTTGTAACTGAGGCGAGACGTGGGTACCAGCCCAGTATTCCCCTAGTTGAATGTGGAAACCCGCCTAAACGCCACATCGGGCTGGCCGATACACCTCCTCACAAGCGAAGTGCTAATGCACTCTGCTATCCGTGCGGGTTTCGTAACCACTTTAATGGCAGGGGCATTTGATGTAAGGGACCGACTCTATGTAACCTCTCAGATGAAGAGAGGACAAAACTTTGCGAAGATACAATCATTCATTGCTGAAAGAACATTAAAAGTTTCACGTCCATATACAATATCAATCACAAGAATGCGAAATCGATTTTATGTTATCCTCCACATTTCTACAGAATCAGAGGTTTAACCTCTCCATATTATAAAGATTACCGCTCAGAACTGGCACATCTAAATCAACTTCTGCTCGCCTGTTCACTCTACGGCAGTCAACAGTCAACGGCCAAAAATATGATACCACACTGCTAAATACTTCCAAGAGGCGGACGCTCATGTCTAAATTCCAAAGTATGAAGTCACCGAGCTACAGCTAATTGACTCCACAGCTGCTCACCAGCTATTGATAGCGGAAGAAGAAACTGTCTGCACTCATTTTGGCGATTGATTATTTGAGTGGAGTGTGGATCTTTTAGGCGATTACTTATTTCTAATGATGAAACCCATAAAATTTACTCAAGTGGACTCTGACTGCCAATTACATTCTCAAAATAAGGAAGGTTATAAGTTCGTGTTATTTGTACTGATAGATGAAACTAATCAATAGTAAGAAGACTCGAAAATACACTGCTAATAAGTTCAATTGGCCCTGAGCTCTCGCATTCGGGAGGACGACGGTTCAATCCCGCGTCCGGCCATCCTGATTTAGGTTTTCCGTGATTTCCCTAAATCGCTCCAGGCCAATGCCGGGATGGTTCCTTTAAAAAGGGCACGGCCGACTTCCTTTCCCGTCCTTCCCTAATCCGATGAGACCGATGACCTCGCTGTCTGGTCTCCTTCCCCAAACAACGCAACCCTGAGCTCTATAGGACTTAACATCTGCGGTCATCAGTCCCCTAGACTTAGAACTACTTAAACCTAACTAACATAAGGTCATCACACACATCCCTGCCCGAGGCAGGATTCAAACCTGCGACCGTTGAGGCAGCGCGGTTCCGGACTGAAGCACCTAGAATCGCTCGGCCACAGAATCTGGCTGCTAATAAATGAATAGGAAATTGTAATTATGTTCAATAACAAGTAACTGCCTAAATAAATTGGCAGCTGGAGCCGAAATAAATAAAAAAGTTACTGCTGTGAGCCTCTTTAGCGACTCAATGCCTCTGCAAAGGCTTACTCGTTTAAGGAGAAAGGGCGAGGAGACTTTCTGTCAACATGGCGTCGCGGCCAACTAATGTTTACTTTTGCTGTGTTTGTCAAGAATGAACGTAACCGCTACGGAACAGTGCTTCGACTTATTTGATGCTATTTGTTAAAATTTTCGTATTGTGCCAGTACTTCATCTTAGAGTATTGCTTACATACATACAGCACCATCATTTATTTGTCCTATGTGTTTCATTCTCTCTCTTTCATAATTTATGGGGGCTACAGCTCCCTGTGGTACTATGGAAGTGATTCCCTAATGTCTTTGCACGTCTTCTCCCTTCATCCTGTTAAATTTTTCCACACAATCAGGTTACTTGCAGATTCTCCAAGAACTCCTCCTTTCTTATCAGTACTCTTAATTTTCACCTTCTTTCTAAAAAGTCTAGAACACCACCTCTCAAACGCTTTGATTCTCGTCTTTCCCGATATTTGCGTATTGTATGTTCTACCTAAAAGCTCACAGAAATTTCTTTCCAAAATTGAGACCTATGTTTGATAACAGTAAACTCCTTTTGGTGAAAGCTCTTTTTTCCTGTGACTTCATAGTTTAATATGTAATGTATTATTCGGCTACCAAGACAGCAGAATTCCTTCACTTTATCTTCTCCACGGTCCACAATTTCGATGTTACTTATTTCACTAATCTCATTTCTGGTGCTTCTCAATACTTTCGTTTTTCTTGGATTTAGTCACAGTCCATATGGCTTGTTCGTTAGACTACCACCAGTGAATTATGTCGTGATACCCTTCCTCCCTGAATTTTAATCCCACTTCCGAACCTTTCGTTTCCTTCCTTCTCTGACTCTTCGATATACAGACTGAACAGTAGTGAAGAGATACGGCATCCCTACCTTGTGCAGTTTTAATTCTAAAGCTTTTCTGTTGGTCTCCCATTCTGATAGTTCCCTGTTGGATCTCAGACATAATCAATAATGCCGATCATTGACTACAGCGTGTACATATCTTTCTGAGAATTTGAGACATTTCTTCTGATGCTTTTTCCGGTTCAGCAGAACCAACAAAGAGCTATCTTGATAATTTAACCCTCTTTCCTAAGCCTTTCAACAGTTGACTTCTTTAGCGGATCTTTGCCTGTACAAACAGTTACGCACAGTAGGAGTCGAAGGCGAGGGGGATAACCTCTCGGCCTGACATAGAGATGGTGCTGGTAGCGACTACGTTTGATTCCTGCTGTATTGGTGCATACTGAGCAGTTGCGTAAAAGTGTCAGACTTAAGTGCAGAACATAGTTCTTTACATTTCAGTGTTACTTCCTTTTCGTTCAAATGGATAAAGTAGAATACTGTCTCGTCATAAAACAGCTTACTTTAGAAGATAAAATGGAAATGGAAATTCATTCAAAGTTGCTGAAATATTTGGAGGGTTCTGAGCTGAAATGAACCAAGTCAATTTTTGTCTACATCTCAATAAAAACATATTATCTTTCACAGTGGAATTAAACAACGTCCATCGATAAATTTTCATTCACCACATGGCATTAAATATATTTCCTTTATAACAGTCAATTAGTTTGGAAGTTATAGAGAACCAAGTCCGAAATTTGTTTTATGACGTTTACAGTTCCATTGGGTACCTTTTTGCCTTTAGTGTTTTTTTAAATAAATAATGAAACCCGAATCCAAGTTTTAAAAATTTTATGAAGTGGTAGGAATACAAAAATTATGTCAACTGAAGAAGAATGTAATGCACATACTTTTGATTTCGCTAAAGGCATACTGAAAAGGTTATTTTTTGTGACATTGCAAACAGGAGAACTTTAAATATCACATTAGGAGAACATTTAAGTGTGTTTCGTAATGTATTGTGAACACAACAAATAATATAGATACAAACAGGAGGTGTAAAGAATCGTATGCGTGTCTCGATGTTCATCTGAAATGCAAAGGAAGAGCATCAAAGAACGACCCATGACAAACGTAACAAAGTAAAATAAAACTGATATTTTGCATGCCCTCCTGGCTAGCCGCACGATCTAACACGCTGCTTCCCGAGCGGGAAGGCGTGCCGGTCCCTGGCATGAACCCTCCCACCGGATACGTGTAGAGGTCCGGTGTGCCGGTCAGCCTGTGGATGGTTTTTAAGGCGGTTTTCCATCAGATTCGGCGAATGCGGGCTGGCCCTGACCCCACCGTCGCCCCACACCGAACCAGGGTTATAGTGCGGTTCAGCCCCCAGTGCCCCCCCCCCCCCTCCCCCGGGTACGTCTCATACCAGACGAGTGTAACCCCAAATGCTTGCGTAGTAGAGTGCAGCAATCGCCACGACATCGTGTAACTGAGGCGGAATAAGGGGAACCAGCCCGCATTCGCCGAGGCAGATGGAAAACCGCCAAAAACCATCCACAGGCTGGCCAGCACACCGGACCTCGACACTAATCCGCCGGGCGGTTTCGGGACCCGGCGCGCCTTCCTGCTAACCCTGGGTTCGGTGTGGGGCGGCGGTGTGGTGGGTGGACTGCTGTGGTCTGCTGTGGGGTGGGGGTGGGGGTTTGAACCACTGAGGGCTACGGCGGGAAGAAGCATCTCCGTCGTTTCTAGGCCCCCGGTTGAATATTGAGTACAATACAATATTTAAGAAATTTCAGTGCATGTACAACAGATGGGCCCTTTTTAGTATTTAGTAATCGATATGAGTCTGTGTTAAACGACGTTCAGCCTGTACGAAACTTGATCAGCTGAACATCGTAAAGATACCTATCCTTACAATATGATCACTTCATAGCATACAAAACTTGGTAAAGGTCGCACGTAATTTTAGTTCTTACGATGTACACAGAATATTGTTTCAATGAAAATGATAAAACTGCGTAGGAGTCATTGTTATAGACAGAATGGGTACGACTTTTACGCAGTCAGTCCAGGAAAGCAGTGAGTGCAGAATAAATTCACTCCTGCCGCATGACACATCAATAAATGACGCATCCTTCAAAACAGTACCGTACAGTTAAATATCCACTTCAGCAGTGTAAGTTTTCGTCATGATGATGACGTTGACATTAATTTTGACCAGAATCTTAAGAAAAACTTTAGTGTATAGTTACGACAAACGTAATATTATTACATGGTTTCTAGGGAAGCATCTATGTGTTAAAATACGAGGTGTGTGCAAAACACAGTGAAAATGCGATGAAATATTAGACAGATGTGTTGGGCAGTGTCTCTAGTATTCCCGTCGATCGCATCATATTGCACTTTGAAGTTCTGAGTGTATTGTGAGCGTATAAAGACGCCTGGAAAATAGTGCCTCCCGCCAAGTAATCAGTGCCTGCCCGTAGATTTCCCTCATTTAATGTAATCCCACACAACGTAATTGCCATGAATTTCCTGCAGCGTTGTCGAGGGGAAGTGTTTCATCACTCACCACACAGCCAAGACGTGGCTCCCTTTGTTCCTCATCTCTGATCACATGAATCACTTGCTATGAAAACAACATTTTGGCATAGACAACGAACGCCAAACCAGCGTAAAGAATTGGTGGAAACTACCTTCTATGACGAGGGTATTAGAAAGTTCGTACAACGCTACGACACAGGTCTAAATCGGAGAGGCAGCCACGTAGAGAAGTAGCTGGGAGATGTAGCTAAGTGTTGAAAATAAAACATTTCTGATTTTCACTGTGGTTTCCATTTCATGTCGAATCAGAACTTAATTTCTGGACAACCCTTGTAGTAAGAAAGGGATCAATGTACCTTGTGATATAAAACTAAAACTGATGGTACATGTTTTGTGAAATACACTCCTCAAAGTTTCGGAGGGTAAGTGAGCTAATCTCGTACATCGTTAAATTATGTCCATCCAAGCAAACAGCTGTAATGGATCATTGGGTGTAATACAGCATAAGAGACAAATCAAGCACTTACCAAAGGTACCTACACTATTAAAACGATTTAAATCATGCGATTATTTAATTCAACCGCCTTACATTTCAGTCCTTTCTCTTACAATTGACTTTAATGGAAATGCTCCACTTTACTTCAAAATTAAGGCTCCTAAACTTTCACTTTCATCTGGTGAAGGAAGCGCGATTGTACCAGACCGTGACGCAACTTCTCTCGAACGTGATACCCGCCTGCTCTTTCAAAAGTACAATCGTAGATGGATGCGTCGAGAAGCTGAAACGACATAAAATTGGAGTACAGAGAGCATATGTAATCCGTGGCACAATTATCTCAGAAAGAACAACACAGAACATTTTACATGAAACATCTTTGTGCGACACGGACGTTGCATTTGTTACATTCTTGTAAATTGCGAATGTGAAAAATGATAATTCAATAATGTCTGGACTGTTTAAAAGCAATCCAACCAATTTTATGAGCCGGTTGTTACAGTGGAGAACAGAGAACTACTTGTATGAATATAAAGAGCTCAGATGGAAACCCAGTTCTAAGCAAAGAGGGGAAAGCAGAAAGGTGGAAGGAGTATATAGAGGGTCTATACAAGGGCAGTATTATGGAGATGGAAGAGGATGTAGATGAAGATGAAATGGGAGATATGATACTGCGTGAGGAGTTTGACAGAGCACTGAAAGACCTGAGTCGAAACAAGGCCCCGGGAGTAGACAACATTCCATTAGAACTACTGACGGCCTTGGGAGAGCCAGTCCTAACAAAACTCTACCATCTGGTGAGCAAGATGTATGAGACAGGCGAAATACCCTCGGACATCAAGAAGAATATAATAATTCCAATCCCAAAGAAAGCAGGTGTTGACAGATGTGAAAATTACCGAACTATCAGTTTAATAAGTCACAGTTGCAAAATACTAACACGAATTCTTTACAGACGAATGGAAAAACTGGTAGTAGCCGACCTCGGCGAAGATCAGTTTGGATTCCGCAGAATTGTTGGAACATGTGAGGCAATACTGACCCTACGACTTATCTTAGAAAATAGATTAAGGAAGGGGAAACCTACATTTATAGCATTTGTAGACTTAGAGAAAGCTTTTGACAATGTTGACTGGAATACTCTCTTTCTAATTCTAAAGGTGGCAGGGGTAAAATACAGGGAGCGAAAGGCTATTTACAATTTGTACAGAAACCAGATGGCAGTTATAAGAGTCGAGGGACATGAAAGGGAAGCATTGGTTGGGAAGGGAGTGAGACAGGGTTGTAGCCTCTCCCCGATGTTTTTCAATCTGTATATTGAGCAAGCAGTAAAGGAAACAAAAGAAAAATTGGGAGTAGGTATTAAAGTCCATGGAGAAGAAATAAAAACATTGAGGTTCGCTGATGACATTGTAATTCTGTCAGAGACAGCAAAGGACTTGGAAGAGCAGCTGAACGGAATGGACAGTGTCTTGAAAGGAGGGTATAAGATGAACATCAACAAAAGCAAAACGAGGATAATGGAATGTAGTCTAATTAAATCGGGTGATGCTGAGGGAATTAGATTAGGAAATGAGACACTTAAAGTAGTAAAAGAGTTTTGCTATTTGGAGAGCAAAATAACTGATGATGGTCGAACTAGAGAGGATATAAAATGTAGACTGGCAACGGCAAGGAAAGCGTTTCTGAAGAAGAGAAATTTGTTAACATCGAGTATTGATTTATGCGTGAGGAAGTCATTTCTGAAAGTATTTGTATGGAGTGTAGCGATGTATGAAAGTGAAACATGGAGGATGAATAGTTTGGACAAGAAGAGAATAGAAGCTTTCGAAATGTGTTGCTACAGCAGGATGCTGAAGATTAGATGGGTAGATCATATAACGAATGAGGAGGTATTGGATAGAATTGGGGAGAAGAGGAGTTTGTGGCACAACTTGACAAGAAGAAGGGACTGGTTGGTAGGACATGTTCTGAAGCATCAAGGGATCACAAATTTAGCATTGGAGGGCAGTGTGGAGGGTAAAAATCGTAGAGGGAGACCAATAGATGAATACACTAAGCAGATTCAGAAGGATGTAGGTTGCAGTAAGATGAAGAAGCTTGCGCAGGATAGAGTAGCATAGAGAGCTGCATCAAACCACTCTCAGGATTGAAGACAACAACAACAACAACAACAACAACAACACAACGAGAAAGTCAGAGGTATCGAGAAGACTGTCTCGGTAAGATCGAATAACAGCCATCGACTCACACTCAGATTATCGAAACTGAACCGGTAGGATCAGGAAGGAAGTGCAAAAATGTTGGGCCGAAGCTACATTACGCATTTAGCTGAAAATAATTTATTGAAGAGAAATTCAAACTTCAATATTAAAACCCTAAAACTTGTTTTAACTTTCACAGAATGAATAACACATGCTTTGCAATTCATATTACAATTTCTGATGACTTCATACTATAAGAAAGAAAAGTTTAACCGTCTGATGGTGATCCACATGAAACGAAGTTGTAACCTCAAATTTTACGTACCGCCTGTAGCCTAGGAAAAGAGAAGGTGGCAGAATTCAAATGAATTTCTAAGACTTTAGATAACAACTATAAAATGACAGATCCACTTAATATAGAAGTTCAACATAGTGGCGAACAACGTAACTGTGCTTACAAAATTCTGATGTAATCCAGTAACAATATTTCCATCTCATCAGGCTTATATGAACATGCAACTATAATGCAAAATTGTTAAACCTTGGAAACGGCGTTATGCCAAAGTTCAGTGATGTGAACAGATTAAAACGAAACACAACAGTAGTTAAATAGCTTCAATTTTTGAACAATTCTTAAAGTTTAAAGCCTGAGTACAAAAATACGAAATTATATTAATCAATGGCACACAGAAATTTCAGAATGCTGTCTATACCGTATATAAGAGCCGATTATTTGTATTTCAAGGTACTCAATTCAACCAGACCTTTCAAAAAACAGTAATGACGCTTGGAACTAAACAGCAAATTTCTGTGACTAACAGCCCCCGCAGGGTACAGAATTTAAATAGCGAAGCAATAATTACAACTTAGTAATTTACAACAGGATGACAAATTAAAAAAAAAAACAAACAGGTTACTTAACTTACGGGTCTAGATCCAAACAATAACGCACGGGCACTAGCCTCATTCCCAAATAGCTGTTCCGCGCGTTTTTCTTTTAAACATACGCATAAATGTGGTCTTCACAGTTCATTGAACAGAACAGAACATTTGTACAGAAATACCTGAAATATAAATTCGTCATCACAAGCAACCCACATACATTAAATTTAAGATAAGGAAATTTCACGCTAAACAAGGACCGAATTAGTGGTTCAAATGTATGTGAAATCTTATGGGACTTAACTGCTAAGGTCATCAGTCCCTAAGCTTGCACACTACTTAACCCAAATTATCCTAAGGACAAACACACACACACACCCATGCCCGAGGGAGGACTCGAACCTCCGCCGGGATCAGCCGCACAGTCCATGACTGCAGCGCCCAGACCGCTCGGCTAATCCCACGCGGCCGAATTAGTGGTATCTGTTACACACAACAGCTACTGATTTAAAACTTAACAAAACGTGACCATCTTGAGGTCATGAAATGTTCAAAATCTGACACGAGATTAAACATATTACTCGGATTTCAAAAGTAACCAGGACACGGGAACAGCTTAATTTGTTTTATGATCATTCGACTGCGCAATACAGGTGTTAAGTTATCACATTTTTCAGTTACTAGTTTCGAGAACTTACAATACACACACACACACACACACACACAAAATAGTCCTTTTTAACAAAAAAGATACAACGTATCTAGCTGCTTCACTTATTTTGTAAGGTGATCTGCCACAAATGTGATATCATCTTCACTATTTCTACGACTATTTGTTCCATTACAGTGTCACCTAGACCAATTTGATCGGTTTCCCGACAGACGCCTTTCCAATATTCCTTAAGCAGTCCTCAGTTTGTGTTTGCAGTAGTAACAGTCTGATCCCACTGTCATAAATCAAAATAAATTAAACACACTGACTGTAAACTTTTCTTTGGAGACACTTCAGAATATTAGTTTTGCAAACCCTGTCTACTTAAGCTGCAGCGAACCAGGTCGTTTTTACTCCTCTGTTTATTTGCTTTTCTGTGCGTTCCACCATTGTTCTCAACTGCTCGAAATATTAAAACCCCTTAATAGCTCTATGGTTTATTATTGATATACATAATTTTCTTTTTTAAGTGTTACGTGTACTTTATTTTAGTCTTATTCCAGACATTCCCAGCACCGCATTAAAATATGATGTATAAAGTCCTTCCATTCGTTGTTGGAGGTTATGTACACTAGAGGCAAATAGTACAACATCCAAAAACACGAGCCTGGGTCATATCAGTACAGTGATGTGCCACACCTTAATGACCACCTTCTTAATAGTGTGTTGGTCCACTCATGGAACGCAGTACGGAAGCTGTTCTGCGTGGCATGGATTCGACAAGTCGTTGGTGATTTTTGAAGGAATGTGCCATCAGGCGTTTACGCACGGGTCACTTAATTATAGAAACTTATGGGCAGTATTGTACTCTTTTGTCACATATGCACATACTGCCGCCTATCCTACTTTACAGAGGGATTAAGCGTCCAACGCCCACGTTGAGGCGTGGACGTCCAATATGTTGTCGCCTACTCTTGGTTCCGACGTCGTTCAACCATAGACTGTAATGTCATGAAATGGTCGGTGACACTCGCCGATTGTAATCGCCGATCCGGTGTCTGTACAAGGCGTTCAAAGGCTCTAAGCACTGTGAGACTTAACATCTGAGATCAACACTCCCCTGGACTTAGAACTACTTAAACCTAACTAAGGACATCACACACATCCATGCCCGAGGCAGGATTCGAACCTGCGACCGTAGCGGTCGCTCGGCTCCAGACTGTAGCGCCTAGAACCGCTCGGCCACTCCGACCGGCCACTTCAGTAACATCGTGGGCCGCTTTGCGACTGCTGGAGGCACGTGCGTCTCGAAGGGCTCTGTCAGCTTCCTTAACAAGTCAAGATACTCTGGAATTCTGTGGCGCAGAGCTTTGTGTAGCCCGTAATGAGTTGGTGACATTGCAGCGGGCTATTACAGGAATGTTGTCAATTCTTCTGCACTCTGGCAGCCTGTGACCGCGACGTTATTTATGATTGGTCCTGAGAGCTAAGGTCCATCCACTCTCTTTTTCCGGGTTCTCCAGAAGCCGGTGAGAATTATTGTACTCATAAACATTGCATATCAAATGAATTACCAAATCTTGTCTGAATAAATTATCCAAATTACTTTCATGAAAGTCAACTACCGATTTACGTACCTAACTTGTGAAACCTAACTCAGAATGGGAAATATGTTTTATACATGGATATATCACAGTGTTCACTGAAATGTGTTTTGTATAATGAGAAAATAGCTTTCAAACTGGGTATAAGCTATCTGACCTAACCAATGACTAACAGTGTTGTGACATTGTTCTTTATGTACAGCGTAGCCGCATGACTATGGCCCTGACCTATTCTTGCACTTGCCTCGTTACAGTAAAAGTGTTCTGTATAAAGCGGAGCACAGCAAACAGCGCCACAGCAAAGCTGTATTAAACGGTAAATTAAAAGTGATATTCAAAAGCGTGTGTACGACCACGTGCAATGCGGACACAAGCAACACAGTATTTCTTGCATGGGAATAATTCAGTTTGCTAATGTTCTACAAATGATTTTTTTTCTGAAACGGTTTCATTGCAAAGAATTACTTTATAGCTTGAATTTCAAGATCCTGAACAACATTGATTTTATAAAAAAAATATTTTTTTAACAGGATGATTATTCAAAAATTTACTTTACACAGAGATTAACCTACCTAGAAATTTATATGTATGTGTGTGTGTGCGGGGGGGGGGGGGGGGGGGGACTAAGTTCACTAGTTACGAGAAATCCATGAGGTTTGTTTCAATCAAATTTCCGTACAACAATTTATTTTACAGCTACGTGCATTTATGCAGAGCAAATTTACCTTAAATCAAAACTCTTCAAAATCAATAAACACTCTCATCATCATCTTATTGAATCATTTACAGTAAATCTCAATACTCAGCCGCTCAATTCCAGATACAAATTTCGTGACCATTCAGTTCCATGTCTGCTTCCCTATACACGTCAACAGAAACAGGATGGGATAAACAAAAATGTCGCGGACTAGTGGATACGACTGGACGTGAATGTATGCATAAACAGAAGAGGAAAAGATCTGCAGTTACTTCCAGCAGGCTAGAGCAACTGCCGATACAGCCGGCCGAACCTTGGAGCACATTTACACAATCTTCATGCAAAAATTTGTAAATTTGTGGTAAGATCTTATGGGAGCAAAGTGCTTTAGGTCATCGGTCCCATCAGCGAATCGTATCATTGATATCCTTTCACCTTGTACTTTAATTCCACTCCTGAACCTTTCTTTTATTTCCATCATTGCTTCCTCGATGTACAGATTGAAGAGTAGGGGCGAAAGGCTACAGCCTTGTCTTAGACCCTTCTTAATACGAGCACTTCGTTCTTGATCGTCCACTCGTATTATTCCCTCTTGGTTGTTGTACATATTGTATATGACCCGTCTCTCCCTATAGCTTACCCCTACTTTTTTCAGAATCTCGAACAGCTTGCACCATTTTATATTGTCGAACGCTTTTTCCAGGTCGACAAATCCTATGAAAGTGTCTTGATTTTTCTTTAGCCTTGCTTCCATTATTAGCCGTAACGTCAGAATTGCCTCTCTCTTCCCTTTACTTTTCCTAAAGCCAAACTGATCGTCACCTAGCGCATTCTCAATTTTCTTTTCCAGTCTTCTGTATATTATTCTTGTAAGCAGCTTCGATGCATGAGCTGTTAAGCTGATTGTGCGATAATTCTCGCACTTGTCAGCTCTTGCCGTCTTCGGAATTGTGTGGATGATGCTTTTCCGAACGTCAGATGGTACGTCGCCAGACTCATATATTCTACACACCAACGTGAATAGTCGTTTTGTTGCCACTTCCCCCAATGATTTTAGAAATTCTGATGGAATGTTATCTATCCCTTCTGCCTTATTTGACCGTAAGTCCTCCAAAGCTCTTTTAAATTCCGATTCTAATACTAGATCCCCTATCTCTTCTAAATCGACTCCTGTTTCTCCTTCTATCACATCAGACAAATCTTCACCCACAAAGAGGGTTTCAATGTATTCTTTGCACCTATCTGCTCTCTCTTCTGCATTTAACAGTGGAATTCTCGTTGCACTCTTAATGTTACCATCGTTGCTTTTAACGTCACCAAAGGTTGTTTTGACTTTCCTGTATGCTGAGTCTGTCCTTCCGACAATCATATCTTTTTCGATGTCTTCACATTTTTCCTGCAGCCATTTCGTCTTAGCTTCCCTGCACTTCCTATTTATGTCATTCCTCAGCGACTTGTATTTCTGTATTCCTGATTTTCCCGGAACATGTTTGTACTTCCTCCTTTCATCAATCAACTGAAGTATTTCTTCTGTTACCCATGGTTTCTTCGCAGCTACCTTCTTTGTACTTATGTTTTCCTTCCCAACTTCTGTAATGGCCCTTTTTAGAGATGTCCATTTCTCTTCAACTGTACTGCCTACTGCGCTATTCCTTATTGCTGTATCTATAGCGTTAGAGAACTTCAAACGTATCTCGTCATTCCTTAGTGCTTCCGTATCCCACTTCTTTGCTTATTGATTCTTCCTGACTAATGTCTTGAACTTCAGCCTACTCTTCATCACTACTATATCGTGATCTGAGTCTATATCTGCTACTGGGTACGCCTTACAATCCAGTATCTGATTTCGGAATCTCTGTCTGACCATGATGTAATCTAATTGAAATCTTCCCGTATCTCCCGGCCTTTTCCAAGTATACCTCCTCCTCTTGTGATTCTTGAACAGGGTATTCGCTATTACTAGCTGAAACTTGTTACGGAACTCAATTAGTCTTTCTCCTCTTTCATTTCTTGTCCCAAGCCCATAATCTCCTGTAATCTTTTCTTCTACTCCTTCCCCTACAACTGCATTCCAGTCGCCCATGACTATTAGATTTTCGTCTTCCTTTACATACTGCATTACCCTTTCAATATCCTCATACACTTTCTCTATCTGTTCATCTTCAGCTTGCAACGTCGGCATGTATACCCGAACTATCGTTGTCGGTTTTGGTCTGCTGTCGATTCTGATTAGAACAACCCGGTCACTGAACTGTTCACAGTAACACACCCTCTCCCCTACCTTCCTATTCATAACGAATCCTACACCTGTTATACCATTTTCTGCTGCTGTTGATATTACCCGATACTCATCTGACCAGAAATCCTTGTCTTCTTTCCACTTCACTTCACTGACCCCTACTATATCGAGATTGAGCCTTTGCATTTCCCTTTTCAGATTTTCTAGTTTCCCTACCACGTTCAAGCTTCTGACATTCCACGCCCCGACTCGTAGAACGTTATCCTTTCGTTGATTATTCAATCTTTTTCTCATGGTAACCTCCTCCTTGGCAGTCCCCTCCCAGAGATCCGAATGGGGGACTATTCCGGAATCTTTTGCCAATGGAGAGATCATCATGACACTTCTTCAATTACAGGTCACATGTCCTGTGGATACACGTTACGTGTCTTTAATGCAGTGGTTTCCATTGCCTTCTGCATCCTCATGTCGTTGATCATTGCTGATTCTTCCGCCTTTAGGGGCAATTTCCCACCCCTAGGACAAGAAAGTGCCCTGAACCTCTATCCGCTCCTCCGCCCTCTTTGACAAGGCCGTTGGCAGAATGAGGTTGACTTCTTATGCCGGAAGTCTTCGGCCGCCAATGCTGATTATTTATCAAAATTTAGACGGTGGCGGGGATCGAACCCGGGATCGAAGACGTTTTGATTATGAATCAAAGACGCTACCCCTAGACGACGGGTGGCTGAGTCCCTAAGCTTACACACTACTTAATCTAACTTAAACAAACTGACGCTACGGAAAAAAAACACACCCATGCCCGAGGGAGGATTCGAACCTCCGACGGAAGGAGCCGCGCGGACCGTTACAAGACGCCCAGACCGTGCGGCTACCCCGAGCGGCAATCTTCATGCCTCACAGAGTAGTTAGCAGAGGCCAGTCTGCTCGCTTTCCTAGATGGCGAACCAGGTCAACTGATCCGTCAGTGTGCGATTACTTTGTGCGGGGAGCCTTCAAGTCTAAGGTGTATCGCAACAATCCTCATAGTATTCAAGAACTACAGCAGAAAATTTCGGATGAGACTGCAGCAATTCCAGTAGTCCACTTTCGATCCGCCTTCAGCAGCTTGGTGAATACGGCCCAAAAAGTGCCAAGAGATGAATGGTGCTCACTTTCAGCATCTGCTATAGTCAGGTTAATACTACTGTATTTCCTTTCCTGCTGTGTTTCTTTGTACCCTGGAACTCTATTCTCCGGGCCACTTTTATTTGCCCCACCCTGTAATAATGCTCTCTCTTTGAGCGCCCTCAGGCGGAGATGGTGTAACAACACAACCAAAGATCGCGGATCAACATGGCTTGCTCTGAGATGTGCGCATATCGGTGTATGAAAGTAATGATTTACCAATACTGCAATGACCAAGATGACGCGCACACTTCGCAACGTCAGTGTGTATGTCAACTGTTAGTACAGCGATCCTCTGTGACAGGTACAATGGCCGTCACAATGCTTTAGTATTGTTGGTGTTTAGTGTTTCTGCCAGACCCAGTAGTGTATACAAGCATCAAATATTGAATGATCACTGTGAAGGACGCAGAGGTACCACGTACCCTAGTAATACAGCGTTATCAGCACCTGTCTGAATTTGAAACTGGCCTCATTGTGGGTCTGCAGCTCGCCGGCATGTCGAATCGTGCAATATCCAAGCTTGCGGGACGTTCGGATTTGACAGTGACCCGACGTTCGACTGCATGGGAACGTGAAGGCAGGCATGCTCGTCGAAGGTTCCAGTCAACCACGTCTGGCTAACACAAGGGAGAATGACTGTGTTATACACCAAGCTCACTGTAAACTGCATTTGCATCTGCCCTTGCCATCCTAGAACAAATTAACGGGCTCCCTGCAATATTCTGTCATCCCGCACCATTGGTCGGTGGCTAGCTGCAGTAGGGCAAGAGAATTACCCTGAACAGCATAACACAGTAGGGTGTGTATAGATTGGTGCCCTTACCGCGATGCATGTATCGATTATGAATGACGTCAAAATGCGTTCAGCAATGAATCGCAGTGAAGCACTGAAATGGTTCAAATGGCTCTGAGCACCATGGGACTTATCTGCTGAGATCATCAGTCCCCTAGAACTTAGAACTACTTAAACCTAACTAACCTAAGGACATCACACATATCCATGCCCGAGGCAGGATTCGAACCTGCGATCGTGGCGGCCGCGCGGCTCCAGACTGTAGCGCCTAGAACCGGGAGGGATGTGAGATTCAAGTCTGCTAATGTATTGTGTCATGGTCAGGTAAGCTGTCGGGTATGACTTCAGGTCGCTGATGGTGGTGATCGAATGAACTCTGCCGCCATAAGTATGTCACGGACACCCTGCGTCCCTATGTGTTAGCTCTCATATAACAGTATCGTCGTGACTTTTTCAGCGTCAGTGCTCGTCCACACAAGGTAAGCGTCTTTATGAAGTGTCTGCGTGATACACTTTGTAAGGCAGCTGATGTGCAGATGAATCGACAGTAAACGAAGAAAGGAAGTTGTGTCTTGGATTTCAAGGTATAAGAAAAGACCTAGACGATGACTTACTGGAAGACGTCAGTAAAAAAAGGAGAATGAAATAAAAACAACAGATGTAAAGATAAATTTGCGAGTACCCCGAGGAAGTTTGATAGGACTGTTTCTGTTCGCAATGTATGTACACCGACGAGCCAAAATATTTTGACCCCCTGCTTAATAACTTGTTGGTCCATCTTTGCAAAGCAACGCATCAAATATTCTGCGTATCAAGGATTCGACAGTTTCTTGGTAGGTTTGTCGCACCAGATGTCCAAGCACAAGTCACATAATTTCCTTAAACAGCGGGCCTCTCATTTTTGTACGCGCTGATGGCCACTGACAGCGACCCAAATGCGTTCCACTGGATTTAGTTCTAACAAATTTCGTGGCCAAGACATCGACGTGAGTACACTATCATGCTCCTCAAAACAGTGTTGCACGGTTCTGGCTCTCAGACATGGATCATTATCCTGTTGGAAGATGACATCGCCTGCGGAGAAGACATCAAGCATGAAGGGGTGCCTGTGGTCCACAACTGTCAGCGTGTCTTAGATTAGTACCACAGGTCCCAAGATAACGCAGCAGAATGTCTCCCATAGCACAGTATTGCTCCCACCAGCCTGTGTCCTTGGTACTGTACAAATTTCAAACCGCCGTGCTCTTGGGTGACGGCGTTACTGGAGACAACATGGTGTATCAAAAACCTGATTCATTCAACGAGACGACACGTTTGCGTTGACCGACGGTGAAATCTCGAGGATCCCGTGGCCACTGCAATCTTAATTGACGATGTCGTTGTGAACTCTTGGGTGACGTCTGCTGTGGAACTCCTGTCCAACAGTGTACGATGAACGGTGTGCTCCGAAACATTTACGCGTGCATCAGCATTCTGGTCTTTCGGCAGATATTCCACAAATCGAAACCTATCCTGCTTTACAGAGCAGGCAAGCCTCCAAACCCCACGTTCTGTGAAGAGTCGTGGACGTCCAACCACATATCGCCTAGTGGTAGATTCACTGTCGTTCTACCACTTCCCAAGGACGCCCACTACAGAAGCACGTGAACATTCGACCAGCTACGCTGTTTCCGAGATACTCGTTCGCAGGCTCTGGGTAATAATAACTTCACCTTTGTGAAAGTGGCTTATGTCAGTAGATTTCTCCACTTGCTCCCCTGTCGTCGCTAGAATGATTTTCCAACTGTCTTTGATCCACTTATATTTTTTCTTTACCGCGTCACGTTCCCGCAACGCCACCGGGCGACATCCAACCTCGCGGTGGACAATGGTCTTAATGTTTTGGCTGATCAGTGTAAATGTTCTGGTAGAAAGGCCTTTAAGGCTGTTGACAAATGATGTGGTCGTCTATGAGAAGGCAGCAACACCAGAAACCAGTACCGATACCCAGAAGGACCTATAGAGGATTGATGAATGATGAAGGGACTGACAGTTGACCCCGAATGTAAATAAGTGTAACATATTGCCAATTTACTGGAAATAGTTGGTGGAGAGTAGGAAAAGTATATGCCAGACTGATATTTATAGGAATAATTTTAAGGAAATGTAATTATTTATGCAGTAAAGAAGTAACTTACAACGTGCTTGCTTATCAACGTGAGGTAACGTCCGTCTTGTGAAATTACCACAACGAGAAAATCGGAGATATTAGAGCTAATACAGAGGCTTACCGTAAATCGTTATTCCCACGCGCCATTCGTGAATGGTATCAGAAGTATCTTCAGCCACACACAACGTCAGGTGGCTTCGGGAGTATTTACGCAGATGTAGAGGTAGAACAACAACGATGCCTCTAGTTGTCATCAAAATGGACGTAACGGTCTAGAAAAGACATTTACCTATCAGTCGAAGTCAAATGCGTGATAAACATGAGGAGTATGGATAATTGTTACTCGACATTACAAGCAGTATTATTGCAGTGATTTATGTAAATAATTACGTGCAGTAGAGTAAATTTTTATAATATTTTGCTATGTGCTCTGGCTGTCTTGTAAGATATTGTACATGTAGCTAGTTTCCCGTGGTGGAGATCTTGTTAATTATGTTCGAAATGTTACTGTTTTGCATTTATTGTGTTTTGAAACTTGTACTTTGACGTAACACCTTCTGCGTAAGTTTGCCTTACATACATAATGCAAATAAAATTATTCCTAATCACTTTCGTTGTGCGCTGAAGCGATTTCGTTATCTACTCCAATTTGGCGTTTATTACATGCCTCCTTGACACTGAATCTTTTGTCATCAACTTCTGTAGAAATGTTGCAGGGTAAGCAACTCTTAATGGTAGTGCCGATAAGGTAGTGAACGGGAGTAATCCCGCTAGCGACTAGGAAAGCGGGACAGGGCTGTGGCAGGTGAAAAGGACAGAGAGAGAGGGAGGGAGGGCTGTACTGTAAATAGTCGCTAATGAACGGGCAGCGGCGCGCCGCTTTCGCAAGAGCCGGCACAGTTGGCTCGTCCCACGCGGTAGGAGCAGTCCCGCATGTTGTCAAGTTTGTGAACAAATTACTGGCTCCACTTTTAAACACGCTCATTTTCCGTAAAGGTCTCAGTCTTCCTAAGCGTTTGAACTTAACACCCGTTTGTATCAAAATTACCACAATTTCTTTTTTTTTAGTGTTGCGTACATGCTGCTTGACTGCAAGTTGAGTGGAATATACTTTGAAATTCTGAAGGTAGCGTGGATAAAATAACAGGGAGCAAAAGTCTAGTAACACCTTGTACAGAAACCAAACTGAGTCGATGAACATAAAAGGGATGCAGTGTATGAGGAAGGAGCGAGACAAGGTTGCATCCTATCTTCGACGTTGTTCAGTCTGTACAATGAGCAAGCAGTAACAGAAACCAAGCTATAGTTTTAAAGAAAATAAAAGTACAGAGAGAAAAATTAAAATTTTGAGGTTTGCCGATGACACTTTAATTACTTCGCTGACTGTAGAGCACCTGGAAGAGCAATTGATCGGAACTTACTTGTCATGAAATGAGGTAAATGTTAATGAAGTGCAGTTAAATTTGATCAAACGGTGATGAGGGAGTTAGATCAGAAAATGAAGAATTAAAAGTAGCAAATGACTTCTGTTATTTTCGCAGCAAAATAACTCAGGATGACCGAAACAGAGAGGCTATAACATGTAGACTAGGAATACCAATAAAAGCATTTACATCTACAGCTACATTTATACTCCACAAGCCACCCAACGGTGTGTGGCGGAGGGCACTTTACGTGCCACTGTCATTACCTCCCTTTCCTGTTCTAGTTGCGTATTGTTCGCGGGAAGCACGACTGCCAGAAAGCCTCCGTGCGCGCTCGAATCTCTCTAATTTTATATTCGCGATCTCCTCTGGAGGTATAAGTAGGGGGAAGCAATATATTCGATACCTCATCCAGAAACGCACCCTCTCGAAACCTGGACAGCAAGCTACACCGCGATGCAGAGCGTCTCTCTTGCAGAGTCTGCCACTTGAGTTTGCTAAACATCTCCGTAACGCTATCACGCTTACCAAATAACCCTGTGACGAAACGCGCCGCTCTTTTTTGGATCTTCTCTATCTTCTCTGTCAACCTGACCTGGTACGGATCCCACACTGATGAGCAATACTCAAGTATAGGTCGAACGAGTGTTTTGTAAGCCACCTCCTTTGTTGATGGACTGCATTTTCTAAGGACTCTCCCAATGAACCTCAACCTGGTAACCGCCTTACCAACAATTAATTTTATATGATCATTCCACTTATCGTTCCGTACGGATACTCCCAGATATTTTACAGAAGTAACTGCTACCAGTGTTTGTTCCGCTATCATATAATCATACAATAAAGGATCCTTCTTTCTATGTATTCGCAATACATTACAGTTGTCTATGTTAAGGGTCAGTTGCCACTCCCTGCACCAAGTGCCTATACGCTGCAGATCTTCATGCATTTCGCTGCAATTTTCTAATGCTGCAACTTCTCTGTATACTACAGCATCATCCGCGAAAAGCCGTATGGCACTTCCGACACGCCGGCCGCTGGTGGCCGAGCGGTTCTGGCGCTACAGTCTGGAACCGCGCGACCGCTACGGTCGCAGGTTCGAATCCTGCCTCGGGCATGGATGTGTGTGTTGTCCTTAGGTTAGTTAGGTTTAAGTAGTTCTAAGTTCTAGGGGACTTATGACCTCAGCAGTTGAGTCCCATAGTGCTCAGAGCCATTTGACCCCATTTTTTTGACTTCCGACACTATCTACTAGGTCATTTATATATATTGTGAAAAGTAATGGTCCCATAACACTCCCCTATGGCACGCCAGAGGTTACTTTAACCTTTGTAGTCGTCTCTCCATTGAGAACAACATGCTGTGCTCTATTTGCTGAAAACTCTTCAATCCAGCCACACAGCTGGTCTGGTATTCCGTAGGCTCTTACTTTGTTTATCAGGCGACAGTGCGGAACGGTATCGAACGCCTTCCGAAAGTTAAGGAAAATGGCATCTACCTGGGAGCTTGTATCTAATATTTTCTGGATCTCATGAACAAATAAAGCGAGTTGGGTCTCACACGATCGCTGTTTCCGGAATCCATGTTGATTCCTACAGAGTAGATTCTGTGTTTCCAGAAATGACATGATACGCGAGCAAAAAACATGTTCTAAAATTCTACAACAGATCGACGTCATAGATATAGGCCTATAGTTTTGCGCATCTGCTCGACGACACTTCTTGAACAGTGGAAGCTACCTGTGCTCTATTCCAATCATTTGGAACCTTCCGTTCCTCTACAGACTTGCGGTACACGGCTGTTAGAAGGGGGGCAAGTTCTTTCGCGTACTCTGTGTAGAATCGAATTGGTATCCTGTCAGGTCCAGTGGACTTTCCTCTGTTGAGTGATTTCAGTTGCTTTTCTATTCCTTGGACACTTATTTCGATGTCAGCCATTTTTTCGTTCGTGCGAGGATTTAGAGAAGGAACTGCAGTGCGATCTTCCTCTGTGAAACAGCTTTGGAAAAAGGTGTTTAGTATTTCAGGTTTACGCCTGTCATCCTCTGTTTCAATGCCATTATCATCCCAGAGTGTCTGGATATGCTGTTTCGATCCACTTACTGATTTAACGTAGGACCAGAACTTCCTAGGATTTTCTGTCAAGTCGGTACATAGAATTTTACTGTCGAATTCACTGGACGCTTCACGCATAGCCCTCCTTACGCTAACTTTGACATCGTTTAGCTTCTGTTTCTCTAAGAGGTTTTGGCTGCGTTTAAATTTGTAGTGAAGCTCTCTTTACTTTCGCAGTAGTTTCCTAACTTTGTTGTTGAACCACGGTGGGTTTTTCCCGTCCCTCACAGTTTTACTCGGCACGTACCTGTCTAAAACGCATTTTTCGATTGCCTTGAACTTTTTCCATAAACACTCAACATTGTCAGTGTCGAAACAGAAATCTTCATTTTGATCTGTTAGGTAGTCTGAAATCTGCCTCCTATTACTCTTGCTAAACAAATAAAACTTCCTCCCTCTGTAATACTGACTAAAGGGGTGAAGGCATTAACTGAAGTTTGTGGTGAGGAGGGCATCGGATTAGGGTAGTCCGTGCCGTTGTGTTACCTATATTGCTGCTGTGGCGTAATACCTAGAACATCTGCCTCGTAGGGAGACTAGGGTTCAAATCCTGGCTGTGGTACACATTTTAGTTCATTTCTTCAGCTTCTATAATTATCATACCTGCCACTCACAACACTACACTCCTCATGATTACTTTGTAATATATGATCTTTGCAGCTATTCAAGTGCGCGCGCGCGCGCGCACACACACACTACCATCAGTGTTTCGCCCATACCTTTTTAAATTAAGTAGCAGTATTAACAGTGGCTGGGGGTGGTTTTTGTACTTTTTGTCAGAATTAATTTGTACGAAGCATACTTTGTTGAATTTTTTCGAAACTGGTTTGGTAGACGAGATTGATATGCCAAATACTTCTTGTGAGTCAATTTTGTTCCAGTATCCAAATAAAGCAGCAAAGCAGTATTCATACCTATACATCTCTTCCCATATATTGGACTAACCAAGCGTTTAGCCATCTTGGTCTTCGACAATATCTAATTTATGAGCTAGTTCTGACTATCTTTGTTCGGTAGAGAGAGTGCGTCTTCTTCGCTGCAAAACCTCTTCCTACACCTGGCAAAAACGTATAAGCAGCTGCTACTGGAATGCGTGAGAGGATAGAGCACGAAAAGTTTTGACAGTTGCCATTCTGCGTAGTGTTGTGTGTGGCTGCGACGGTAGCATTGCCCTATAATTGTGCCTGATTTGTGTATGATTAGTACCTTAGTCTTCTTGGAGCAACAACACGAAATTTTTGTTGTTCGTGCCTTCTTTTTAAGAGCTATGTTATTTTACATATTTCAAAGTCTTTATTGTGCACATCTTCTCATATAAGTTTTTCAATTCAGAAACATTATTTTCCAATGACCACAAGGACCTATAATCGGAGGATATCACACTAGTGGTCAGTAATCTACCCGCGTGATTAGTGAAATATAGGAACATGACGAGTAGTTCCTACTTTGCAGGTTTGAATGTTTAGCGTTTTGTAATACACTAAATTATTACGAGCGACAACGAATTACGATATACGGAAGCATCGCTTTTTTCCTACCAGCTGAGGAGAAATTTAAAGCTTCTGAAGCGGAAATTAAGTCTATGCGCAAAATAGATTGCCAAAAATTAACTACTGATAGTTGACTAAAAATAGTCTTTGGATCCTTCCACATGCAACCAACTTCACCTGCATAATTATGCGGATTGCTCAAATTGCAAAATCTGTAATAGTGCGGGATTCTCAGTGATGCTGAAGTAATAGCAAGGGATTTTTACCACCCCGCAATAAACTAGAAAAATTATAATTTCAATGAGTGTTGTACGCAATAAAACTACTTTCGAAACATCCCTGTGAAAGTAACCGAGAAGAGAGAATTCGGAATCTGAACCGTAGGAAAATTTGTTACACAGGGCCACATCCAAAGTTTTCCAGGTGCACAAAATATCATAAAAATTCATATTATGTGTAATAAATACGGTAATTGTCTTTTGAAATTGTATACCTGGGAAGGAGGGAGAGGGGGGGGGGGGGAGATGGGAACGTTGTGGGGGGCGGGGGGCCGTGGACGTACAACGGCAATGATATTAATGTGCTTTGTTCCTGGACCGCGTAAAAACTGAAAAGAGATCAAATACACCGTGAGTTAAAACCGCAGCAACCCACCTTCTGCTATTTTCATTTGCTTACAAGCGAACAGTAATACTACCGGTATTACTCAAATTACAAAATCTGTAAATATCGGTTGTTTCTTAATATTTTCTCAAAATGTAAAAAGAGAAGACATGATTGATGACTCAGGATATTGCGGACGGCTGATCCGATTAAAAAGGTGGAAGGGCCAGTTAACTTGTCAAGAGACGAAGTTTTTAGGAAGCAGATTAGCCACTTCAAAAAACGCTTTTGCCAAAAAGGTGCGCAAGTCATGCAGTAAACTAACTTCTGTACACTGGTATGATTATGGAATAAATTCAGCTAAACTGTGGCGTACGGGAATTTGTAGACGACAAGCATGAGGCATAGCAGAGTCCTACTGCCGGAGAAAGAGGCTGTTCGCTATCGTACTCTATACTGTCCGTAGGCGAGTGTGAAGGCTCTCGTTTGGCCTGTGTGCCTGGAACGAGTTACGCAACGACTTACTTGCTATAATTGCGAGACGCAACTTTTTGTTCTCCATTTCCAGCCTTACTACTCTCATCGATCCATGACTCTATACTGTAGTAGCGAGGTGATAAAAAGTAAGGGGCCGAGACATCGAGCCATATGATTTCAATATTTGCTGTCGTTACCAGATATTATCATTCGTTTCCTTGAACTTCTATCGCAGCTAGCTCTAAAGGTAGAAGAATGTGTGTATAAGTAGGAAAACCAGACACGTAATGTTCGACTGCAGCATTAGTAGTGTTCTGCTTGACACAGTCATGTCGTTTGGATATGTGGGCATAAAGCTACAAAGCGGCATGAAATGGGGCGAGTATGTGAGGACTGCGGTAAGGTAGGTGAATGGTCGACTTCGGCTTGTTGGCAAAATTCTAGGTAATTATCGTTCATCCATAAAAAAGACAGCATATAGGATGCTAGTGCGACCTTTTCTTCAGTAGCAGGCCGGTGTGGCCGAGCGGTTCTAGGCGCTTCAGTCTGGAACCGCGCGACCGCTACGGTCGCAGGTTCGAATCCTGCTTCGGGCATGGATGTGTATGATGTCCTTAGGTTAGTTAGGTTAATGTAGTTCTAAGTTCTAGGGCAGTGGTTTCCAACAGGTGGTCCGCGGACCCCCAGGGGTTCGCGAGCTACGCCAGAGGGTTCCACAAGATGCTATTAGAATAAAAAATATATTAAATATATTTCGCATGATAACAGATTTTTTGTTTTGGCCGCTCAATGTTTTTTTAATATTGAATATGTCAATGTTTTTTCTAAGTACCAAAAATAGAAAACGTATAAAAAGACTCTTAATTTGGCTTTTTTAGGTACTTGACACTGTTATATGACAAGGTACCAATCATGCTCGATGAGGGGGTCCTCGAGAAAATTTTGTTGGGAACCCCTGCTCTAGGGGACTGATGACCTCAAATGTTAAGTCCCATAGTGCTCAGAGCCATTTTTTCTTCAGTACTGCTCGAGTGTTTGGGATCCGTATCATGTCGGGCGAAGCAGTTCGAAGGAGGTCTGCTACATTTGTTATCGGCAGATTCTAACAACCCGCAAGTGATAAGGAGATGCTTCGGTAACTTAAATGGGAATTCCTGAAGAGAAAGCGACGTTCTTTTCGAGGAACACAGATGAGAAAATTTAGAGAACCGGCATTTGAAGCTGATTGCAGAACGATTCAACCGCCGCCAACGTACATTTCGTGTAAGAACAACAAAGTTAAGATACGAGAAATTATTGCTCCCTCGCCCTCTTTGCGATTGGAACAGGAAAGGGATTAACTAGTAGTGGTATGTGGTACAGGTTTCGCTCCGCCACGCACCGTACGGCGGCTTGCACTCTATGTATAGAGGCATAGATGTAGATATCTGCCGTGGTAGCTAGCAGAATGACGTCTTCTTGCCCAGGTTTTGCAAAACGTGATTGTGACATGGATGTTGTGGACCATTGTATCGGTTAGACACACACATCTATTAGAAAAGGAGCTGAGCAGAAGAGGAATATCAGAACAAGAACACAGCTACTCTAGTACTTTAAGATCACATATAATTATGCATAAAATACAGCGAATTAATTAGATATATTAAATTCGGTGAACACCGTATAATAGTCGAGTGAGACCTACGGTTTGAGCATATCTACGAATACTGTCACCCATTTCTTGTGTTCATTTAAAATAATATGAGACACTGAGTCCAAAACATGTCCGGACGTGAAGTCCTTTCCATTCCTCAATAAATACAGAATAGTTGCGTGCCTTATAAGTAACTAAGGTGTCAAGGAGCGATAAAGTTCGTCGATGCGTTGTTTGAAGTCATCTGTGACTGTAGGTTCTGTGACGTAAACACGATTATTTAGATATCATCAAAAAGAAAAATGCTTGTGTTATATCGTGGGTCAGTACGGTACATTCCTGATGACTATGGCGTCCTAATCGTCTTCTAGGAAAGTTGTTATTCAGTTCTTACAAAACATTACGTGCAGAATGGGCTGGATGACCATTACCTTCAGTGCCTAGACTGACATTTTCAAGTAGAGTATCTAAATTATGGACGATAAAAGCTCGGTACAATTCACTGCGAAATAGAGTGTACCGATGACTTAATTTCAAAGGAGTCTACACCATACATTAATGGATCATTTCTTTTGACAATCAACATGGCGTACCAAACTAGAAATTTCGTTGGCGCAGTAATGCATATTATGACGTAGAATCTGACATAAAATGACCATTTGGAGAGCGATCATATGCTTAACGTAATTTTTTTAAATTTAATTGTCTAGATCACAAAGTTTTTTTGAAGAAAATGGTAAGTTTAGGTTATTCAATATCTTTTGTCAGAATTAACAGTAGAAATAAAAAAAAGAAAGCGTTACTGTCTACTACATTAGTACGTTAAAAAACAAAATAGAAGATAAACACGTTATGCCTCTTATTCAGCTGCACTGCAACAAGCGGTAATAATGTAAAAATAACAAGAATCAAAGTTGCCATGGATACTTCAGCCTAGTATTTAAACGATGCAAATGCTATATTAGAAGTTGTTGATGCATGCATAACCTAGAAATAAATGTACGAGTAGAAAGTAAGTAAAAGAAGGTTGATTTAGAGGTATAGATCTTAAAAATTTTCTCAGTTCTATGTAAATAAGAGAAAAAAATATTTAACGATACAAAAAGAATCTATTAGTCTTCTGACAGTTTACAGCTGAGCCGAATTTAGCAAAATGTTCCAAAAATAAAATGTGATTGAGGAAATCATGCTAAAAGGAATACATTCTAGCTACTTTTAAAGTTCTGCATGCGTCAACGACCTCTAGGATAGCATTTACATGTCATATATACTGGTAGAAGCACACATGAGAACCTTGATTCTTGTTATCTTTGCATGGTTAAAACTTGTTGTACTGTAACAGAAAGCTGGGTATATCACGTTTATATCATAATTCTGTTTAGTTATTTTAACCTATTAACATAGTATACAGTGACTCTTTCTTGTTTTGCTTCCATTGTAGATTGTGAAAAATGGCTGTGGCACAACCGAAACCAGTCATTTTGTTCAAAAAACTTCCCGATCAAGACAATTAAATACAAAAAGTTAAGAGTAACTTATTATGATGGTTCAAATGTGTGTGAATTCCTAAGGGACTGCTGAGGTCATCGGTCCCTAGACTTACACGCTATTTAAACTATCTTAAGCTAACTTATGCTGAGAACAACACACACACCCTTGTCCGAGGGAGGACTCGAACCTCCGACGGGAGAGGCCGCGCAGTCGGTGACATGGCTTCCTAGACCGCGCGGTATGATGGTTCATTGGACCGTGACTTGTGAACGTTGATGCACCAGAGTGAAATTATTCATGACCCTTCTCCGATTGAAATCGTTCCCATGCAGCTTCTGTGTTAGTCACAGTTGACACAGATGAAACTTGTGGCTCTGAACTTTTCGCAACACATACGTTAGGCAGGCATCAGTGACGGCAGCAACTTCTCGTAAGGTGATATGATAATTATGGTGTTTTGTGGCTATAATGGACACTGCCGTATCCTCACTTCTCTTACCGTGACGCGTTCTCAAAATAACTGTTTTTCGAGGTCGTCGAGCACGATATCTCATGGAATCAGCCATGACTTGTTCATTGGCATCGTGTACGCATTCATCGGCCAATAACAACATATGACTGTACTCGTTGGATCTATATGCCATGTTTACCCAAGTCAGTATCCGTGGCAGACCGAACCTCTTTTGATTGTGCACTCCTATCCAACTTGTGTATCGTAGTGTAAGGACATATTCCGCAATCAACCCGAACTTAGCTTCAAGCAATTCATCGAGGAAGTTTATCACTTCGTGACAACAGCAACATTACATCTCTTCAGAGGAACTTTGAGTTGTGCATTCAGGAAAACTGGATGCTCGTTTGAACATCTCGCTTAAGTGAACATTCCACTTCCAGAACATCCACCAGAATACAGCCAATTTATTTACAGCACGTTGTGGTCAGCTTTAAACTCTAGCTCCCGTACTAAAATTTACAGAAATTTGATTTAGCCTAAATCGATTTGTACACAGTTGGTTCAAATACATCAGTAATATGATAAAAACAATTTCTGTTTAAATAATTGTAACTCGTTGTTATAACTCTCTGTGAAATAAGTAAATGTACAATGTTCGTAACTTCGCAGCAAGAGTGTATCTTATGTTCGATCCATTTTACTTATTAACGTGTAAGTTACAGAGAAAAACACATTTCAATAAAACACCCCGTACACTGTGCCCTGATTTCGATTGCCGGAATTAGAGATCAGAAGAACACAGAGAACCCCCGATACTTCAAAAATCTGAACATCCGTGTATAAAACAGCTTCACACGTCTGATTATAAATGAGTTAATGTGTTAATTAACTGTCGTTAAGTATGTAAGCGAGGAAAAGTTTACAAAAGGTTTGAAATAATGCATAAAGTTTGTTGGAAATCGCTAAGTGCTCTCATTCTGATATACTAGATGAATAAAGTCCGCGTTTTTGCATGCCATCAGTTACGCTGCTTCAAACCAAATACACAGTTTCTAATTTTAATACTAGTTTCACTATGTTAAATTTAAAACATAGGATTATATCTCTTAATGAATAGATTACGACAGTATTTTAAATTTCAAAATTCCATCCAAAACAATGCGAAATATAGGAAATCAAGTTTTTTTTGGTCCCCGGAAGCTGTTAGATAGACAACCTGTAATTGGTACTTGGTTCCGAGTATCGAGATAGTCGCTTTGGTAAAACAGATTTGTTGCAAGATATCCTCTAGGACAGTAACACACAGGGCGAAAGGAACTCCACGGGTGGTATGGACCAAGATAAGAAAAAAGTATGTAGTAAACATGGGATCTAAAATGCATACCTTAAGAGCTATGAGTACTCATTCATAATCGATACTATGAAACACATCTCTTCATCTGCAAACTCTTTCGTTTCCATATTTTGAGAGGAGGTATGAATTAAAAACCGCCTTCGGTCACAACTTTTCATGTTTTATAAAATACACGATGCATTTCTGACCCTGTGGGTCCTTCATCAACTGTTATTTGTTTTA
Source organism: Schistocerca americana (assembly GCF_021461395.2). NCBI lineage: Eukaryota > Metazoa > Arthropoda > Insecta > Orthoptera > Acrididae > Schistocerca > Schistocerca americana. The sequence continues at coordinate 314,299,689 of NC_060123.1, forward strand.
ATAAATGCTTAATTTGTTTCCCTTGAATGAGGTGAAATGCATATTCCTGTCACGAAAAGGTTTGATGTCAGGTTAAGAATTTCGTAACTCAAATGCGGAAAATATTTGCGAAATACTGGAAAAATGAACAGTAAACTTACCACACAATCCAAGATACGCGTTTTTAACCTTTTTTTTTTTTGCGCCAGCGTACATTCTTCCCTCCTTCGTTTTCGTATATATAACTTCATTCAAGAGGCACATTTGCATACACATGTTTGTAAACACTTCGCGGATGCTTTTGTGCATGGTGTGATCAAAGATGAAATTATTCGTAGTGCTAAAGATATAATTATTAAGCAATTGACATATGCAGGAAATAACTTTAGAACAGGTCTTTAAAATTACTGAAAAAACTGTGGCTTGCGGAATCTCTTTCTTCATTTAACGTACATTCTGGTTTTTGGATTTTGTGGAGGTATATTTCCAGTTGTTCTAACAGATTTAGGGTCTTACCATTGGCTTCATTATGTAGTACTACCAAATTGTTTTATAGACTGTTGATGACATTTTTCGTTTCCAATATATGTTGTGCAATGACTAATTTTTCGAAGTGGTTGAGCCTGAAAGCATTTACGTCTCCTTGAAAACAAGTTTTGAAGTTTGTGCCTGTTTTCCCTACGTAGTAGGCAGGACAGCTGGGGCATGATACTTTGTACACTCCGCTGTTGCTGTGTGTCTGCGTATCTGAGTTAATGTTACGCGAGAGTAAGTTTCCTAATTTATTATTCGTTGAGAATGCAACTGTTACATTTGTATTTTTGGAAAGGTTAGCCATTTTTTGTGACATGTGGCCAGGTATGGGATACTGACGAATATTTTCTCTTCTTTCACAGTGTGGCCATTCGTTGTCTAACTTTTATGTATTTGTCTGTCTAAATTGGCAATTGTTTTGGCTGCGTAGCCATTGTTTATGGCAATACTCTTTATTGTATCTATCTCATTCTTAAGGGTGTTTTCTTCTAAATAAGAGAGTGTACTCTGTGTAGTATGGACCTAAATGCAGCATGTTTCTGTGTGGTGGGATGGCATGATGAGGTGTGCGTTTTCTGTGTATGCTGAATTTGTGTTTTGTGCGAAAGAAATGTGTTTCACAATAGCGAAGGTGGACAGGTGGTCATAATTCATAAATTATGCACTTTATAGCCCATGTTTACTGGACATTTTTCTTGTTTTGGTCGGTAGTGTAAGATGAGGTAAAAGTTTCAGTCTGAGGGCATTGCATCAACTTATTTGCAACGTGGCGCGATTCCAATGCGGCTGCAAAAGCACCGATGTATAGGCAGAGATTCGCGTGCGGTAAATGCTGAAACGTCTACTATGGCGACGTTATTAACAAATGCGTCCCAACAGGACGAACGTGGTATTATTCTTTTCTTGGCTGCCGACGGGTAAAAAACTGTAGACATCCTTAAGACAATGAAGAAAGTGTGTTGGGCAGTATGCCTGTCGAAAAGCACCGTTGTAGAATGGTGCACAAATGTCGTACCGCAGATGTTACGCCAACAAGTGAGAGACGCTCGAACACCCGCCCTACAGTCCTGATGTGTCCCGACGTGTTGGTCTTCATGCCTTCGGTCCCCTAAAAACGGCCTTGAATGGCCGATGGTTCCTGTCGAACGAGGATGTGCAGCAGGCAGTTACGGACTTCTTCGTGCAGCAGGATACGATGTTATACCAAACGGCTGTGTTCAACCTGGTGCGTTGGTGCGATGGTTACCTCAACGCTCACGGCGATATTGCCTGATTGGCATACCGATTCTGGACTTACGGCCTTTGAAATCAAACTTATACCGCCTCTGAAAGGTTGTCGGTTGAGTTCTGGTTGACCCAGTAGAACTCACACAATCGTCTTCTTCGATGGGAACCGTAGGTTAACCGGCTGATAAGTACATACAAATAGATAATGCATCGTACTGTGGCAAATACGGGATGAAACCGAATTACCGCGACAAATTTTCTAGGAGTTTTCACGAAAGTTGATGGAGTGTATCAGAACGTTGCTTCCCATCTTATATTACTACGTAACTGCAGTTCAATATCTAAATGATCACATTTTTTGTATTATAATAAACGGGCTCTGATAAAATACAAATAAACACAAATAAACTTATTCAGCACTTTCTGGCGTATTTACGGGCGGGGGGGAAGGGGGGGACCAGGATATAAGAATTTGTCTAATTTTTTATTGGCTTAAAACGTTCCTTAGAGAGTCTACTTTTAAGATTCATTCATATAAAGTGTGCCATAAACGGTAAAATATTTTAAAACAGCGCGATTTACTGAATGGGGCATGGTGCATCCATGAGCACGAATGCAACAGATGTAATACTTAACAGTTACTGATGGAATATGGGTCCTATTAGATTGGGATAGTATCACAGACGGCACCTGTATTAGCTAAATTGCTTTCCCCAGTATGATTTCGCTTCGTAAGATGAATCGTTTACAGTAAACAGTGTGAAAGCTCGTGCTTGTCCTGCGTCTGCTTAACTTGTCATTTCGCTCGTTTTTTGTGCGAAGTACATGTGAGTGCTTGAAAATAAGGAACAAACGTATTTACACGGACAGGAAAGGTTCGAAAATTTATCCAAATCGTGGAGAAAAGGCTTCAATTGGTAAGCGGACGACATTTAATATATATAATTTCGTCAAAATGAGGGTGTTCCGACATCGGCCAAAAAAAGACGAACACAAGATGAATCTCTAGACGTTTGCTTTTTCGTTACAATATTTTTAATGTGGGGGGGAAATTGTAATACATTAAATATACTCGAACATGAAATTACATTTCGTATTTTTGTAACTTGTGACTCAGCGTTTTTTCCACTACAGTACGTAGGATTTTTTGATAGATTTTAATTTTGATTTTTGGTGCGCATTTATAAAGACTTTTTTGTTGAAGATATAATTGTTGTTTGACAGTGCCGCCATTTTGTTAAAAACCGTTTTTTTTAAATATTCCTAGGTATTAGGTTAGACAATATCGGTGGCAGGGGTAAAATACAGGGAGCGAAAGACCATTTACAATTTGTACAGAAACCATATGGCAGTTATAAGAGTCGAGGGGCATGAAAGGGAAGCATGGGTTGGGAAGGGAGTGGGACAGGGTTGTAGCCTATCTTCGATGTTATTCAATCTGTACATTGAGGAAGCAGTAAAGGAAACAAAAGAAAAATTAGGAGTAGGAATTAAAATCCATGGAGAAGAAATTAAAACTTTGAGGTTCGCCGATTATATTGTAATTCTGTCAGAGACAGCAAAGAACCTGGAAGAGCAGCTGAACGGAATGGACAGTGTCTTGAAAGCAGGTTATAAGTTGAACATCAACAAAAGCGAAACGAGGATAATGGAATGTAGCCTAATTAAATCGGGTGATGCTGAGAGTATTAGATTAGGAAACGAGACGCTTAAAGTAGTACATGAGTTTTGCTATTTAGGGAGCAAAAGAACTAATGATGGTCGAAGTAGAGAGGATATAAACTATAGACTGGCAATGACAACGAAAGCGTTTCTGAAGGATTTGTTAACATCAAGTATAGATTAAAGTGTCAGGAAGTCTTTTCTGAAAGTATTTGTATGGAGTGTAGCCATGTATGGAAGTGAAACGTGGACGATAAATAGTTTGGACAAAATGAGAATGGAAGCTTTCGAAATGTGGTGCTACAAAAGAATGCTGAAGATTAGATGGGTAGATCACATAACTAATGAGGAGGCACTGAACAGAATTGGGGAGAAGAGAAATTTGTGGCACAACTTGACTAGAAGGAGGGATCGATTGGTAGGACACATTCTGAGGCATCAAGGGATCACCAATCTACTATTGGAGGGCAGAGCGGAGGGTAAAAATCGTAGAGGGAGACCAAGAGATGAATACACTAAACAGATTCAGAAGGATGTAGGTTGCAGCAGGTACTGGGAGATGAAGACGCTTGCACAGGATAGAATAGCATGGAGACCTGCATCAAACCAGTCTCTGAACTGAAGACTACAACAACAACAACATCAGTTTCGAAGAATTTTTTGAAATTCTGCTCAACGTTGAAAATTGTGGCGTTCAAAGCTCTTAGCAATCACCTTCACCGCTCGCGAAAGGCTTTCCTCAATGGTGTGTAGTGTCTACTGGGGGCAAATTTTTTTGCTTAACAAATACGTAATACATTGTCAATGGTGTACATTAAATGTCTGAACTCAGTTTTGTTACTTGTTTGTTATTTCATTGCAAAAAATCATGAATATTGGTTCTAAATTAGAGCGTCACCCTAGAGTAGCCCATTAAATACCTAACGAAATATTATTTTTAAAAGAAGGAAAAGTTACTGAAAAAGCCAATGAATGACAGAGTGCACAGAAACATACGACTTTAATATTCAACGATTACAGCTTTTTTAAGGATACTCCAAAATGTTGACCTACATCTCTTCCTCCTCCTCCTCCTCCTTCTTCTTCTTCTTTGCTTTTTTCCAGTTTCTACACGGGGTCGGTCTTGTGGTAAGGGTTTTACTAATTTTAGCTTCAGTTTGTGACCGAATGCCCTCTCTGACGCCACCAGTCCTCTCGGGATGGAATCTGCGCACCCCATGTGTCTCGCATCAAGAGTCCATCTCGTGTTCAAGTTTGAAAAAGTTCTCTCAGTGTTTGTGTACCTTGTGTAACAGACCGATATGTGGCTCTGTGGATGTTGGAAACCGACTAAAAACCATAGTCAGGCTGTGACTGACTGATAATCTGAACCAATGCGGTTTACCATCTTCGCACTAATGGGCAGATGTCAGTCTTGGCAACCGGAATAAAATAATTGGATTCTTTTACCGACCTCCCAACTCGGACGATACGATTGCTGAAAGCGTCAAAGAAAACTTGAGGTTAATTTCAAACTAATACCTAAGTCACACAATTATAGTTGGTGGTGACTTAAATTTACTCCCATATGTTGGCGAAAATATGTGTTTAAATCCGGAGGTATACATCATCCGAAATTGTGATAAACGCGTTCTCTGAAAAGTATTTCGAGCAGTTAGTTCCTGAGCCCACGCGAATAGTAAACGGTATGAAAACATACTTGACCTCTTAGCAACAAATAATCCTGAGCTAATAACGAGCATCAAAACGGATATAGATATTAGTGAACACAGGGTCATGATAGTGAGATTGAATATTGTTAAGTCTCAAATTTTCCAAAAATAAACGAGAAATATACCTATTCCAAAAAGCAGATAAAGAATGACTTGACGCCTTCTTGAGAGACAATCTCCACTCCTTCCAAGCTGTATGTCAGATGTGGCTTGGATTCAAAGAAATAGTATCGCCAATAACTGAGAGATTTATACCAAATACATTAACAAACGATGGAGCTGATCAGCTTGGTTCACAATACGTGTCAGAACACTGTTGCAGAAACAACGAAAAACGCATGTCAAAATTAAACGGACCCAAAAGCTCCAAGACTGGCGATCTTTTTCACAAGGTAAAATTCATGATGCTTATAATAGTTTCCACAGCGAAAAATTTGTCTCGAAACCTGGCAGAACACCCAGCGAGAGATTCTGGTCGTACGTAAACATGCTACCGGCAAGACACAATAAATGCCTTCTCTGCGCGATAACAATGGAAATACTATCGAAGACAGTGGACGGCAAGAGTTCAAATCAAGAGCAACTATCAATATGAGTAACTTAAAAGTAGATATCCTCGGGGTAGTGAAACAGCTTAAATCACTTAATTAAAACAAGTTTTCCGGTCCAGACTGTATACCAGTTAGGTTCCTTCCAGAGTATTCTGATGCAATAGCTTCATACTTAACAGTCATACTCAACCAATCGCTCTACGAACGATGAGTACCCAAAGACTGGAACAATGCTCAGCTCACACCAATATTCAAGAAAGGCAATAGGAGTAATTCACTAAATCACTGGCCAATAACATTAACGTCGATGTGCAGCAAGATTCTTGAAGTTATATTGTGTTCGAACATTACCAATTACCTCGAAGAAAACGGTCTATTGACACAAAGTCAACACGGATTTAGAAGACATCGTTCTTGTGAAACACAATTAGCTCTTTACTTGCACGAAATGTTGAGTGCTATTGACAAGGAATTCCAAACTGATTCCGTATATCTGGACTTCCAAATGGCTTCTGACACTGTACCACACAAGTGGCTTGTAGTGAAATTGCGTGCTTATGGAACAACGTCTTAATTATGCGACCGGATTCGTGATTTCCTGTCAGAGAGGTCACAGTTCGTAGTAACTGACGGAAAGTCATTGAGTAAAACGTAAGTGATTTCTGGCATTGCCGAAGGTAGTGTTAGAGGCCCTCTGCTGTTCCTTTTCTACATAAACGACTTAGGAGACAATAAGAGCAGCCGTCGTAGGTTGTTTGCTGATGATGCTGTCGTTTATCGTCTAGTAAAATCACCAGAAGATCAAAACAATTGCAAAACTATTTAGAAAAGGTATCGTGCGAAAATTGGCAATTGACCCTAAATAACGAAAAGTGTGAGGCCATCTAAATGAGAGCTAAAGTTAAAGTTCGGTTGCACGATTAATCAGTCAAATCTAAAGGCCTTTAACTGAACTTAATAGCTAGGAATTGCAATTGTGAAGAACTTAAACTGGAAGGAACACATAAAAAATGTTGTGTTTCGTTGGCAGAACACTTAGATGCAGCAGATCAACTAAAGAGACTTCCTACACTAAGCTTGTCCGTCCTCTTTTAGAGTACTGCTACAAGATGTGGGGTCCTTACCAGATAGGGTTAACATAGTGCACCGAAAATGTTCAAAGAAGAGCGGCACATTTTATATTATCGCAAAATAAGGGAGACAGTGTAACTGACATGTTACAGGATTTGGGTTGATCATCATAAAAGCAAAGGCGATTTTCATTGCGGTGGAATCTTCTTAATCATCAACTTTCTCCTCCGAATGCGAAAATAGTTTTTTGACGCCGACCTACATAGGGAGAAACGATCATCACAAGAAAATAAGGAAAATCAGAGCTCACAAGGAAGGATAAGGGTGTTCGTTCTTTTCACGCGATGTTGGCGATTGGAATAATAGAGAATTATTGTGAAGGTGCTTTGATGAAAACTCTGCCAGGCACTTAAGTGTGATTTGCAGAGTATCCACGTAGACTTAGATGTAGATATGCGACATTGCTGCGACATTTGTATCATTTGTGAAGACAATTTGTGGTGAGGTCGCTGGCCTGGTGCGGCCCGTCTGTTCACAAACCGACTGCTCCTCTCTAGGTCTGTTGATTTCTCGCACCGACCAGTCTGCTCTCTGCGCCTCTCAATGACGTACTGCTTGATACTGTGCTCTCCTGATCCTTCCGGGCGTTATATCACCAAAACTGCCGTTTTCGTCAATCTGAAACCTCATATTTGTTCCTCCAATCTAAAAAATTCAGTTTTATTGTGAAAGGTTTAGGGTCGCTTTTTTGAAGATTTAGAACGCCGGCCTATCTATCCCAGCTCCTCGTTCCAGAAACTGGCGAGTGCCCGCCCTACGGCACATCGCCGCTCCCAAATTCCACAATATCAGACGCCGTCCCGTGAGCTTGCCTTCTCATTATTTACGCCTAAAGTGTCAAAGAGTCGCCTCTGGAGGCGCCACGTGGCTACTGTATGACACTGCGCTTTTAACGTTACGGGACTCACCATTTCCCTGGGTGGCCTGTCCTTTGGAAAACCCCTGTATTCTTCTTCTTGCCAAAAGACACACGCGGAGAACGTGGCAGCGGGTCCGCTCACAAAACTCAAATGGTTCAAATGGCTCTGAGCAACCGAACTAGTCGTCCGGGGCGGCCGAGCGGTTCTAGGCGCTTCAGTCTGGAAGCGCGCGACCGCTACGGTCGCAGGTTCGAATCCTGCCTCGGGCATGGATGTGTTTGATGTCCTTAGGTTAGTTAGGTTTAACTAGTTCTAAGTTCTAGGGGACTGATGACCTCAGATGTTAAGTCCCATAGTGCTCAGAGCCATTTAAACCTAACTAACCTAAGGACATCAGATACATCCATGCCCGAGGCAGGAATCGAACCTGCGACCGTAGCGGCCGCGCGGTTCCACACTGTAGCGCCTAGAACCGCTCGGTCACCACGGCCGGCCACAAGACTCAGCTGGCCGTTGTTACGTGTTAACACCCAGCGAGCTATCAGTTAGTCGCCACGTCCGCTGAAGACGTGCCAAGGAGAATGAAAACTGTAGGGGCTATGTTTTCATTTCCAGCGAACTACCAGAATGAATCCAACATATATTTTAGAACTAAGAGAAATTAAAAGGAAATCCTCTACAATACTACAATTTTTCATATACATAGAAATTTATTGATTCATTAGACCTATCATGTCGATGGATTAAGTATGCCAGTGAAAACAAAAAACAATGAAAGAGCACATTGGTTACAGCGTGACACATATAAGTGTGATTCATCCGACCAGATACCAAGTTTTCATTGATCCACAGTCCTATCTCGAGTATCCCGTGCGCACTGCATTCGTGATTGACGATGTAGATTGTTCAACATAGGATTATGTAGCGGTCGTCTACTGCGGAGTCCCGTGTTTAGATATGTGCGCCGAACTGTGTCATGAAACACCTGTGCCTGCACCAGCATGGTACTCAGTCGTAACATCTACCGTAGGTTGCTTCCTACCTTGTTTTACAGAGTGGCTAGTCTCCGGCCTCCACATTCTGTGATGACACATGGACGTCTAGCAACTTGCCGCTTATACGTGGTTTTGACGGTTGTTCAATAACTTTCTATAGGCGCTCACGGCTGCAGCATTCGAATGGTGGACAAGCACAGGCCCATAGGCACCTACCCTTTGTCAATGTAATGATAATTAGGCCCAGATGGCTAGAGCGTCTGCCATGTAAGCAGGAGATCCCGGGTTCGAGTCCCGGTTGGAGCACACATTTTCAACTGTCGCCGTTTATGTATATCAACGCCTGTCGACAGCGTAGGGCCTTGATTTAATTATCATTTCATTCTAAAGCGCTGCATGGTCACCGATGGTATCTGTTCTTTCGGACATGTCCGAAAGAACACATGCCATCTTCACATACCCTTTGTCAAAGTCGTTTACGTCAGTAGATCTCTCCGCTTGCGGCCCATATTAATGATGAGTATGATTCGCCGTTATTCTCTGCTATATTTGTAACTTTTCTTATCGTGTCCGGTGCCCGTAACGCCATTACACGGATTCAGTCTCGCGGTGGGTAGCGAAATAGCATTTTGGCTCATCAGTGTATACACGAATGAAATAAGACCTGAGTTACTATCTGTAGTTTTACTGAAAAGTACCCAATCATTCGACAAGAAGAGCATCATAGGACGGATCACTTTAGAAAGAAGGCAGTTTTTAGCTATCGCCCGCATCTCGTGGTCGTGCGGTAGCGTTCTCGCTTCCCACGCCCGGGTTCCCGGGTTCGATTCCCGGCGGGGTCATGGATTTTCTCTGCCTCGTGATGGCTGGGCGTTGTGTGCTGTCCTTAGGTTAGTTAGGTTTAAGTAGTTCTAAGTTCTAGGGGACTTATGACCACAGCAGTTGAGTCCCATAGTGCTCAGAGCCATTTGAACCCAAGCCATTTAGCTATCGAAAGAATGTCTCTGAAGCATAGCATTATGGTGACCTTAACAGCAGCCTTCTTCTTCTTCTTATCCCTTTTTTCCTTGTCTAAAACTTGTTTCCTTTAGTACCCCACAGTCTACCTTGACTTTATCGCTCCATCTTTTCCTTGGACTGCCAAAATAGTTCTTTTACCAGCGGATGATTTATTTCTTACAATTTTCATAATCTTTCGTTCATTCATCCCGTCTGTGTGTTCGTTCCGTTCATGCTTTCTCTTACGCGCCCACTCTTTAATGGAGTACACTTTACACCCTCTTCTAATGCTTTCAACTTCTCTCCCTATCTCTCAGTATCTTCCCTGTAATTCTTTCCAGAATTTTCATATCCGTGATTTCCAAGAGTCTTGTAATTTTTAATCTTTCTGGTCTCGTCTCAGGTATGCATGTCATAACTGGTCTCACGATTGTTTTATATATTCTTGCTTTTGCATCTTTTATAGTATATATTTTTTTCAAATAATACCATTTACACGCCCGGCCACTTTCTTTACTATTACTACTTGTTCCATAACTTCCTTTTCGACATTTTCACTGCTAGATAGCTCAATACCAAGACATTTAAATGTCAATACATGATGAATAACATTTCTACCCACTTCCAGTTTACATCTAATACGTTTCACAGATGTGGTCTTATATTTGGTTTTGTGAGTGGATGCAACAATATTTAGGTTTCTGGCTGTCACGTTAAGTATATGTATAAGTTTCTGCAGGTTATTGTCACTGTTGGCCAGCAATGTTTTTAATTTCTGTAATTACTTTAATTATGAAGCTGTATGTCTTCTGTAGAGTAGAATGGTTGATAAAAATACTGTATGTTTTACCATTATGGTTAATAACTATTTAGATAGGCAACTGTACGGTGCTCACTGTTGGTGTTCACCTTCCCTGACACGGTCATCTATTCTCCGACTGATGGTGCAGGATCGGGTACAGATACTGGCATATTGGCTACAGTACGGCAGGCAACGTGAGTTCGAATTAATTACGTGTGCAAACACGTCAGTTTGACGGCACGTGACTTCGCGTATAATTATTTGTAAAAATTTATTCAGTGAAGGCTGTGTTCGCGGTGTACAGGTAGACAACATATTACGTCCGTAAAACTCAACGCAATGTACAACAGCGTTAATAAGTTCCTACGTTAGCTGCTGAGTGTGCTGGTTAAATTCTTATCTTCGTGGATCAGAATCCCATACATATCTATTTAATATTTTTAATATTTGTAGTCATTTCACCGCAGTTGCTACTTCAATTATGCACTAATAAGAAAAAAATCCGTTTTTTGCAGCTGGATGTTTTATTTGTGTCTACCAAACAAATTTTGCATATTCGTACTAGACATCTTCAGTCATCTACAATACAATGAGAATTAATTAATTATACTTATTTTGCTAGAAGATCAGCAATGATTTACAAATATGTAGTTCTGCTTTTCACACTTTTTTATCCTTATGGTCATTTCTATATTCCATGTATCTAAGTGTATTTATATATCCCCTACATCCACATTTCCAGTTAAAGGATCATACCTAAACACTTCACTGCTTGTGTCATATACCGTAGCAGACTGTACATGGCCTTGCTTACATGAGTTAGGGCCGACTGAGGGATCATGGGAGCTATAGTGGTTGAGATCAGAGTGGGATGTTTGGGTGGGACTCTGCGTTTATGTGTGTGTGTGTGTGTGTGTGTGTGTGTGTGTGAGAGAGAGAGAGAGAGAGAGAGAGAGAAAGAGAGAGAGAGAGAGAGAGAGAGAGAGAGAGAGAGAGAGGGAGAGAGAGAAGTTTTTATTTATCAAACAATCGAAACTCCATGTTGGAAAAGAGAGATTGCTACTTACCGTGAAGATGAAAACGATAAGTTGCAGACATACACAACTGAAACACACCATAATGTTTCGGCCACAGAATTCGCCAGAAAAGGAAATTCACACACATTCATTCACACAAGCCAGCACACCTCAATCACAAATGACCACCATCTCCGGCAACTCGGATCGGAATGTAGCTGTCAAGTGGAATTTTTATTTATCGTTTTTATTTATTTTCAGTTTTTAGATTTTTTTGGTAAACTGAACGGGTCTGAATATCTTTCCTCCGTAATTGCTCTTCTGGTCACTGAGAATACGTTCGTTTTTATTCGTAGTCTTCTGTATGAAATATTCTCCCTGTATTGTGAGCATTGCCTTGCTTTTGTTTTTTAGGCACATGACTGCCATGACTTTCTTTATATTAATGTTGTCATCATTTTCTTTTATTAGATATTCAGGTTATGTAAAGTGGGTACATGCGCTCTTCTGTGCCCTTGCATGTTCTTCATATCGCTAAAAAAAAAGGAAAAGAAAAAAGAAAGCTTGCTGTCATTGTAGTATATTTAGAGTGGAGGCTATTATATGTAAATACACATATTGCTAATCTGTTGTATTCTGTTACAGATTTTAACTTGTTTTGTATTGCGTTACTTATGTTGAAGGATATATTAATTTTTTTTTTTTTTTGGTGACGTTACTAATCTTGTGTATGAGTTGGTTATGATATGTTATGATGTACCATGTTGTGTTTGTTTTTAGGAATGAGTTTTCAGATACGAGTGCGCATTGTCTGTTACTGTTATGTGTCGGTTTATCTGGATTGTTTTTTATTTAGCTGCCTTCAGTTTATATTTACATTTTAACGGTGTGTAGCTTGTGCACTGTCTTTCTGTTGCATACATTGTTTTATGTTATACTGATAATCATGTTCAGTTATCCATGGTAGTTCATTTTGCCTAGAGGTATTCATTCAAAAAAATTCCGAGTGAAAAATGAATCACATAAAAATAAATAAAAATAATGCTCAAAATCATTTTTTCTCTTATTTCTTTAAAAATTGCTGTTGTTTTGATAAAGATTTAAGAGTAAAATTGAAAGTACGTGATAAGATTTGAACACACAACCTTCAGCAGGTGAAGGCCTTTGCCTAGCTATTACACCACACTAAGAGTCTGCGAATACTTCTCTTTTAACTGAGTATCAGTGTCGGATACAGAAAAACATCAAGGAACCTTGAGCTACCTTTACCTGTACCGTGATAAAAAATAATCAACTCACATGCAAAGTTTGTCTTGTATATTATACACATATACAAGACAATGCCATCTTATCACACAAAAAATTTGCAATTGCTGTTCTCTTTCTTAAATGATGAATGCTATGCGCCTGTTCTTCCTGAAAAATTGTTGCAGAGAACGTGTGTAGATGCAGATGTCGGTAGTTGGCGTGGAGGAAGTTATTCTGTTCGAGGTACAGTATTATTTTTCAGCTCAGTCTACCTTGTACATTTCTACAAGATGCGGACAATGTTACACGGTAGCTCTGTGGATCACTTTAGCTACCCTTCTGTAGACGTGTGCTACCTGAGCTCTCTTCTAACTACTGTGCACAGCAGTGTTTCATTCGAAGCATCTGCAGTTTCGTATGACTAAATGAGGGGTTAACTATTATGTATAGAATGTGACAGGAATTTCAGCAGGCCTGAGAGTACTGAACAATTCGAACGATTTCAGGTGTTTTTGAACGCGTCTGTCACTAATATCTATTTCAGTCATCTTTACAGTTGTGTGAGAATTAAACTAGGTCACCACCCTTTAATTTATGAATTTGTCTATGAAAAGGAACATTTGAAAGTGGAGTTGCGAATTTCTGCTTTTGATTTGTTACCTCTATTTCAATTCCTGTGTTATTCAGTACACTGACCTATACCAGACGAGAGATGCATGTTTTACCACAAAGTAACGGGCTGATAATGAATTGTTTTTTAAATTCATGGTTGAGAGCCCAAATATATACCTTAGAATGTTATTTCAGATTCTCATTTTCAGCATTATGCTACGACATCCTGCTTGTAAATCAGGTAAGTTCCAGTGAGAGACTAAGATATTGTGGATATGGTGTAGCATCCACTGGTAGTTCCTGCCATTTAACGTGGGGCATACTATATGCTTGCCTGTCTTCAAGATGGAAGGCACACAACAGTGTTTTAACTTCATTTTGGTGAAGTCGATTGTTATTGCAACAAACACTCATCTTCTTCAGGGAGTATGTCAGATGAACTTCCATTTCGTCAATGGACTTAATCTGAGTTTCCCAGATGCAAATGATCTTCATAAAGGAAACCCCTGATGTACCCTGGAAGTGGCTAGTCCTTTGTACGAATATAGATGTTAAAAAGAGCGGGATCTACCGGCACTTCGCTGTGATTGCACATTTTTCAGAAACCACCACGACTTCGTTATACCTGAAACTACGTATAACCTTCGGCTTGATCAAATATTTTGTGCTTCTGGTTGCAACTAATTCTTCAGTGAGTTTAGTGAGAACGTAGTCTTAGTTAGCGCCCACAAATCTTTTTTATCACTATACGATAATTCACAGCTTTGGAAGCAGTTACCAGGACGATGAAAGTTAACCCTTCCTTTATATACTTGAATAGATAAAGAATCTGGGATGTAAAATTCTTGCCTGGTTGAAATCTGTTTGTTGATGAATTAACATTGGCTGACTCTGCCACGTTCTGTAAGCGATTCTTTAACAATTTTCCAAAAAATTTATGTAAATGACATAATAGTGATAGTGGTTTATAGCGTTTAGTGGCTGTTAGTGATCTACGTGGCTTCAGAATGGGTATCACATGTAAATTCCTCGAGATGTGACATATTTTGAGACAGTTGTTATATAGTTCAAGGATATATACTCTCACTTTCTTTCACAATTGTTCAGTTCTGATGTCATTTACGATTTCTGCTTCACTAATCTTGAATCTGTTAAAGGCTACGTTTCGATCAGCTGTGCTAGACAGTGTGAAATTTTTAGACGATTCTAAGGTTTGCCATCCACGAGGTGCTGGTGGGATAAGTGATCGGCAGTAAAATTTTCATGCTCTAGACTACTTGTCAAACTATCACTAAACCCGTTAATAATTTTCCAAGCTTTCAAACTGTTGCTGCTCAAATCCATTTTCTTCTTCATTAACACCCAATTATTCTTTCTAGCTTTAGATATTGCTGTTAGCAGTTCCTTTGTAGCTCGAAGTGTTTCATCGCTGGGTCTGGGGCACACATTGTCAAATATCTGTTTGTCGTCAGTAGTAGAACTAGGTCTTATTTAGAACAAAACCCAGAAAACAGGTGCTCGTGGTTAAGAAATATATTCATCATAGTCAGAAAGAAGCCACTTGGCAAGTGACGTTGGAATTCCTACCGATCTAACAGTTTTTCACCAAGTGCCTTCCCCTTTTACTTACAAAGCATCTTCGATGGTCATGTGAGTCTCTAAATAGCAAAATATAGAAGCATTATGATATCATATTTACAAACTGGCCACTGAAATTGCTTTGTAAATAAAGACGAAACTCGTCAAGCGAAAAACACTAGGAAGATGACAGAGCGGACATCAGCATTTGTTTTAAGTGGATTGGTAAACATATTGTCATGAACGAGTTACTGAACAGGTTGGAGAGACATTGGAAGACAATCAAATAGTCGATGGCGAACTGCAGGCAGTGGTTCTCCAGTGTGTTGCAGAATTCCGGCGAGAGATGCTGAATAGCAGGCACTTACGAGTAGGTATCTTAAGTCCAGAGCTCGCAGCCAGGCTTTAGAAAACTTTTGGAGCAGCTCTTTAGAAATATTCCAGAACAGGACGCTCCCGTGCATAAATGAGAAGAGGTATTTCCAGTCCGGAAAGTTGAAAATGGATGCTATTGTTCGGATGCACTCTGGTTTTCAATTAGTCAGGATGCTTAGCAGCACAGTCAACGAACACCAAAAGCTCCAATAGGGGAAAAATTCGCGCAGTCGCAAATTTTTGTGCAGTGGGATGAACAAAACACTAAGAATTACGACTGGTGGGAGTGGGGAAGGGGGGGTGGGCTTTTAAAGGTCACTTTCTCATGTTTTCGTTGAGCAACTCGGAAACCGTGGTTGTAATGAAAACGTTTCCCTGTACGAAAATAGCTACATTCTATTTCTGCCAAAACGTTCTGCTCATTTTTCCCCTATGACTGATAGTTTCCGCGTTACAAGAGGTGGAAAAAATGTCAGATTATTAAAAATAGTGTTTTAAGGGTGTAAAACTAATCTTTATTGCTAAATGAAGTGGGTTAAGAACAAATATTAAATATGTTCCCCACATCTATATGTAGTAGAGCCGTATTAAAAAAAAATGGGGGCATAACAGGGTGGAAGGGGAAAGGAGGGTAAGTGGGGTAGAAGTGCGAGGGAAGAAGTGTTGCCAAATTGTGGTCATGTACTACCCTCCTTCATACGTCTGCAAACAGAAGAGCGAGCAGGTGATTGGCCACACTGTCTTCCACACTACGTCACGGGAAGCACCGACAGGGTGCTTCACAAAGCTGTACCCACCCTCCACAGTGCAGACACCGCACTGGCAACGCAGTGTGCAGACATGGCAGGGCGGCTGGGGTCCGCGTTGAAGGGAGAGGGTGCTGTTTACTTTCCTCTAAGTGATTAATGCTAGATGGAATTCAGATACGCGTTACTAATGTGTAATACCAACGCTAGAAACGCATGTGGACAGAAGCTACGCAAATCTCTGCACAGTGTTCTACGCTGTTAAAAGGGACATTGATTCTTAGTCATCCTGTACGACAGCCGTAGCATTGTTCACGGAGTTGCCAACTTGCACCATCACGAGTGATGCTCGCTTTTCAATTTACAGATACACTGTATCTCTCCAGCATGTCCTGTCCAGTTGTCTCATGTGCGTAGACAAAATTATCGCCGCGAGGAGTGGTCGCGCGGTTTGAAGTGCCTCCTCGGGCATGGGAGTGTGTGTTGTTCTTAGCATAAGTTAGCTTAAATTAGTTTAAGTATTGTGTAAGTCTAGGGACCGATGACCTCAGCAGTTTGGTCACTTAGGAATTCACACACATTTGAACAAAATTATTTCATTGAGTACGTCGTTGTAAAGCGGAGTTTCTTTCAATTTATTGAGCATTTATTTATTTGTATCTTTAACACAATATTTTTAATAAACTGCGATTTTCCATCCCCGGCAACGCGGTTATTATTAGTCCCAGAGGAAAAGTAAATCAGACCTTTTTTGCAGAAAATTTAATGTAGTAATTTTGTACCGGCAAGCACTTTCGCTAAAAGTCACAGTTTACGAGTTACTCAAAAAAACATAAAAAGGGAGCGTTAAGCGACCCCCCTCCTACACCCCCCCCTTCCCGCCCCCAACCCGACGCTCACACTACATCGGTCTGGATTTTTAGTGCATCGTTCATGGCACTGCCTTCTATCTCTGCACAGAAACCTGTGACTACACGAATTGTTCCTCTAATTTGACCTCATCGACTGGAGTATGACGGCTGGATAAGATAGCGGCAAGAATACTGGGGAGGAAAGTTCCGCGCAGCCTAGCACGGGAAATCGCGCCGAAAGCGACGGGCAAGTGGAAGGTATCTGACACGGCCAAACGATTCGGCTCATGTTCGGCACGTCGCTTGTGTGCATCCTAAAAGAAAAGACTCTAAGATATTTTGGCTCAACATTTCTCAGTTCTTGAGAGAACTACCCTTTTAAGTTCATGACGCGTCTCTGATAAGAAGGTTCATCTGTTATTGGATTCCTGGAGTGGAAAAAAGTAATGCGGTCGTGTAAGGTAGCATGTTTATAGATGACAAGGATCAACCAACTTCCACGGTAGTACTGTAAAACTGCACACATCTGTGACCGCCACGTGATATTTACTTTTATCGCCAAGTTAAAAACTTTATTTAGATGTTTAAAATTGTAGTCCGCTTCTGGATACCCAGTGGGAATTGCACGCAATAACGCACTCAGTAACGATCACAGAATAATTCAAGACGAACTTTCAGCTCCGATTTTGCAGGCAGTGTTGCGGTATGCAAAGTATTCATCAAAATTAATTCTCGAAACACAAATGATTTTAAACGTAAAGGAAGTCCGTTCCCCGCCGAATCCTTGGAAGAAACGATGCAGTTGTGAGAAGACTGCATACATTAGCTTCTCTTGGTGCTTCGAAAGCATTTGCTTCGAATGTTGATATGACAAGTACCATCCCTCTCGTTGCTCGAAGGAAACTGACGACATGTAACAGACTGAGTGAAATTCACTGTAAAGCAACCAGGACGGAATTTTTAATTCTTTGCTAAATGCAAGTCATTTGGCAAAATTTAGTATCCTACCTTGTTATTATTGCTTATTGATTTACTTACCTTACCAACCCTCCTATTACTAGCAATTTCAAAACGAAAAAATAAAAAATTGAAGAACACTGCAGAATTCATGTGGGATACGAACACGGGTTCCCCAATCTCGAGCCAGATTTCTTAGTCGCTACATCAGCTCCGCGTATCTTGCAATGCCTTACCTTTGAACCCGTAAGCGCTAGTCGTAAGTGTTCCTTTCCTCGATTTCGACGAAAATGGACGTTTGTGGACCCTATATGTGATGCTGAAATTATCTATCGAGTCTCTCAATTTTGAGTAGACGGGTGGTTTACTTATAACTGATGGAGGGTGGGGGGGTTTTTGAGCCTTTATATTGTAGGCAAGCGGCCTTCCCCTTGCGAGAGAGAATTCTCAATAGATTCACAATTACCAATATTTAATGCACGCAACACACAATGCAATATAATCCACTTCATTTTACAAACTTAATTAACCGCTCTTAATATTAGAAATGTGTATAATATTTTTGGATTAGGTGGACAGTAAAATAATTCGCATTAGCGTAATATTTTATTAGGTTCAAATGGCTCTGAGCACTATGGGACTTAACATATGAGGTCATCAGTCCCCTAGAACTTAGAACTACTTTAACCTAACTAACCTAAAGACATCACACACAACCATGCCCGAGGCAGGATTCGAACCTGCGACCGTAGTGGTGGTGGTGGTTGTTGGGATGTTTAAGGGGGACTAAACAGCGAAGGTCGTCAGTCCCCCACGACCGTAGTGGTCGCGCGGTTCCAGTCTGAAGCGCCTAGAACCACTGGGCCACAACGGCCGGCTTTTTATGAGGTATTATTCATTTTTAATGAATAGCATTTGATGTGTTTTTATGTGTTTTAGTGCGATCTGGCATATGGCTCTTTTCAGTTAATTTTTGCTAAAGGGTTCAAATTGGTGGAAAATATTGTATTATAAAGCGCGCTATTGGAAGGGAGGTACTTGGTAGGGAAGAGACAACAACGGTATCCTGTCGGAAGCATACCGAGAGAAATAGTCAGGGTAAGACATATGACATAAGCTGGTGTTTTGATAAAAGCCTAGGGACGGTCAAGGTGGCTTAGAAGAGAGAGCAATTCTCTTTGAAACTTAATACAGTAGTCTAAGGAGCTCTGGCTCCAGAAAACGGATGTTGATTTCAGGGCGGCAATTGGGCGCATAATTGAGATTTTAGACTTTGTTTACTGTCGAGTGCATCGCGACTTCGGATTTATCAGTGAGTTTGATCGTAGCGGAACTGTAAAGTTTTATAGGGTATCATGTAGAAATGTGAAACAAATTGGACAAGAACTTCTATAGGCTTTGCAAATAACTTTTCCCCTTTTCTATATTAGTACAGATAAATTCCAACTAATACATTATTTTATTTAAACCTCAAAGAAGTCATAAATTTGGAATCTTTTTAAATCTTTTTAAATAGAAACTGTTTTGCAGCAGTGTGCGATTTGTGTCTAGACACATCAGGTAAATCCGACGGTACATTTGTCTTCCACTACCGACATTCTTCTATCAAAACTGGGTGGAAACAAGCATACTCTTTACTTGCAGTAAGCTTAATACCGGAAAAAGCAATAATAATTTGATGTATGACAGAAGCTGCGTAAGACGGCAATAAGAGCAGAAAATACATCATTTAACATTGCCATTTTTATTACAAATTTCAGGGCGTGAATTCCTCTTCAAAATAGGTCTAATTCGATGTCCGGTGTACCCAATGCGTGTTACGCAAATTTTTCAACACTCTTCTTCAGGAGACTGCACGTATGTGTCCCGACTGTCACGACGCCATTCAACTGACCCGCAAGAATGAACGTTCAGTTGCTTGCAAAGTAATTTATGATGTTGAAAATTTCATGAACCGTTCGCCCGTCGCCACGCAGAAAGCATATCGTCAAATTCTTGACCGAAGTTTTGTGAACAGCCCTCCAAGGAAA
This sequence comes from Schistocerca americana, assembly GCF_021461395.2. Classification (NCBI taxonomy): domain Eukaryota; kingdom Metazoa; phylum Arthropoda; class Insecta; order Orthoptera; family Acrididae; genus Schistocerca; species Schistocerca americana. Next base: position 314,319,554 of record NC_060123.1, read on the forward strand.
CTGCCCAAAACGAACGTCACCTACGGCACGCGATGAGGATCTTTAGGCTTGACAGATTGGAACAGCTAACCGTTAAATGAATTTGTGTCTACAACGTTTCAGGTAAAGCTGCAATTCCTAGGAGTCTGAAACAGGCAACTAGCGCCTGAAGCCACCTTAACAACTGCGCAAGGATCGATAGTAACAATATTAATATATACTTATACGACATACACCATGCTCTCACTATTGCAGAAAACTGAGATTTAAAAATTTAGTGGAGCCTAAGCATAATAACATATAAAACAATCCGTTGTAAGTGACTTCACATAACGGTGTTTGATAAAACTTGTAAGTCGTTCTCATATTTCGGCTAACTACGAGTGCTCATGAAAAGTGATCAACACAGTTTATACCGTGAATGTGATCTAATGATAATGCGGTCTGAAATTATTTCTAAAGACAGGAGAGGACGAACTCATGCAAAGCGGAGCAAAGAGGGGGAAAGTTATTCTTATGTAACATGACTGAATATTGATGATGTGCTTCAAACTTTTAACCACAATATAACACAGTCTCCAGGTATTATAAATCGCTCCTAAAAGGCCTGATCTGTGCAAATATCCGTGTCGTCTATTACAGAATTTGCCTTATAACCTATAAATATTTCATCTAAGTGATGAATGCAGTGGGTGGCATTTACGTCATCTCAGCAGCATAAAATCTCGGAGTACCTGCATGAGCTTCTGTGTACTTTACTTGATCATAATCGTTTAAAAACAAGACATTCTAACAAAAAAAAAAAAAGATTCAAATGGCTCTGAGCACTATGGGACTTAACATCTGTGGTCATCAGTCCCCTAGAACTTAGAACTACTTAAACGTAACTAACTTAAGGACATCACACACATCCATGCCCGAGGCAGGATTCGTATCTGCGACCGTAGCGGTCGCGCGGTTCCGGACTGAGCGCCTAGAACCGCTAGACCACCGCGGCCGGCAGACATTCTAACAGGGAATCCACGCAACACGACGTGGCATGGACTCGACTAATGTCTGAAGTAGTGTTGGAGGGAACTGAAACCACGAACCCATAAATAAATAAGAGTACGAGGCTGTGGAGATCTCTTCTAAACAGCACATTGCAAGGCATCTCAGATATGCTCAATAATGTAGATGTCTGGGGAGTTTGGTGGCCAGCGGAAGTGTTTAAAGTCAAAACTGTTTCTGGAGCCACTCTGTAGCAATTTTGGGCGTGTGGGGTATCCCCTTACCCTACTGGAATTCCCCAAGTCCGTCGGAATGCACAACAGACATGAGTGGATGCAGGCGATCAGACAGGATGCTTAGGTACGTGTCACCGGATAGAGTCGTATCTAGACGTATCAGGGGCCCCATATCACACGCCCAACACCATTACAGAGCCTTCACCAGCTTGAACAGTCCCCTGCTGACATGCAGGTCAATGGATTCACGAGGTTGTCTCCATACCCGAACACGTCCATTCGCTCGGTACAATTTAAAACGAGACACGTCTGAATAGGCAGCGCCGTATTCTGCCTGTTTTCTTATCTCTGTATTTGAATACGCATGACGATACCAATTTCTTTGGGGCTTCAGTGTATTTATTACGAAGATTGTTTACCTTACCACGCAGCCATTAGCGAATAAAACCATTGAACAACAAAGGTACGATGATATCTCCTGGCTTCCAGATTTCTTGGATATTAATCGAATTGAACATTTGCGCGCCACGTGGATCGTCATGTTTGCTATTTTCTACTTCACACCCAGGGCTCTGTCATCAGTTCTTCTGGTATTAAGAAATGTCACTTATATATGTGAACATACGTTACTACCAGAATGATTAAAACGCCCAAAAGAAATACAGACTTATCTTATTACGATAAGTTTTTTTTGTGAAAACGTAACTTCCAAAAATTCTTATTATTAGGAAGAAATTAAGTAATAAAATTGGTATGTGGACGATTAATTTGAAATAGTCAGTAATCTGGAATAGGTTGTCCATAATACAGAAATTAAACTAAAGTTGCAAAAAAAAAAAAAAATGTGTAATTACAGAGAATACATTAAGCGCAATATACTTCAGAATACAGTTATACTGTTTAATAAGGCAACTTACCTTCATCTGTTTACAGAAAACACAAATTTATTCTTCTTTCTCTGTGTAGGACTCACAATAGGCAACCAAATCATTGTACTCAAGTCTCACCTTGTTTATTTTTGGAAAAAATTCCGTCGCGGAAGAGACATTCCACATAGTTGTCTTCCGGCACAGCACACAGTTCGAAGTATACACATCTGATTTACTTTGGATTATTGCTTAGCTCTTTTTTCGACTTCTAAATTAATTTCTTATGGAGTTAATCGAGGATAAAGTCTCAGCTTTTCTACTTGCATTCGACGCTATCTGTTACGGAGGTGGTGATATGACCACATGTAGAACCACATTTTTCAATGAACTAGGCGCGGGTGCACACGAACATTAAGAGGAACTCTTAGATGTTCGATAGATCCTGAAAGAACGGAACCAACGACGACTGAAGAGAATCGTTCAACGTAACAGAAGTGCAAATTGGGAAAATGTGCTTTCTATCGCTAAAAAAAGTTGTCAACTAATAGATGTCCAGTTTATTATTAACTAGCCTCTTTGATTGTGCATTACCTTAATGTCTAGGACACGTATCTAATAGTTGATATGAATATCTCTAAACTTACCTCGAGACATTTCACAACGTTCAAAACATTAATTTTCTTGAACAGCGAAGAAAGCAACTTTGACAGGCAGTCGACACTCACAACAGAACACCATTGGAGCCCTCAGAAGCAGTGTACGGCGTTCCCACGTCAGAATCACCTGTCACCCGACTAATCCATAGTTGCTTTACATCTAGGCCGCCTAGCTACAGTCTGTGCAGCTGGTGGAAGCTTTTTGGATACAAGCAGGCAGTTCTACAGTGTATGTACTACAGACTCCTACCTTCAGCACTAAGACAATATCCACCACCATGGTAAGAACCAAAAACTGCATTCAGTTATCAAAGAATTTCGATGAGGAATTAAAACAACTTCAGTCTCTGACACGACAGTACACCCTACAGGTCCGCCGGGTCAACAGAAAACGTAGTGGATCATGTTCCGACAAAGAGCTCACCGTCTTTCAAGCTCCTGTGGTGTAGCAGTGCCAAATGGTTTCCTCTCTTTAGCACTGAAATTTTTCCTACACCGACGTTCGTGTCACTTCTGTGCATTGTTGTTGGTTTTCGTGTGAACTTGAAAACTTCCCCGGTTTTCGAAGATCATGGATCTCTGATTCTTTTTTCCTTTATAGGGAGACTGTGTGGACCCGGGCTTAATTCGGCGTGAAATCTCGTCTGTTTCCGCGCTGTGCAACAGGGAGGAGAAAAACTTTTTGACTGCCGCTCGTATACTGAAGCAAGAGCGACCATTCGGGGCGGAGCTGTGCCCGAAATATAAAGTTTACGCCCGCAGTTTCCCTGTTGGACTGGTAAACGTGCCCGAAACCCTCTTTATGAGCCATACTGTGGCCATCGGCAAATCGTCGTTGGCCCTTCCACTGTCATGCATCCGCTAGCTGAACGTCGGCAAACACAGTACCAGAGGAGGGCTTAATAGCATCACCTGAGCTTTTATAGGGCTTTAGCCACGTACCCATACAGGCGTGGTCCATAATGGGAGCGGCATATTTTTAGAAATTAATAAAAACAAAAATGGAAGACGAAGTTACAAAAAATCAAATGCGATGAAATAAATATGGGCTAATTTTCCCTTTAGAGACATGCAAGGTTCTGTGATCCAGATCTTCATTTAAATTCTCAAACTACTGTGAAGTGCATCTTAGAGAGTACTTTCTATTGCGTGAATTATTAGGACTTCTTTCCACTCCATTCACGTCTGGAACATGGTAAGAACGATTTCTTAAACGCCTCTGTGCGCTCTCTAGTTAACCTAATATCGTAGTCGCTAACCTTCCAGGAGCTATACGTCGAGGATTACAGTATATTCCTACACTCATCAATTAAAACTGGTATTTGAAACTTAAATAGGCTTTCTCGGGATAGTTTCCGTCTATCTACTGTTCGGGAGTGGAATGGTAGGGAGATAGTATGATTGTGGTTCGATGAACCCTCTGCCAAGCACTTAAATGTGAATTGCAGAGTAATCATGTAGATGTAGATGTATTTTCAGTCGTTTGACAGTTCAGCTTCTTCAGCATCTCCTTGACACTCTCCTATGGGTCACATAAATTTGTGACCATTCGTGCTACCCTTCGTTGTATGTTCAGTATCCCATGTTAGTCCAATCTGATACGGTCACACGTAATTCTTCAGCATTATTCTCGGACGTGTAGCACGAACGATTTTTAACCAATCTCGTTTGTAAAGAGGTTGCATTTCCCCAATAATCTGCCAGTAAAATCTACACTGAAGTGGCAAAAGTTGTGGGTTGCCTCCTAATATCGTGTCGGACCTCCTTTTGCCCGGAGTAGTGAACCAATTCTACGTGGCATGGACTCAACAGCTCGTTGGATGTCCTCTGCAGAAATATTCAGCCATGGTGACTGTATAGCCGTGAGTAACTGCGAATGAGTTGTCCGTGCAGAATTTTGTGCATGAACTGACATCTCGATTATGCCTCGTGTATTCGTTGGGATTGATGTCGGGTGATCTGTGTGGCCAAATCATTCGCTCTAGGTGTCCAGAATTTTCTTCAAACCAGTCGCGAACAATTGCGGCTGGGTGGCAAGGCGCATTGTCGTCAGTAAAAATTACAGTGTTGTTTCGGAACATGAAGTCCATACTTGGCTGGATATGATCTACAGGTATCCGAACATAACCAGTTGCAAACACTGGCCGGTTTATTTGGACCAGAGGACCCAAGGACCCAGTCCATTCTTTGTAAAGACAGTCCACACCACTATGGAGCTTGTGCAGTACCTTGATGACACCCTGCGTCCATGGCTTTGTAGGGTCTGCGCCACACTCGAACCCTATCGTCAGCTCTTAGGAACTGAAATGGGGATTCATCAGAAGAGGAAACAGTTTCCCAGTTGTCCAGGTTCCAACCGATATGGTCACTAACCCAGGAGAGACACCGCAGCGAGTTCGTGTTGTTAGCAAAGGCACTCGCATAGATCGTCTGCTGCTATAGTCCATTAACACCAAATTTCGCCGTACTGCCCTAACGAATATGTTCATCGTACGTCCCACATTGATTTCTGTGTGTTTCTTCGCGCACTGTTGCTTGTCTGTTAGCACTAACAATTCTAAGCGTACGTCGCTCCTCTAGGTCATTAAGTGAAGGTCATCGGCTATTGCGTTGTCCGTGGTGATAGGTAATGCCTGAAGTTTGATATTCTCGGCATACTCTTGACACTGTATAGCTCAGAATATTGAATTCCCTAACGATTTCCGAAATGGAAAGTCCGATGCGTCCAGCTCCAACTACCATTCCACGTTCAAAGTCTGTTAATTTTCGTCGCGCGACCATAGTCACATCGGAAACCTTCTCGCATGAAACATCTGAGTACAAATGACAGCTTCACCAATGCACTGCCCTTTCATACGTTGTGTACGCGACGCTACCGCCATCTATATATGTGAGTATCGCTATCTCATGATTTTTGTCACCTCAGTGTATCTTCGATTGAGCTTATGTGATCGTTCCATTTTATTTTTCTACTAACTGTTGCTCCTAGGTATTTACATGAGTTGACCCATTTCAGCTGAGATCAGATGATATAGCATACTACGAAATCTCGTTTTGTAAAGTGTACAGATTTATATTTCTGAACACTAAAAGCAAAATGACAATCTTTGCACCACTCTGAAATCATATTATGATCCAGTTTAACATTTTTTCAGGTTTTGTCAGACAATAATTCAATACAGATGGCCGCATCATCTGCGAAAAGGTTGTGGTTACATGTAATACTGTTTCCAAGGTCAACACACTTACCTGGAGTACATCTTAAGCTACTTCTACATCCATCTATGATTCTCCATTCGAGATAACATCCTCCCTACCAAGAAAGTTTCAGCTCAGTCACAAATTTCGCTTGAAACTCTTATAAAAAAATTTCGAGTATAAACGTATGTGTGGTGAAACGGTTTTCGGAAATCAAGAGTCACTAGATCTGCCTGAGGCTTTCAGAATGTCAACTGAGAAAAGTGCAAATTGGGTTACATGTGATCGACGCCTGCAGAATCCATGTGGGTTGCCAAGGAAGAGGTCATTTGAAGGGCTTATTTCAATGGTGGAACAAGTCCATTACCTTCACTTTTCTGTCTATAATGCTTCTGAAATCAATGATCCAAACAAACAGAAAGAAAGGTTCAGCTGTAGCAAGAAGCCATATGCTTGAATATTTCTGGTATCTCAACTGAAGATTCTTCAGCGCTCATTTAACTTTAGGACTCTGTCTCTCACAATGAACAAAAGTGGACTTGTACCACTAATGAAATAAGCCCTTCATTTGTTCCCGAGGCTCATTAATTTGATGTTATACGTAGTATGAATTTACAGACTTTTGAAAGAACTTCTTCATTCCATAATATGACGCCAATTTTATCTCAGTGCTAATCTGCTGACAAGTTTCTGTCGCACTAAATATGATACTTTTTACGCGTACCATAATCCTTCTCCGTATTAATATTTAATTGTCTCACTGCCCTAATTTTACTTTTATTGTAATTTCCCTTTTCGCTTACTTTGTAGATTGAGTGCAACTACCAACACAATATTGTCATATATATACTTCGTTCTACGTGGATTATTTGATTAAAGCCTTTTCCAGCGGTCATCAGTAGCAGTACGGACGCTTGAAAGTAATGAAGTGGAACTGATTCAAGAGATTAACGCACCAAAAGAAAGTGTCATCTGTCGGAGAAAACATCAGAATTGCAAACGTTTTCAAACAGTGAAATAAGAGAAAGGGTAGAAGCTTTTTATCTTAAGCTGTAGATGTGTCTGTTTCTCCGCGAGTGTCCTCTTAAATAAACTGAAAATAGCATTTTCTCTTCGAGTATGTGTTATGAATCAGCACTCGCGAGTTGTTTAGTGAAGCAGTTTCAGCACTGTTAGCCTCCATTTTTAAGTAAGTAAACATATATTATGTGGGAGCGGTAACGAAAACAGACCCAGTAGAACCAACAAGTGTAAGAAATAAAGAATCATTTCGAATAAAAAGTCTGAGAGGCTTCACGGAGATAAAGATTCGTCCTTAAGGATGTTCCTAAAAAGGACTAGTTGTACGAAATGCTTATTTACTTTTTAGTAATATTCGTGTGTAGTATGTTAGATGGTTCATGAAAGCTTCCAACAAATAACAAATTAATTGAACACGAATATTGTAATGTATTTTATTTTCATGGCCAGGCGATAAAATGAAACACAGTTTGCGAACATTTTCCTGCCTACAGAGTTGAGACGACAGCTTTTACAGTACTTGATACTATACTTGTTTGTGAAGTCTGTGGCATTTGCAGAAATGGTACAGAGTATCATGGAAACTGTCCGCTGTCGAAAGGCACAATATCGTTGAACATGAGGTTGAAGCTGTTTGCATGTATTCGCAAAGTAAACGTCAACTGTGCCTTGTGACGCACATTATCTTACTGAGGCTTTTTACATATCTTAAATTAAATTTTTGGTACTACGACTCAGACATCACAATGTTTTCTAGGACAGTAGCTTACAGGGTCACAGAATTGTAGCTGGAGGCTATGCCCACAGCTGGAGAGAGCTTGACCAGCTGTTAGCGGACAATGATATGTGGCGAGTCCACCTTTCGATATTACGACTGCTTGAAATCTGCTGGGGACCCTTTCATTGAGGTGTTTGAATGTCTGTGGAGAAATGGCAGGCCGCTCTTCCTCAAGAACTGAAATGGAGACAGCAATGATGTTGGACGCTGTTGACGTTTAAACTCGTCCAGGACAGTCCATTTGAAGAATGTTACTCTCCACAATACATTGCCTGACAGGTGCTCCTTCACGACAGGGTGCATTGTTACGCTGGTACAAACAACCATCGTTGCAGAGCTGCTCCTCTGCCTTCGCCCTTCAATCGAGTAGCCACATGGTACAGCGTGATCGCCACTCGGAATCACTCGTTGCAAGTCATTTACTTTCCAATGGCGCCAATCTTTACACCACTTTAAGCAGAAATGTGTGGCTACTCGACCATTGTACAACATTCTTTTTAACTCTCGACGCACAGTCAGTGTGCCAGCCGAACTGTTGGCAGAATTGTGGAACTCACAACTGATCGAAGACGTCACTCGATTATTAGAAACTTCTTCCATAGTGCCCGACAGTCCTTGTCCGTTAGTACATTAAGTCCTTCTGGTCTGCGTCTAGATCTGGTTGTTCTTTCTCGTTTCCACTTCGAAGTCATACAACCAACAGTCCACTTAGTTTTAGAAGGATGGAAATGCCCTTGATGGATTTGGCATTCAGGTGACTTTCGATGACCAGTCCTCGTTCTAAGTCACTGAGCTCCGCTGGCCAATAAATTCTGTTGTTACTGCTCCTCTACGGATAACACTATTCTTCCCCCGTCCTCTACAAGGCCAGTCCGCTTTTTGTGCCATCTGGTGGTGAATTCTGCATTAAGGAGGCTTCCCCGGATACTTTTGAGCTGACAGTCTATGGTGCTTAAAGCAAGATGTGAAGAGTAGCTTGCAACGTGAGGACATGTCTTGCACGCTGACATATGGATTGGGGATGAGCTGGAGAGTGGGCCGCGAACAGTGGCTACTTTAATTGTAAATAATTATTTTTCGATGTGTAAAATGTCAGGAACGTCTGTCAGTCTTTGGACATAATTGTGACATTATTAAGATGCAGTAAACTTCGAGTTTCGCCGAATGAATTATGACAGGGTAGGGTAGAGTGGGGGAATTTGGCCCAGCTGGCAAAATTACACGCGCCAGCATGTCTTCAACTGAGAGAGCTAGTCTTATCTAATCGGTGCTATCATCTGGTGCTCAGTTATACAGATAAGCATACAGAATGCGGGAACCGTTACTTGCCAGCTGTCGGCGCAACAACCAACAGCATGTTTTGTCATTGTATCTTGTAACACTTGATCTCTAGTTTCTAAGAAGTAAGCAGTTTCCTGTTATGTTAAAATACAAGTTTTTGATGTTATACCTATCTCTGCACATTAACACTCACGGTCATATAAGTATTATTTGTCTGAAGCAAAGCACAAGTGTGGAACTATAGTTTTACAGAAGCCATTCTTGTTGGGATAGTTACACGCACAGAGGCAGAGTGCGTCATTTTACCCCACTTTAGTTCACACTAATGAAAGTAGGTAGCTAAATTAGATACTTAAATGTATATTTAACGAAAATCAAAATAAAATAGTGTATCCTTTTCGTAGGAATGTTGAAGGAATGTGAAAACGCTCCTGAATTCTAGCGTTGTAAGAAAATCAGATAGTTCATCACTAAAGTCTCCTTATCGAAAAGGTAGGTAACGAAATTTTCGGAAAGCTCAACAAATGTTTGAAGAGAACTGAACTATTATTAAAATTTGTCAAGAAACAATACATAAAATACAGTAATTCTCAGACAAAGTTACAAACTACAGAAAAAAGCCTACTCTGGTGATGAAACGCAAATAGTAGAAAGTATACGTAACTACCTCACTCTGCAAACATATACCCTACAATTTATCAAGGATCTCAATTTGGATGCTTTTGCGGTATGTGTAATTACTGATATACAGTAGGTGATATAAAAATAAGGAAACATTTTAGTGAGTGAAAATGCAACTTGCAGGGATAATACTTTCAGAATGTAGAAGTAATGGGGTGTAATGGTTTTGTGCTTTTGCTGCCTCTCTCCCATCCCATCCCCAGCCTCTCCCCCTCCCCCTCCCTTATCGCCCTTCCCCCTCCCATACTCCTCTAGGCCATGCATTGTGTATAAATGGTAGGAATCTAAAAAATCGGAAATTCTTTGTTGCTCTATTGGTTGAAGTATACTGAGACAGCCTGCATGGCTGGTAGATATCCCGTGTATACTTAGTACTTTTATCACTACAGTTTATAACCTAAAATGGCTGCCTTTGCATTTGTGTCACCTTGGTCTTTAATGCTATAATTCATGACCTAAAATGTCTGAAGGGTGATTTTCAAGGAAGCCTTATCTTAGTATCTTTTATGTATCTTTTATGACAGTGTATGATGTCGCTAACAAATATGGCTTCGTGAGGTAAGTCCAACAATATGACATTGCAGTGCATATATAAATATGACACGTAATTTTAAAAAAGTCGATGTGAGATAACATGGTCTATTTATGTACGTAGGAATATTTCTTCAGGCATTTATCTACCAGTATTTCTTTCACAAAAATACTACAGCAATCTCCAGAGTTGGGCTGAGCATAAAAGAGCGTGGAATGTAATATTGTTTACTTGTTAAAAACAATTACTGGTGTGTTATAACTTTTCAGAGTCTGTAAAGAGAGACACTGGCACAGTACACAGCTCAACTAACAGGTGCACCGCAATGTGTCATGTGGTCTACTGTCCTACAAGCCTATAAATGCCACTGATGTTCACATACGCGGTTCAAAACTTGTCCAAATGGCTCTGAGCACTATGGGACTTAACATCTGAGGTCATCAGTCCTATAGACTTAGAACTACTTAAACCTAACTAACCTAAGGACATCACAAACATACATGCCTAAGGCAGGATTCGAACCTGCGACCGTAAAAGCAGCGCGTTTCCGGTCTGAAGGGCCTAGAACCGCTCGGTGACAGCGGCCGGCCACGTAGGCGGCTATGCTGCACGTGATTCTCAGTACACATGCAGCACACCACAGACAGCCATTTCCTTTTACTACAGGTTGTACCTGTCTAAGCACCGCCACATGCTTCTAAGACTCATGCTGACCACAGACCCAAGAGCGGTTAACCCAGCCGACTCTCCACACATCCGCTATCCGAAAAGCCTTGTTAACCAGCAGAGTTCAGCAAGCACAGCACTGACTGTTAGATGATAGTTGTAGCTCTTATCTTAAATAGCACACCAAATTTTTGCTTCAATTTGCTTGTAGATAATAAACTCCCAACACAGCAGCTGCAGCCAGAATAATACTTGGTGGTGAACTTAAGTGCTCCTAGTCTGCTGCTTTAATACACAATGGGATGCGCTTGAATGAAAAGACGGTATAATGCCTCTTTCTACCGCCAGACAGAATCAATGATCTATACCTTTAAGGACCATTGCACTATCATGGTAGAGACACTGACTGCGTAATACATAACACACTTCAATAAATTTCTAGTGTTAGTAGGAACGGACTGCAGGTTATAAGCGCACAATAATGTCTGCCCTGACAGAGATCTGAATTATATGTGGCAGACATCAATATTTTTATAGTTTCTGTAGGCACATACTGCTAGGAATATGACTATAATTGGTCTATCTGCTCGTAATCTCCAGACAGACACCGCATCCATTACACAATTGTAACGCATCTCAATACATAGAAGATATAATGTAACAGTTTGTCCTCCAACAAGTGCCATTGTTCAATGTGACACTATCCTGTAAGACAGTTGCTTCAGCATCCTCCCCACACCCCTCTAGATCTCTTCTCCTAATGGCTGGGAAATTGGCAGAACGTTATCCCATTGACTGGTTGACTAACACACGAGTTGGATGATCACGTATTATGCCCCCCCCCCTCCCCTCCAATTGCCCCATATACGCTCTTGGAAATTGAAATAAGAACACCGTGAATTCATTGTCCCAGGAAGGGGAAACTTTATTGACACATTCCTGGGGTCAGATACATCACATGATCACACTGACAGAACCACAGGCACATAGACACAGGCAACAGAGCATGCACAATGTCGGCACTAGTATAGTGTATATCCACCTTTCGCAGCAATGCAGGCTGCTATTCTCCCATGGATACGATCGTAGAGATGCTGGATGTAGTCCTGTGGAACGGCTTGCCATGCAATTTCCACCTGGCGCCTCAGTTGGACCAGCGTTCGTGCTGGACGTGCAGACCGCGTAAGACGACGCTTCATCCAGTCCCAAACATGCTCAATGGGGGACAGAACCGGAGATCTTGCTGGCCAGGGTAGTTGACTTACACCTTCTAGAGCACGTTGGGTGGCACGGGATACATGCGGACGTGCATTGTCCTGTTGGAACAGCATGTTCCCTTGCCGGTCTAGGAATGGTAGAACGATGGGTTCGATGACGGTTTGGATGTACCGTGCACTATTCAGTGTCCCCTCGACGATCACCAGTGGTGTACGGCCAGTGTAGGAGATCGCTCCCCACACCATGATGACGGGTGTTGGCCCTGTGTGCCTCGGTCGTATGCAGTCCTGATTCTGGCGCTCACCTGCACGGCGCCAAACACGCATACGACCATCATTGGCACCAAGGCAGAAGCGACTCTCATCGCTGAAGACGACACGTCTCCATTCGTCCCTCCATTCACGCCTGTCGCGACACCACTGGAGGCGGGCTGCACGATGTTGGGGCGTGAGCGGAAGACGGCCTAACGGTGTGCGGGACCGTAGCCCAGCTTCATGGAGACGGTTGCGAATGGTCCTCGCCGATACCCCAGGAGCAACAGTGTCCCTAATTTGCTGGGAAGTGGCGGTGCGGTCCCCTACGGCACTGCGTAGGATCCTACGGTCTTGGCGTGCATCCGTGCGTCGCTGCGGTCCGGTCCCAGGTCGACGGGGACGTGCACCTTCCGCCGACCACTGGCGACAACATCGATGTACTGTGGAGACCTCACGCCCCACGTGTTGAGCAATGCGGCGGTACGTCCACCCGGCCTCCCGCATGCCCACTATAGGCCATCGCTCAAAGTCCGTCAACTGCACATACGGTTCACGTCCACGCTGTCGCGGCATGCTACCAGTGTTAAACACTGCGATGGAGCTCCGTCTGCCACGGCAAACTGGCTGACACTGACGGCGGCGGTGCACAAATGCTGCGCAGCTTGCGCCATTCGACGGCCAACACCGTGGTTCCTGGTGTGTACGCTGTGCCGTGCGTGTGATCATTGCTTGTACAGCCCTCTCGCAGTGTCCGGAGCAAGTATGGTGGGTCTGACACACCGGTGTCAATGTGTTCTTTTCTCCATTTCCAGGAGTGTAGGACCAGCTGCACAGTTTGAATGCATTTCAGATTACTCTATCAGCCATGAAGTATTTCTGTGATTGATCTGGAGATGGCGATGAGGCACATAGACGTCCTCATCTAGATGATATATTACAAGTATTTATGTAAATCATTTCGTGTATGTGTGTGTGTACGTGTACATGTGCGTGTGTCGTGTGCATTTGAATATGCATGATCTAATAATTTTTATGTTACGGATTATAGCATACTGTCACCAGGATACTTAAGATCTCTTGATAGATATTACAGACACTCTGGAGTGAGGTGGCTCGTTTGGGACTATTGAATCACCACCAATAAGCAATGGTGATTGTGATTGTAAGTACAGGTCTTATACATAGTGTTCAGAAATTCCGTTACAGACTTCAAGGAATTATAGAGGGGTGTGAGCAGATAACATTTTGAGTTGGAACATCTTTTACAGTTCCACTCATTAATAGCCAAAGAAACTGCTCGCGCACTCGTTGACATATTGTCTTCAACGTGATGCAGTACGGTCTCTTCCACTTTAGGTGTGTGGCGACTCCTTCGAGCACCATAGTCACGCCTGCTGACGGTGAAGGTACCCTTTCTCGAAGCTGTTGTGTAATTTTGGTGAAATGGGTGGAATCGGACGTCGTAGAGAACGATGTTGATAAAGACGACGAGCAGCTCTTCCATCACCATGTGGTTCGCCATAAAAAAAAGAGGATCATAGCGTTGTATTCTGCAAACGTGTACTTATCCGTGTTGCTCTAAGACTCACACACGCACGTGGATGAGGCTCGAACCTAGTCAGAGAGGTAGAAGAGACGTCAAATGACATCAGCCGACCAGACGTAGCCATCCGACACCATGACTACCCTGTAGCACTTAATTAGCAAACGTGTCTTCAAATGGATGTGAACTTGGGTTCCTATTCATAATATTATGTACTTACTCTCCTGCACAGGTCCGAGAAGTTTGTAACTGGAATTTCCGAACACCCTGCATATATGTGTTGAAAAAATGTGCAATGGATATCTGGTATTTTATAGTCTTCCCAGGATTTTTGAACGATGTCAGTCTTACGGAAATGCGCTGCAACATAGACAATGGTTTATTTAATTAAAATGCATGCATTAAAATCCTAAGTCAAGATTGCAAAAATATATTTTTTTGGTAATTAGTTTCAGCTCATTGATTAGCCATCTTCAGATGTATAAATAAAGATATTTTTATGATAGTGGCTTAGGAATTTTAATCCACACATTAAAGCATAACAGATCGCTCGTCTCCATATTTGACACTGTCCAGTTACAATACAATTATTTACGATTCACTTTTTCACCTGCGCCAACAATGTCGCTTTGTCCTTTGTACTATACAGAGGTCTTTTTTCATGGTTCACTTTATCCATTGCTCCTATTGGTGACAGATTTCTCTCCACTAGACGGGAGGGAACGGGTATCTGGGTGGCTTCCTAGGAATATGATCTGATTTGCTCTTATCTAGTCCTCCCCATATCATCATCAGCAAGTTTACGTTAATAACTTACTACATACCATTAACGACTTTAAAGAAAAATACATGTACTGTGGGCTCAACATTTTCGTTGCTGTGCATGTATATACAGGTCCTGCTACGCCGTTCCCCAAGTTTTGTGGACGTGTACACAGTTCCACTTGGATTTTCCTACAGTGCTATGGACGTCTGACTGCGTCCTAAGCCACCCGACCTCTCATTGCTGCAAATGAGTTGCTTCCATATCTCGGCGAATAAAAAAGTTTCGAGTATTTGTCGTATAACATATGTGATCCATTGCGTGTTATCGATTTACAGAAGACCTCATTTCGGTATCCTGAGTCGTTTATGAACCACGACGATTGTTATGACCACATAATTCGCGATGAGCGCGCTACCGCTCTTCGGATATAAAACTCAATTACTCGAGAACGAAATGAGATATAGCATTTCTCTCAGTTTTAAATAAAAATATGATATCTTGTTTACATTTCATTAACTGCAGTGTATACGCTAAACTTAACCATATATAAAGTTCATGGAAATGCGTTTTTACCTCTGCAAACTCTTTAAACTTTCGTGGATTGTATTGCTTAATTTGATACAGCGGAGGCAGTGTGACGGATACCAAAAAGAAATTCAGTTCTTTATCGAGTACAGTTATCAGACTGTAAGATGTGCAAAAATCAAATTTTTTGACCTCATAGTTTTCGAAAAATAGGGTGGTAAGTATTTCATATGGACCAGGACGCCATCGCTCAGCACAGGCAATGTTTTACTTAAGTTGATGCAAAGCAGTAAATATGACAGGTAAGGAAAAGAAATTGAGTTCTGTATCGAGTGTAGGTATCAGACTGTATGATATGCAAAAATTAATTTTTTTCACCTGATAGTTTACGAAAATTCGGATTCAAGGTATTTATATGGCTAACAATCCTATCGGAGGAACATCCGCAACTGAACATTATAGCAGAGGTTGAAAACACCGCTTCAGTTGCAAAGTTTTATTTATTTAGAACACGACCGGTTTCGGGGTCTTATATGCCCATCATCAGGTGCTATGACTTTGTGCTGTGACCTCGACCGCCGCGGTGGACGAGTACACGACGCGGTGCATCACCCCCCAAATGGTGAAATAGAGGTTAAAAATTTTTTTGAAAATATGTCGCTATTGACATAATTTTGAAGCTAGAACTGCGAAGTTCGGTTTTTTGATTATCAGTTAGAAATAAAGAAAACCTTTCAGCATTTGCGGAAATTCAGGTCCTAAAGGAGCCAAATAGTGGATGAAAAGTTTCATGTAAATATTTCATTAGAAAACATATTTGGAGAAATCTATTAAAATCTGTATTTGTCTTGTCGGTCAGAAATAAAAAGTACGTGTTTCAGTGGTTTTGCAAATTCAGCCCACAACGTGGTAAAACAGGCGATGAAAATTTTACGATAATACTTTTTTTTATATATAAAAGCAGAATCGGTCTTTGTTTAGAAGTACTTTCGGAAAAGACCTTGCTTTTATGACCTTCATTAGCGTGAAAAGTTTAAAGCTGCAATTTGTGAACTAAATCCAAGAAAGCTATTTAACAATCACTAATATGTTAATTTTTCAGTAGGCTAATTTATGTTAATAAAATTATTTTGTTGTAATTACTAATCATAATTGATGACAAAATCGATATCACATTTAAATGATATTCCATGTGCAGGACTACACGTTTGAGACTATAGAATTCAGTACCGGCTGTAAGACTGGGGCTAAAATCTACAGAACCACTTATCCGATTTGTCTCTTTCTTTTTTTACTCGATATATGAAATTAATTTAAACCCATTGAAACACTTTATTTATGCGAAAACTGGCAACCTTGTGATGAGTCGCTAAATGTTTTACAGTGTGTAAATCTATACACGAGCAATGGGCGTGCCAAGATAGAAATTCGATTAAAGAAAAACAAAAACAAAAATAATGTGTGCCGACCATACAGTTCACGCGACCAAGCCACAGGGTGCTAGGTTACTAATCCTATAATTTTCCCAGCTACAGGTGCTATACCAGCCCCACCCATGTCGTACACAAAAAGAACCCCTTTAAATTACTTTACGTCCACGTATCTTCCACCATATGACAGACTTTTCCGCCATGTCATTTCGTTCGTTTGGCCGGCTATTGTTGGTGGATCTACCACTACCATGAACATTGCTTCTCGATGGATCTGGGTTGGTTTAACTGACGACGTAACGTCTAACGACCAAGTCACATCCCTGTGGTACCTAAGCGCTTTGCTGTTTTGAGACAACGCCGCACGGTGTGAAGACAGTAAAACCTAGCGAAGCAACAGCATTGTGACTTTCTATTCCTTTTCTAATTTATCGGCAAGTACTACCCGTTAACAGCTTTCCCTGGACGTCAGCTTTTCCAGGATTACATCTCCTAATATTCCTGGCTTAGCCATAACGCTAAATGCCTACATGATAGCTATCTTTAACTGGTGGTGCAGACGATACTCCTATCGTTCTTACTCATACTAAAACAATTACCCCGTACATTTCTTATTTACGATGGACACATTATGCGTATTCTGGATCACAGTTAAGAGAGTGCCGAAGTTTTCAGGATATCCAAGTTTTCCGACGCCTGACCTAGCTTGGCACGCTCTCTGCGTTGGCTGGTGCAATACCCTTTCCGCTGACCGAACAAGCTGCGGTATGTGACTCAGTGCACGGAGGACAACGTCCAGGTAGACGGCGCTGGTTGCGTATGACAGGAGTTAACACACATCTTTTAAAAAGCACCACTTTCCGTCAACAGAACAAAAAAAAAAAAAAATGGTTCAAATGGCTCTGAGCACTATGGGACTCAACTGCTGAGGTCATTAGTCCCCTAGAACTTAGAACTAGTTAAACCTAACTAACCTAAGGACATCACAAACAGCCATGCCCGAGGCAGGATTCGAACCTGCGACCGTAGCGGTCTTGCGGTTCCAGACTGCAGCGCCTTTAACCGCACGGCCAGTTCGGCCGGCTCATCAGAACAATCAGTCCGTCTCTTGTGTACACTTTTTACTCGAACAGTTCGTCGTTCAACCGGAAAAAATCTGAAGGAGTAAGATCCCGAGACTTTGGTATCCAAGAAACGTGATCATTTCTGCCAATTCATTTTCCGGAGAATGTTATGTCACCTGACGATTAGAACGTGCATGCGCCCCGTCATGCTGCAAGAACATACCCATCGTTGTAGCCAAGGAAACGTATTATAATAATATTGGAAGCTCATTTTTAAGATACTTTACATATCGTACGCGCAAACAAAGTTGACGCTCGGCGCGATGGGTGATGGGAGCGACTGCAAAGGCATTTCCCATTTACAGCCGCTCCCAGCAGCCATCGCGCCGAGTATCAACTTTGTTTGCGCGTTTAATAACTATGGTTTACAATACGATATGGTAACGCTACAGGCCCGATCAACTGTTTGCCTAACATCAACACTACACATTTACAGGGATGCGTGTCTGAAATTATGTCTCCAAAATACAGTGTGGATTTTCGTCGGATAACCGATGTGAGTTAAGAGTATCATAGTTACCGACACTAGTAAAAGTTGATATGGTAGCGAGTGAAAGTGATTTCACCGTTATACTACTCGGCGAACTGCCATTATGCAAAGACAAAACTCCAATCGTCTACTTTCATCTCCATCTAGATGGTGCTGAATCCGCTTAAATGATAAGGATAGAGGCTGTGCATACGATGTTTTCACCATATTCTTGAATGTCCAACATCAATATGTGTAGAAATTCAGTGTGATCTTGTTTAAGCACTACACTCCACCAACTGGATAACGTCTTCCACTTCATCCATAGTCTGTTGATTCGCGTGGCCAGATAAGATATGACTGCTGAAAACGGGACCAGTCTCACACAATTTAGTTAAAACACGAGTAAACACTCTCGAATGTGGTACTCTGCGGTCAGGAAAGGGCATAGCGTGTTCCCTACAAACAGCAGCAGTGTATACAAATACCATTTCGGCATATTCAGCATTTGTAAATATCTGCGGCATGGTTGAAGGACAAAGTAGAACCGGCCAAAAAATCGTTGTCACAATCACCATTCTGCCGATTCATAATACGGGAAATTTAGGTTTATATTACGTGTCGCCTGACGACTGGAATGTGTGCAGCATTCTCGTCATACTGTGTGAACATACCCATCATTGTCGCCAAGGCACCAACACAGTGTGTAAGTACGAGCAGAATGCTTAAACGATGATGTAGAACTGGCAATAAATCGTAATTACAGTCACTATTGGATACTTCAAATGTGTCAACTGAAGCAAAACTACGCACCTTGAATTCCAAAACAATAAGGACAGTCAACAAACAAACTCATACGAATTGGAGTGCCAACATATGAAATGAAAACCTTTCTATGTAACAACGTTTAAGCCCATAACCAATAGCCGGCCGGAGTGGCCATGCGGTTATAGGCGCTACAGTCTGGAACCGCGTGACCGCTACGGTCGCAGGTTCGAATCCTGCCTCGGGCATGAATGTGTGTGATGTCCTTAGGTTAGTTAGGTTTAAGTAGTTCTAAGTTCTAGGGGACTGATAACCACAGTAGTTAAGTCCCATAGTGCTCAGAGCCATTTGAACCATTTGAACCCATAACCAATAAAAACTGGATACATGTTAAATGGAATGTTTTATTTGAATTAGTCTATACTACTCCCTCTTCAAATATTCAATTTTCCTGATGAAGCACCCTATAAAGTGTATATTTGCTGTAGTTTTCATTTGTATTGCATCATAATTATTCTCACAATTTGGTTTAATATTGTATAGAGGTACACAATGGATAATTTGTCAGGTATTAATTAGTTGTGTATATTGTTCATACAGCTTCATTATCGTCATTTTGGACAGTTTCCAGCCACTGGCTGGGTCTGTCGGGAACACAAGCCTCTCCATCGTGTTCTGTCTTTCCACCATTCCCCCTCTTCCACCTTCATCCAGTTCTCTCCTCTTCTCATCACACATTCCTTTACTCCCTTCACCCATCTATCTCTTGGTCTTCCTCTGGGCCTCTTCCCCTCCAGTTGCAGATCAAACATCCTCTTTGGAATTCTTCCCTCATCCATTCTCTTCATGTGTCCATACCACTGCAGTCTTGATTTTTCTATCCTGTCCTGTACTGGTTCCTCCTTTAGTCTTTCCCTCACATACAAATTTCGCAATCTGTCTCGTCTTGTTACACCCAACCTGCTCCTCTGGAACTTCGTTTCACTAGCCTGTATTCTACTTTTGTCGCTTTTGTGCATTACCCATGTCTCACTTCCGTATGTCAATATGGGGACAAAGTAGGTTCGGTATATAATTCCCTTGGATTTCTGTGGCACCTCCTTGCTCCAAATAA
This sequence comes from Schistocerca americana, assembly GCF_021461395.2. NCBI lineage: Eukaryota > Metazoa > Arthropoda > Insecta > Orthoptera > Acrididae > Schistocerca > Schistocerca americana. The sequence continues at coordinate 314,339,648 of NC_060123.1, forward strand.
GCCCCCTAATGCATTTGTAGAACTGCCCTGCTTTTCTGCACCTTTCATTTATTTCCATTGCGTTTCCCCCCTTACTTTCAATCACGCTTCCCAGGTACTTGAAGTTCTCTACCACTTGTAGTTTTTCCCCTCCACAAGTTATATCCACATTTGGCCTATTCTTCTTCCTTGTTGTGACGATTATTTCACTTTTCTTTGCAGAGAAATGCATTCCATATTGTACTGCCGTTGCCTCCCATGCATCTAACTGCTCTTGCACCTCCTTCACGCAATTTCCCCATAACATCAGGTCATCGGCAAAGAGCACTGCTTTCATTTTATGATCTCCAATCATACAGCTTCATTATACAGAATGAAAAACTTTGAACAATATAATAGATGCCGCAACAGGAAATACTGTTCCAGTATGTCCATGTATAATATAAAGGTTGTTTTGACGGGACGCTGAGCCTTTCAGGTGGTTTTATCTGAGAAACGTGTTAACTGCTCGAAGACTTTTTCTCACCAATGGTCGTCAACATCCGCGTTTGGTGCGCGCTGAATCGCAGTGGGGAGGCTCCAGGATTTGCACAACGTCGGTCCATTCCGGCCAGGCGGTGGTAATGAGCTGCATGTGGTTGGCGTTGTTGTTTGCTGTTTGTGGAAAGTTACCCGGGGACTCTGATACCCGCGAGATAAGGCGCAGGGATACGTGACTTGCGGCAGAGAAGCTTCCGACAGCTCGCCCGCTCCCCGTATACTGGAGATCTTCGTGGGTATGACGCCAACCAAATGCGAAAACAGCTCTTTGTTTACGACTGACGGCACGGAACTCATTTCATAACAGAAGTACTCTTCTGAGGATGAACTAACAAGTAATACAGTTTTAAGTATAGCGGTCATGATTTAGGATAAGGGCGCTCAAAGAATAACGGGAATTTTAGTTTTTTGGAAAGAATTTTACTTATTCGTCTACGTCAAAGTTATCCCCTTCTATATAGGCCCCGTTAGATATCATGCACTTATACCAGTACTTTATCCAGTCCTCTAAACACTTCCGGACCTTGACCTTAGGTATACCTTTTAGCTCCCTCTGTTATGCGTTTTAAGTCTCATCTATGCTTGTAAAACGATTGCCGTTGTATGAAGCCCTTTTATCACGAATATGTAATATTTTTTTGCTGAAAACTCACGAGCAGGCAGCGAAGTGTGAATAAGTGCTTTATCGTGTTATGAATTGTTTCGCCGTACATCTTGGCGAAAGTGAAGAATTACACGATCTGCTGAATGGAATGAACAGCCTGATTGGATATGGATTGAGAGTAAATCGAAGAAAGGCGTAAGTAATGAGAAGTAGCAGAAATGAGAACAGCGAGTAACTTAAAATCAAGATTGATTGTCACGAAGTAGATGAAGTTAAGGAATTATATTACATAGGCAGCAAAGTAACCAATGACGGGCGGAGCAAGGAGGACATCGAAAGCTGACGAGCGCTGGCAAAAATGGCATTCGTGGCCAAGAGAAGTCTACTGGTATCAAACATAGGCATTAATATGAGGAAGAAATATCTGAGAATGTACGTCTGGAGAACAGCATTGTATGGTAGTGAAACATGGACTGTGGGAAAACCGGAGCAGAAGAGAATCGAAGCATTTGAGATGTTGTGCTACAGATTAATGTTGAAAACTAGGTGGACTGACAAGGTAAGGATTGAGGAGGTTCTGCACAGAATTGGAGAAGAAAGGAATTTGTGGGAAACACTGACAAGGAGAAGGGACTGGATGATAGAACATCTCTTAAGACATGAGGGAATGACTTCCATGGTACTAAAGGGAGCCGTAGCGGGAAAAAACAGGAATTCGTGGCGGGTCGCATCAAACCAGTCAGAAGACCGATGACTCAAACAAAATAAAAAATAAATAAAATAAAATAAAATAAAAAAGGGCCTTGGCCTTTTCTCGCAATGCTTCATGCAAACTGGGTTAACGTGTAAGGAAATTCTGGTTCACTCTGCCGTTAAAAAACCCAGTGAGCATAATCTTCACATGTAGCACCACGTATCGACGTATTTTCGGCCTTGTCGAAAAAAAAAAATGGTTCAAATGGTTGTGAGCACTATGGGACTTAACATCTGAGGTCATCAGTCCCCTAGAGCTTAGAACTACTTAAACCTAACTAACCTAAGGACATCACATACACCCGTCGAATAAGAATTCTTCCACTGGAACTATTGAGCCTTTGGTATGACGTGTGTACCTCAGCTCATGCTTCATAACCTGCTGTGGCACGTTTCCCTGTATTGTTGTTGACTTGATGTAGCTACTCCTCAGCAAATTGCATTCTCCGTCTTCCGATTCTCAATTTCCTTAATTTTCTATACGTACTATCCTCTTCATGAAAGCCCCTTCAATTCATCGCATTTTTAACATCTTGCATTCGTCTTCTATGTGATATTCCTGGTTTTCTCCCCTCAGATGGCCTCCATTTATAGATTCTTTTGAGCCATCGGTCATCTTACCGTCTTTGGAGGTGGCCATACCAAATTAATATTTTGCTGTCTATTAATCTTTTCCCCTACAATTTTCCGTATTCTGCCGTTTACGAAGTTTTAACAATCTGAAGATACGACAATTTCTTCGTCAAAAATCCACCTCAACGGACATCAACTTATTTTCCTTCTTTTTGCTACCTCCCAATGGTTTAGCGCCATATGAGGTGACACTCTCTCCGACTGATCTGTACAGCAAGACTTTCGTTCTCTTTGTAATTCTGTCACTCCATAGCAAGGAATTAAACGGCCAATTATTCTTTTCCGTTGCCCAATTTTATTTGTGGCGTCTTGCGTGCTTCTCCCATTCTTCACAGGAGTGACAACCAGGTATTTAAATGGAAAGACATTTTAATTTTCCAGAATCCTACATCCAAATCCTCTTCTTCAACCACTGCCATGCATTCCGTCTTTATCGTGTTTGTTGTCAGGACCCATTTTGACTATTCTTCCTGCAGTCTCCTGAACTTGTAGCTGTAGTCATCTTTGACTCTCACTATCGGGACCGGGTCATCAGCAAAGACTGAAGTACACAGTATTTCTTGTCCTGCAGTCATTGAAATACCACAGCATTATGTCTTCCAGTTTTGCAACAATTTTTATGAGTGTGATTTAAATAAAGTCGGTGCTGATAAGCACACTCCCAAAGAATTCTTGGGAATATTTGTTACCTACTTTGGTCGTACTGTTGTGCTCTCATAAGTTTGTTACAGCCTGGACATGCTTGTCACCTATAACAAAATTTTGCATTGCTACCCACAGCTTACTTAGTCGAACTGTACCGCATGACTTCTCCAGATCAAGAAAATTCATGTGAACCGTCATTCCCTTTCCAGTCCCATTTTCAATTATGTGTTTAGTAGTGAATATGCCGTATGTACATAAGCACACCGATCTGAACACAACTTGGCTCCTCAGACTTCGTTATGTGACTTCTATTTTGTACTTTACTACTCCGTCGTATAATTGTAATGCTGTACAAGTAACGCTAATGCCTCTATAATTTGCACAATAGCATCAGATTCCTTTTTCTAAAATATGGATGAAGTAATTGCTTTCTTTTCATTGATTTGGCGGTTCCTCATCATTAAAAATTGTTATACAAAACAAGTAATCGCTGATACTACCAAAACACATGTACTCTTTTTAACAGCTGACAAGACACTAAATATTCAATGTGGGTAGCACTGTACCGATGTTTTTCAGACATTTTTACCAACACAAAAATGAAAAAATAACACCTATACGACTAATACAACACGCGAAATTACAGAATTCGTGTCACTTTTTGAACACATCACGTGTTTTCGAAAATCAGCCGTCGTTGTCCCTACACCGAGGTAAGAGGCGCATTGTTTAGAAAACTGGACTTGAATTCGTGAATGAATCTGTCTGATCTGCCATCCATCCAGCTGCCCACATTTAGATGTCTTCCTAGTTCCCCTTAAACGCTTCAGGCAAACACCGGACTGATTTCTTTGAGAGGAACAGGGACTTTTCTTCCATACCCTTCCATCCTTCCGAACTTGCTCCCCATCTCTAATAATCACATCGTCAGCAGGACACTAAATCTCACTTTTTTGCCATACCTTCCTTTCTTGTCCACATTTTTCCCGTGGAAAAACTATAATCGGTGAAAATATACCTTAAAATAGAGAATATAAAGCACGAAACCTTCTGCTGAAGCCGAAGTTTATCCACTGCCCGAATAAATTTTATCTTCTTGTAGAGAAGTATTTGCTGTGATCAGATTAACTCAACTCTATGGAATCAGAAATTGTACATTAGATCTATCCACGTCCCTGTATGGAAGTCACTCTATGTAGCTCTCTCCTTGGCAGGCACAAAAGGAAAACTTAACCAGTCATGATAGAGCAAATGTTCTGACTGAAGACATGAGATAAAATGTGGATTATTAAGCATGCATATAATACAGTTATCATACAACAACAGAGAGCATTATGAGAACAGGGACTTAACAGATTAAACAAGAATGAACAGAAACACGATCTTAACGTCTCTGTTGCGAAAACTAGAATAATATCATTCAAGGCATTTCACCAACAGGATACGAGTTAATCCTTGGAACCCATACCAGCCTATAAGCACCTGTACTGTCAGGTATGATACAACCAATAGTAAGCTAGTGATTGTATGCTGCAAAATTTAACTGTACGTATGGAACTACACACAAAACACAGGGAAACTGAATTACGAAATATAGTGAAATTTTAGTAAACAAATTGCTGTGACAAGTTTCTGATACAGCAGTGGGTGTTGAAATGGGACAGATGCATCAAAGAAGTTGCTGAAGTACCAGTTTCGAGATTAACTGCTTCCAATGGATGAATGCTGTTTCTAGTGCAGTTCAACGTCACCCACTTATCACATCCTCAATGAAACTTCCTGCCCCTCCCTCACCCACCCAAAAATCACCCTCAATGTCACCTTCCTCCCATTCCATTCTCTATATAGTATTTGTCATTTTTGGTCAAAAAATTCCAAGATTGTGGTTCCACCACAAATGTGGCACTTAAAAACACACACAATTCCCCCGGTTTACCTCCTTCCCCACATTCACCATTTGTTCACAATTTCCCCACCCCAGCCTGCGATTGCCCTAAACAATTTAGGAGCACTGTTGCTGTTTTACTTCAAACAATTTGGAAACGTCTGTCCTATTATTATTATTATTATTTACAAAGAGTTACTCTGCAGCAAGCAGTGACATGAGTGCTGGAGCAGCGACTGAGCAATGGAGCAGCATCTGCTTGCAAGGCACACACACCGAGGGATGGCTGTCAGCTGAGAGTCCAGGTAAAAATGATCATTGATACATATTCCAAACTCGCTTGGGCATGATCCTGTTAAAATAGAGTGGAAAATGCAGTTACACAGGTGATGTATCAGTTGCTGCAGACGAGGACAAATCACTATCCAGCAGACTTTCAAACTCATCATTGTGGTGAAGTTTAGTGCAGTAACTAGACTGGTATGATACGCACCGCTATTCGACATTCTCCCAGATGAAAGCAAGCATCATGGAACGTGAGAACAAAATGTCAAAAACTCTGACGTATGTGCATTTTAATCTTTGTAGGTCATAAAAATGGATAGATATTCTTTCTCAAGTAATTGAGCAGTACGGCCAAACTCGATCTCGAAAAACAAATATGAAGTCAATTCAGATCCATGATAATGGGTTTTAGGTACTTTATACAGGCACATTAAAATGGTGAACCCACACAAACTGGAAGTCATGTAGGTGTTTTGGTACATATTTCAAAATGCAAGACTTCAAGTGAGAAATCACATCTACCAAAGCAGTCAACAGAGGTGCTTACGAAATCCAAGGTAATGCAGATGAATCCAATAACATACATTCTAAAGGACAGGAGAGATAATGAAATAGCAGCAAGTTTCTGCACTAATAATTACAGATAAGCTTCAAACTGGATATGTTTCTCATAGAGCATCTCTTGAAATATCAAGGATTTAAGGTGTTGGTTTGATGGCTTGGTTTCCCTTCATCTCACTACAGATTGATAAATGTCGAAGATCTGTTATATAATAAGACTTGCATACCCAACACCATACAGTAACATAGCATGCATGGTATGAAAGGCAATGCACATGGTAGCAGCAGTAGTCTCGACAAGCTGCCTGTAGAGTTACAGATTCCTACATATAACTCACACGTGCTGATATAGGAATTAATCTGTTAGATGAAACCTGCATAGATCATGATATTGCATATGTCACAGATAAAAGTGAAGCAGAATATTCCACAGTAGATCGAATTTTAGCTGATAAAACTAAGAGAATACATTCAAGAAATGTCATTGCTGTACCACACCATACTTCTGCATTTTCACTGATAAAACCATGCATCCAAATTTAAATTGCGTCACGGAATAAATTTTCGGCAAGTAATGAACACCGTTCATTGTTCACCAAAGCAATAAGACCAAATGAGTTTGTAAACTATCATCCAATCATCGCTGTCTGCAGATAAACATACCCCAAAGTAGAAATGAATAAAAAGAAGACTGGGTAAGACGCCATGGGCTATACCGATGCCTCTGATATTGGGTGTAATTATTCCTTTCATAATTACTGCTCTGGTTGGTGGACTATTTAGCTGGACGAGCATGAGCCGTCATCTGAACAGTGAAAAGTACATAAGGTGCACAAGAACAGGTCGATGACGTGGAAGCACACAAGGTGTTGAAGGAACGAGTAGCTGTTGTAAAAGAACTATATTTAAAAGCTAACTGACATGGACTGGGATTATTCATCAGTGATGAGTGAAAAGTAGTTTCTAGCTATACAAATACTAATTGCTTATCCCTACAGCCAAAAACATGATACCCCTATGGGTTGAGGTCATCTGGCACCTTATGAAGCTTACACTAAAAACCTGCAGCATGGTTAGAGTAAAACCTATATTTTTCCATTCATTTGTACGTCATCTACAGTCTTCAGTCAAATATTTAATCTCAGTATTCTACCACTTTAAATTACTTATTTTGATACATAACGTTGTATGTCAACCCAGAAATGTGACCTATTCCTAAACTTCCTGATATTTCTTCTTTCGGTTCACTTGTTTGTTTCTAAACACTGAAATCACATTTTGAGCAGGTTATTGGTACTTTTTGTAGATGTTCTTCAGACGCAAATGATCTGCATTTCATACAGACGTCATTTGCCTCGTTTCCTTTGGACATTACAATGTGACACATATTTCTTTCTTTTAAATTGTTCTGGGTTTCTAGCTTCTTCATTCCATTGGCTTTCTTGATCCCATCCCACAATTTGTTTCCATCATGAGATCATTAACCAGCTGAGGATTGTACCCTTCCTCTTTAGTTTATTTTCAGTTATTTAATTGTAGAATCCATGAATTTATTGCTACCGTGTCTAGGATATTGTAAAGACAAGTATCAGCCTTCTCCTGCAAGCATTCTTAGATGAATATTTGCAAATAATTTATTAACAATATCCACCACACTTTAAGGCGTTACAGAAAGAAGAGTTTCTTGGTTTTTTTTCTTCGTTCACGGCTACTTGAAGGTGTAGTGAGCTGAGAATTATTGAATTCTTATTGTTCTTCCATTGGTACTGGGGCACGGCGCCCCTTTGTCTTATCTTTAGTACCGTGTGCTATAGATACCATGCCACACCAGGTTAAGTCTATAAATTGGCAATAACCCAAGTGACTGCATCGCCAATTTGCATCTTGGTCCAAGGCACACTCTTGTCAGACCGAGCGAGGTGGCGCAGTGGTTAGCAAAATGGACTCGCATTCGGGAGGACGACAGTTCAAACCAACCATCCTGCTTTAGGTTTTCCGTGATTTCCCTAAATCGCTTCAAGCAAATGCCAGGATTGTTCCTTCGAAAGGGCACGGCCGATTTCCTTCCCTACCCTTCTCTAATCCGAGATCCTGCTCCTTCTCTAATGACCTCTTTGTTGACGGTACGTTAAACATTAATCGCCGGCCGGAGTGGCCGAGCGGTTCTAGGCGCTTCAGTCTGGAACCGCGCGACCGCTACGGTCGCAGGTTCATTAACTTTATTTACTTCGATATCAGTTCTGGTGTTAAGTTTCTCATTCTTCTCATATCTCATTTTACTAAGGTTTGAAACTCCTCTTTTTGTTCTTCCGTGTTTGTGGTTTAAAAACTGGGTTGTTTTGGAAATCAGCCTTGCGCAAACACAATTAGTTTATTTTTGTATTTACGGAGACATGTTTCGACAACAATGTGCCGTTTTCTGTGGGTCAGATTTTTTTATTTCGCCGACGCTATACGTCACGAGCGATATTTTGAGGCTGGGGTTCGCTCACTCACCACCGCTAGGGCAGGCTGTCAACCCTGCACTCGACACAGCCCTACCAGTCTGCCGTGCTAGCTCCTGACGCAGCCCCGCCGCCTGGCCAGGAATGATAGCGTCCAAAGTTCGATCCGCTGTCGAGCCGAGCTGGGCATAGTGATCACTGGCAATGTCCACTCTACACGTCGTGCATCGAGGACTGAGTGTTCGACACCCAGCAACCTGGGTCCAATTACTGTGGGTACGAGTATACTATCGTAAACCGTTGACAAATAAATAAAAGTTTCAGCTGTCTTTGAGCTGCCTGGCCACCTACTTCCTCCAGAGAACAGGCACACCCCTACAACATTAGTCCTTTCATTAAAACCTATTCAATAAGAAATACTGTATGTAACAAAGTTTATTAATATACTCTCTTTTGCATTATAAGACTGAACACGTATTCGATGTTTGTCACCTTGCCCCATGGTCAAAGTCATCTTGTCCCAGTACTGGGAAAACTGTGAATGTATTAAAAGAAAGATTTACACAACTAAACGATCCAGTCAGATAAATGTTACCAACACCTCTGTTCGACGTTAACGTACAATAGCCACTCACAGACGGAAGCTGGTAGCACTAGCAATGGAGGGTGTATACAGAGTGTCGGGTGACGGGAAGAACAAAACCAGCTGTTGTCGTAATGGGGAAACGGAGCAATTTATTTGACGTCCAAAAGGGCATGTTCATTGGCCTTCGAGCGAAGGGTGGAACAATTTCATGGCTAAGTCTGTAATCTATTTTGCCTGTGTCCGTGGTCAATGTAGACCGCGCATGGCAAAATGTCGCTATCCACAACTGGCAAAGAGGCAACAGTTGTTCATCACATCCCGTCACCCGGCACTCTGTGTATACCCTCCGTCGCTAGAGCTGCCAACTTCCGTCTGTGAGTGGCTATTGTACGTTAACGTCGAACAGAGGTGTTGGTAACGTTTATCTGACTGTATCGTCTAGTTGTATAAATGTTTCTTTTAATACATTCATCTGGGCGGGCAGTTACCAAATAGCTGCACGTCTATTGGCCCGTCATCTTATGATGACAGGTGTGGACGTCGGTTGCAGAGATGTGTACGGGGCAACAGACGTACAGCTTTTGGTAGCTGTCCGCCCAGATGAATCAAGGGGCTACCAGCGGTGGCTCCTCAATGGCCATCCAGCGAACGTTGCTGCAGCAGGCGCATGGTTCATGCACCCACGCTGACTGCTGTTTATCAGCGACGAAGGCAGCAATTTTCGTGCCAGTATCACAACTGGATGTCCAATCAGTGGCGATAGTTGGCCTTTTCGGATGCATCACGTGTTATACTCCATAGGACAGATGGCCTTTGGCGCTTACAGCTCTGCAAAAGTTGTCGGAAGGGTTCAGGCCGTGGCACGGATCGTTTTGGTTTGAGGAATGGTTTCGTGGCATTCCCTGGGAAACCAGGTCATTTTGGAAGGTACAGTGGATCAACACAAGTATCTGTCTGTCCTTGAGGACTATGTCCATCCTTACATGAAGGTCATTTTTCATCAGCACGGCGGCATCTGCCAGCAGAACAATGCTTTGTGTCACACAGCTCGCACTGTACGTGTGTGGTTCGAAGAGCACCAGGATGAGTTTACTGTACTCCCATGTACACCAAACACCCCCCTCCTCCCCCCCGAATTTAAACTCACTCGAGATTATGTGCGACCCACCCCGACAGGGCTGTTCGTGACATGGACCCTCAACCGTGGATCAGAGATCATCTGGCCACGGCACTGGAGTCGGCATCGTTCCACGTCTCTGTCGGTACCTTCCAGAACGTTACCGCCTCTCATACTGTGCGTCTCCACTACAAAAGGTGGTTATTCGGTCTTTACAAAGGTGGTGACATCAATGTAATTGGACTGTATTGTTACCATACAATAAGAGGCCAACTTTTAGAACGTACAAAGGAAAAATGAATGTACACCACTGCCCATTAAAATTGCTACACCATGAAGATGACGTGCTACAGACGCAAAATGTAACCGACAGGAAGACGATGCTGTGATATGCAAATGATTAGCTTTTCAGAGCATTCACACAAGGTTGGCGCCGGTGGTGCCACCTAAAAAGTACTGACATGAGGAAAGTTTCCAACCGATTTCTCATACACAAACAGCACTTAACCGGCGTTGGCTGGTGAAACGTTGTTCTCATGCCTCGTGTAAGGAGGAGAAATGCGTACCATCGCGTTTCCGACTTTGATAAAAGTCGGATTGTAGCCTATCGCGATTGCGGTTTATCGTATCGACTATCGTATGGACTATCAGCTCGGAGACCATGGCTGCGGTTACCCTTGACGCTGCATCACAGACAGGAGCGCCTGCGATGGTGTACTCAACGACGCACCTGGGTGCACGAATGGCAAAACGTCATTTTTTGGGATGAATCCAGGTTCTTTTTACAGCATCATGATGGTCGCATCCGTGTTTCGCGACATCGCGGTGAACGCACATTGGAAGCGTGTATTCGTCATCGCCATACTGGCGTGATGGAATGGGGTGCCATTAGTTACACTTCTCGGTCACCTCTTCTTCGCATTGACGGCACTTTGAACAGTGGGCGTTACATTTCAGATGTGTTACGACCCGTGGCTCTACCCTTCATTCGATCCCTGCGAAGCCCTACATTTCAGCAGGATAATGCACGACCACATGTTGCAGGTCCTGTACGGGCCTTTCGGGATACAGAAAATGTTCGGCTGCTGCCCTGGCCAGCACATTCTCCAGATCTCTCACCAACTGAAAACGTCTGGTTAATGGTGGCCGAGCAACTGGCTCGTCACAATACGCCAGTCACTACTCTTGATGAAATGTGGTATCGTGTTGACGCTGCATGGGCAGCTGTACCTGTAGACGCCATCCAAGCTCTGTTTGACTCAATGCCCAGGTGTATCAACGCCGTTATTACGGCCAGAGGTGGTTGTTCTGGGTACTGATTTCTCAGGATATATGCACACAAATTGCGTGAAAATGTAATCAGATGTCAGTTCTAGTATAATATATTTGTCCAATGAATATCCGTTTATCATCTGCATTTCTTCTTGGTGTAGCAATTTTAATGGCCAGTAGTGTACTAAGAATGGTTAACTACTATCATCGTCAGCTTGCCCCAGTGTCCCCTACTACAGTGCGCTCTGGATTCCACACCTAGCACTTACTACAAACCTCTGTAGGTAACGCCGAGTACAATGCAGTGAAGACCCATCCACATGTAATGTGAACACCAAAGTTACTTCGGCTCGCCTAAAAATACATGTTCACTGATCTTTATATCATTGGCAAATCACAAAAAACGAACCAATTAAAGCAGAAAATTTAATCATACACTTGAAGTGAGCGCCTCTTAATACATTGAGAAGCTAATCTATAGAATCAGGATGGGGATGTAGTGGTGAGACATACAGGTTCTGGGTGGTACCCTGCAACATGTACATTTTTTGTCTCCTATTGCATCGCCTCTACACTCCGGACAATTGATATTTCTGGGAGTCAGGGTCTTACGAAAGCTGATTAATAAAAGTTTTAAAACAGGAAGGAATACTACGGTTTAACTTTTATGGACAACGAAGTCCTTGAAGACGGAGTACAATCGCAGATTGGGAAGTAATTCGGCAGTGTGGCCGTGTCTTTATGAAAGTAATTTGCCTTTAGCGATATATGGCAAGCACGGAAAATGTAAGGCTAGATGGCTGGACGGGATTAGAAACGCCGTCCCCCGAAATGTAACTCCCGTCTGTTAACCACTGTGTTACGTCATTGGGTATTAGCAGTGCGGTGAACTGTATGTGGACTCGTATACCGGTGGGGATGCTAAACGGCGTCCCATGATTCCATACCTCATCTCTCTGTCTGTTCGTGTGGATATTTGTCACATGGTATGCCAGAAGCAGTTCCCGATTCAATCGTATCACTTAGGCAGCAGTTAGGTCGGCAGGGAGCCAGGGGGAACATTCGAACTTTGTTTGTTCAGTGCTGAATGCCATGACGTCTGGCACGCAACAGGCCACACAGAATAGAAAACAATGGGCATGAAGGCTAACGAAAGTTTGTTTTGTAGCAGGTTCATTGCTTCCGACACAATGGACCCTGCGTGTACGAAATTCCCTCGCGTGGCACGGCTTTTGTCACTAGGTGCGTCAGTATTTCTCCTGGCATGGGAAAAAAGCCTTTTGTGAGTTGCTTATCAGTTAGTACCTTTAACATCGGCGACACTGCGCAAAGCTAGGATCAAATTTTTGTAAGTTAGTACAACACGTGACAGTCGTTTCGATGACTTTGAAACACTCATAAATTATGATTCCTCTCTTCCCGTTCTTCCAATTTGTATAATGAAATATTCACCACGGTGATTCGTTGAAGTACTGGTCTGATTTCTACGCTGATTTATGAGAATATTTTGCAGAAGCGTGGAATAGATTTGTCAAAAATAAAAAAAATTAATAAAGAACGTTGGCACGTGATTCACTAGTGTTTGTACATCTTGTGAAATTAAACCATATTTAAACATGATCTTAGCCGAGCGGGCTAAGGCGCTGCAGTCATGGACTGTGCGGCTGGTCCCGGCGGAGGTTCGAGTCCTCCCACGGGCATGGGTGTGTGTGTTTGTCCTTAGGATAATTTAGGTTAATTATTGTGTAAGGTTAGGGACTGATGACCTTACCAGTTAAGTCCCATAAGATTTCACACATTTTTTTTAAACATGATCTGTGCAACTGCTTCCTAGAAATATGTGCGCACTGTCGGCTGGTAGCCAAATGGAAATTTCCGCTAGCTGTGAACTGTGAGATTTTCTGCCTTTTGTGGTTGTTAAGCAACAGCGAGGCTAAAGACTTCGTTCGATGACAAAGCATATAGTGAACTCCAGCTGCATTCACTATGCAACACTAGACGAAACCGGACTGCGCAGACTTGTCAGTGAAAATGGTAAATTCCTTGAATCTCTCTGTTTCCCTTGCTCCAGTTTCCTTGTAGCTGGTATTTTTAGCATCCAAGTTACGGCGGCGTGGACAAATACTATAACATTTCAATTTGAAGATAAGATACAGAAACAACAAACGTAGAACACACTGTCGGATTATTTTGGCTCTCCTTTTCTTTGTTTGTGCTATAAAGATTCAGTTGACGATCTGGTGTACTACCTTACAGTTGACTGAAATTCTGAGCTCACACAGCGCACAGAAACGATTAATGTGGCTTTCAACGTTTCATGTTCCGTCTAGAAAGTAACAAGCGAAGAATTCGCTGGTAGCAGCTCAAAGAGGGTTTCTTGACGGAACGAAACAATCGCAACAAGTTCAGTCTTAAAAATTTTCTCTAATCCAAAATTGCCAATCTTCATTTTATATTCTCTCTATTTCAGACACCGTCACTTACTTTCCTGCCCAAATATCGAAACTAACTTTTCTAATCTTGTTCCCTCTGCATTGACCGATTTAAATCAACTACATTTCATTAGCATTGGTTTACTTTTGTTGCTATTCATCTCAATACTTCTTTCGAAGATGCTATTCATTCCGTTCAACTGGTCTTCCAAACACTTCCTAGTCACTGACAATGTCCTTAATATACTTCACAGTTTATATTTCTTCTCTCTGAAGTCTGATTTCCTTCCTAAATTCCTTCCTGGTTTCCTTTACTGGTTCCTCCATTTATGATTGAATAACGTCGGTACATGGTGCAACTGTTTCTGACTCCTTCAATTACTAGTTGTCTTTCAAGTAGTTAACTGTAGTCTGATGTCTGTACGAGTTATAGATCACCTTACGCTCCATACCTTTATAATTTCAAAGAGTATTCCAGTCGACATTATCGAAAGTTTTCTTTAAATATACAAACGTTATAAATATAGGTTTCCCTACCTTAAGCCTGTCTACTGAGATACGCCATGGGGTCAGTATTACCTCATGTTTTTCGCCATGTCTCCGGAATCTAAGCTCATCTTGTCTGAGGTCGTCTTCTAACAGTTTATGTATTGGTCTGTAAATAACACATGTTAGTATTTTGCAACCACACTTATTAAACTGATGCTTCGGCAACACGTACACTTCAGTCTGCCTGCCTTCTTTGGAAATGGAATTACAACATTCTTCTTGAAGTCTGAGAACGTTTCGACTGTTTCATTATACCTTGCATGCCAAGCGGAATAGATTTGTAATGGATGTCTCTCCCAAGGACTTCAATAATTCTTAGGGAATGTCGACTACTCTACGGGACTTATTTCATCTACATTTACATGTACATCTACATACGTGCACCACAAGCCACCGTACAGTGCATGGTGGACGGAAACATGCACCAGTATTAGGCATTCCTTTTCCTGTTCCTGTCGCTAATGAAGCGAGGATTAAACGACTGGCTGAACGCGACTATAAGAGCCCTACTTTCTCTCATCATGTCTTCGAGATCTTACGCGGAATATAAAGCTGGTGACGTTATAATCGTTCTACAGTCAGTCTGAAATGCCGATTCTCTAAATTTTCTCAACACTGTTTTGCGGAAAGAATGTCATTCTCCGTCCACGGACAAGGTCCTGGACCTAGGTCTTCCAATGTTCTGTCTAATTCTCCTCGCATTATCATACATATCACATCAGCTAGCTACTTATTGCTCCGTATCTATAAAATTGTCGTCGTTTCCTTTGTACAGGTCTTCTGCATATTCCTTCCATCTTTCAGCTTTTCTTTCTTTAGCAAATACAGGTTTGTCATCTGAGCTCCTAAGATTCATACAGGTGCTTGTCTTTTCTCCAAAGAACACTTGTATGCATCTATCTTTTTCACATTCATGTGTTTTACTACAGCTCTTCATTTCACCAGTATCCACTTCTGTGAATCTCAGTGTTTAGGCATCTGTATTCCCTCTTGCTACTTCATTTGCTGCAATTTTGTGTTTTCTCCTTCCATCAATTAAATTCAGTATTCGTGTACAATCTGTAGGATTTTTCCTCGTCCTTCTCCTTCTGCCTGTTCCTCCGCTGCCTTCTCTATTTCACCTCTCTAAGCATTCGACTTCTACTGTACTCCTTCGCCCTGTTCCAGTCTATCGTTGCCTCATGCTCCCTCTGAGACTCTCATATACCTCTGGTTTGTAGCAGCACCTTGTCTTTACCTAGTGCGCCTGAATTCAAGCAGCACGTGAAACACTTCGACTTCGTCCCCAAGGTAACAAATGAAGAAGACGCGAGTAGCAGTGATACAAATGCTCAAAGGGGGCTGCTGTGACTGAAAATGTATCGAAACAAGGCAACATAGTTATTAACGTATTCTGTATGGAACGATCGTTGGCGCTGTTAGAGAGAGTTTGCATATTGCACATTGTTGCTACTTTTTAATATTCATTCGATAAAGATCGCGTGGTACAGTAAGACATAGCTGCTATGATGGGAAGCACCAAGGTATCCAGGAATAACAACTACATAATTATAAGGAATAGCTCACTGTGCGTGATTTCCCTCAGCTCCTAGCTGTCGGACGGGGTCAGTCTCCATTTAGGAGTTCGTGGGACACCACGTATTTTGCAGCCCTTTCTGCAGGTGCTAGCCTATGTCACCCGATTATTCCAAGTCAGTTCATTGTACGTGTGCAGTAAACGGAACCGGGAATTATTGCAGTATTTAAAAGACAAGTTCGGAGTTTATTCTGAAAGTCGGGCCTTGCACAACTATGTAATTATGAACCACACTTTAGATACGCTATTCCTAGAACTGAGATAGGGACATCAGCGAAAGGATAGCAGCTTGGGTGAGATACGTGGGGTAGACTTCGCTCTGATCATTGTGACTGGGTGGCTGATGGTTTTTTCGTTAGAAGAGAGTGCTTTCTGACTAGGCTCCGAGTTCAACTTGAGCTGGTGGCGGGTAAGCAAACGTAATGACGTAATGGGAGCAGCATGGCGAATTTCGTATCTCAGTGTTACCAGACACTGAGATGACAAAAATCGTGGGACACCTCCTAATAGCGTATCGGACCCTCCGTAGTGCAACAACTCTACGTGACATTGACTCAACAAGTCGTTGGCAGCCCTCTGCAGAAATATTGAGCCATGTTGCCCCTATAGCCGTCCATAACTGCAAAAGTGCTGCCGGTGCAGGATTTTGTGCACAAAGTGACCTCTCGATTATGTCCCATAAATATTCGATGGGGTTCATGTCGGGTGATCTAGATGGCCAAATCATTCGATCGAATTGTCCAGAATGTTCTACAAACCAATAGCGAACGCTGGCTGGCCGTTGGCATGGCGCGTTGTCATCCATAAAAATTCATCGTTGTTTGGGAACTTGAAGTCCATGAATGGCTGCAAATGGTCTTCAAGTAGCCGAACACAACCATTTCCAGTCAATGATCGGTGCAGTTGGATGTGACAACGCAGTCCATTCCACGTAAACACTGCCCACACCATTACAGAGCCGCAACTACACTCCTGGAAATGGAAAAAAGAACACATTGACACCGGTGTGTCAGACCCACCATACTTGCTCCGGACACTGCGAGAGGGCTGTACAAGCAATGATCACACGCACGGCACAGCGGACACACCAGGAACCGCGGTGTTGGCCGTCGAATGGCGCTAGCTGCGCAGCATTTGTGCACCGCCGCCGTCAGTGTCAGCCAGTTTGCCGTGGCATACGGAGCTCCATCGCAGTCTTTAACACTGGTAGCATGCCGCGACAGCGTGGACGTGAACCGTATGTGCAGTTGACGGACTTTGAGCGAGGGCGTATAGTGGGCATGCAGGAGGCCGGGTGGACGTACCGCCGAATTGCTCAACACGTGGGGCGTCAGGTCTCCACAGTACATCGATGTTGTCGCCAGTGGTCGGCGGAAGGTGCACGTGCCCGTCGACCTGGGACCGGACCGCAGCGACGCACGGATGCACGCCAAGACCGTAGGATCCTACGCAGTGCCGTAGGGGACCGCACCGCCACTTCCCAGCAAATTAGGGACACTGTTGCTCCTGGGGTATCGGCGAGGACCATTCGCAACCGTCTCCATGAAGCTGGGCTACGGTCCCGCACACCGTTAGGCCGTCTTCCGCTCACGCCCCAACATCGTGCAGCCCGCCTCCAGTGGTGTCGCGACAGGCGTGAATGGAGGGACGAATGGAGACGTGTCATCTTCAGCGATGAGAGTCGCTTCTGCCTTGGTGCCAATGATGGTCGTATGCGTGTTTGGCGCTGTGCAGGTGAGCGCCACAATCAGGACTGCATACGACCGAGGCACACAGTGCCAACACCCGGCATCATGGTGTGCGGAGCGATCTCCTACACTGGCCGTACACCACTGGTGATCGTCGAGGGGACACTGAATAGTGCACGGTACATCCAAATCGTCATCGAACCCATGGTTCTACCATTCCTAGACCGGCAAGGGAACTTGCTGTTCCAACAGGACAATGCACGTCCGCATGTATCCCGTGCCACCCAACGTGCTCTAGAAGGTGTAAGTCAACTACCCTGGCCAGCAAGATCTCCTGATCTGTCCCCCATTGAGCATGTTTGGGACTGGTGAAGCGTCGTCTCACGCGGTCTGCACGTCCAGCACGAACGCTGGTCCAACTGAGGCGCCAGGTGGAAATGGCATGGCAAGCCGTTCCACAGGACTACATCCAGCATCTCTACGATCGTCTCCATGGGAGAATAGCAGCCTGCATTGCTGCGAAAGGTGGATATACACTGTACTAGTGCCGACATTGTGCATGCTCTGTTGCCTGTGTCTATGTGCCTGTGGTTCTGTCAGTGTGATCATGTGATGTATCTAACCCCAGGAATGTGTCAATAAAGTTTCCCCTTCCTGGGACAATGAATTCACGGTGTTCTTATTTCAATTTCCAGGAGTGTAGCTTGCACAGTGCCTTGTTGACAATTTGGGTTCAAGGCTTCGTGGAGTCTCCACCACGGTTGAGCCATACCAGTAGCTCTTGCTAACAGAAATCGGGACCCATCTGACCACGCCACAGTTTTCCAGTCGTCTAGGGTCCAACCGATATGGTCAGTACCCCAGGAGGGGCGCTGCAGGCGATGTCGTGCTGTTAGAAAAGGCGTTAGCGTTGGTCGTCTGCTGCCGTAGCCCATTAATTTCCAAATTTCGCCACACTGTCCTAATCGATACGTTCGTCGTAAGTCCCACATTGATTTCTGCAGTTATATCAAGCAGTGTTGCTTGTCTGCTAGCATCGAGAATCCTACGCAAACACTACTGCTCTCAATCGTCTGTAACAGATTCCTACTACAGAATGAATGGTTAATTTGGCCACAAGAATTAGTGAAAAGTCGCACAACCAGTTGAAACCATCACACTGAAGTATACTCTTGCATGGTTGTAATAATATTTAGAAAATGGTTGCATTATAGGCTATAGATATTCCCGAGAAGCACTTGAAAAACAAATCCAACTGAACTAGTCAAACATCTCTTCATAGTGTCTTCAAAACAATGAATCTAAGCAATTAATTAAAGCTCACCCGACATTATATTATTCTTGTGAGAAGCTACTTCCTATCCGAATGGCAGCACTCGAAGTGCCGTTGACTGCAGAATGAAAAACGTAGAAGTGTTCATGCGGCTTTTGATAACATTAATTGGAACGGTAAGATAAACTTCAGAGCTATTTTTTTGTTTCCAAACGTAAGTCCACGGCTATGCCGCACAGATAAGATTGACCCGACTATCGCCAAAGAAAGTGGGCTTTTGCCCTGCCAGTAGCATTACTAATGCTGAGTACAACCTGTAGGTTGTGCTACATTGCGATAACGTCAGAACACTGCCAGAAATGACCGGTTTCACGTTTGCCGGTCCCCACTGTTAACATCTTCCGTCATTATCAGTAGGTGTGTCAGTGTAATGTTGTGCCTCTCAAAAACTATGGATCTTCATTCACAACCTGGGTTGACTAAAAGGTACTGAGAAACCTCAGTCTCAAGATGAGTTTCACATCAACTAGGTGAAGAGATGCTTTGACAAAGCATTACCTAATACGAAAGCCTTAAGGAGACTCAGCAAGTCCGTAGTGCTAGGGTTACTGTAGGTTTTCTCCTATGACCATGTAGGACCGGCTGGTATGGTTCTTTCGAAAAGGACGAGGCAGGCTAACTTACCCGTCTTTGTGCTCTCCTAGGTAATACTCTGCTAACCTCGATGTAAATAAGACGTTACACTGTAGCTTTTCTTCTCTTCTTTTCGTGGAACGCAAATTGGTCCTACAAACAAACATAATAAATTAAATCTTCCAGTGTTTGGCCATTTATGTGGGAGAACTAACAAGGAACCTGTAAAGAAGATCTGGTGTCAAGCCTCTGTGAGCAATCCTCAATGAATAAGATGTTTAGCATGACACTGGTCAAGTGTTGACTGCCAAAGTTGATTCTACGGTAACTCGCACATTCCAATAGGGCTCGGACAGACCTACTTATGGTACATGGTCTGAAGACTACGGAGGGGGGGGGGGGAGGGGGAGGGATATGTGAACAATGCTTAGCGTCGACAGAGGTATGCTTGAAGCAGTCTCAGCTCACTCTTGAGTGTGTCTGTACCTCAGAACCTGGCAGCAACGTGACCTAATCGCTATCTGAGCCACCAGATCATCAGTCAAAATCATCATTTAACAGTCAGTCGGTCTGTGTGTAAGTAATAATACATTGGTTGGAGAAGGGCACACACATTAACAAAAACCGAGCGAGGTGGCGCAGTGGTTAGACACTGGACTCGCATTCGGGAGGACGACGGTTCAATCCCGCGTCCGGCCATCCTGATTTAGGTTTTCCGTGATTTCCCTAAATCACTACAGGCAAATGCCGGGATGGTTCCTCTGAAAGGGCACGGCCGACTTCCTTCCCCATCCTTCCCTACTCCGATGAGACCGATGATTTCGCTGTCTGGTCTCCTTCCCCAAACAACCCCCAACATTAACAAAACTGATACTTCCTGGTAGATTAAATCTGTGCACCGGACCCAGACTCAAAGCTGGGACAAGTTCTCTACCGCCTGAACTACCCAAGTACGACTCACAACCCGACCTCATAGCTTTACTTCCGGCAGCACCTCATCTCATATCTATCAATCTTAGTACTGGTGGGAGTAAGGCTGCGGGAACCTGGTGTGAGTCGTGCTTGGCTAGTTCAGTCGGTAGAACCTTTGACGGCGAAAATAAAAGATCCTGAGTTCGAGTCTCGGTGCGGCATACAGTTTTAATCTGCCATTAAGTTTCACATCAGTGCACATCCCGTTTCAGAGCGAAAATTTCATTCTTTGACAAAACTGGCAAACACTGCTCGATATCTCTCTCTTCTAAACTTCACTCAGTCCTCAATGTTTTCAAATTCTTCGCGCACTGAGTTTCATTCTGTTCCTCCATACCTCCTGTATTTATTTATTTTATTGTGATTGTCTAAATACTCGGTATATTTTGTTGATACAACTGCCAATATTGCATTTTACTCTGCTCCTAAATATGTCTGTGTAATATCCCTCTGAGCTATTCTTCCATACTCTAGTCAAATACTATTTTCATTGGTATTGTTAATTTAATTTAAATAGGTAAGTAGGCTCAGAGATGGTTAACCATGCAGGGTAGTACATCTCATCCATGTAAGAGATGATGAGAAAATTAGCATGTTCATAACAACTGAATTTGACAGCTGCACTTGGAACTGAAATGAACGGTATGACAGTGATTGCAATGACAGTACTAGCTTTCTTTGCTTTTATATTGTGACTGGAATTAGTGACTCTTGTAATAATGCTGTGTAGAAGAAAATGTTCGAATGTATGTGAAATCTTATAGGACATAACTGCTAAGGTCATCAGTCCCTAAGCTTACACACTACGTAACCTAAATTATCCCAAGGACAAACACACACACCCATGCCCGAGGGAGGACTCGAACCTCCGCCGGGACCAGCCGTACAATCCATGACTGCAGCGCCCAAGACCTCTCGGCTAATCCCGCCATGCTGCTGTGTAGAGGGAGACAGGAAACCGTCAAGGGGGAGTGCGTGTTGTTGGGAGACAGTGTCTGCCTCTGAGCTCATCTATTGGGACATAGGAGGCAGTATTCTTTCAAGCCGGACAGTGAACTCATGGCCAATCGAGAACGGAAGAATGGTGCTTTGTCCCCTGAGTCACGGACAGCCATTACAGGGAGCTGCCGCCGCGATGTAATCCTCCCCCTCTTACCCTAGTCTAACTTGAGGGCCATACTATGAGCCAACATGTTAAAGGGAAAAATTTTCCTGGTGGCATTAGGGATTTCAGAAAAATGCTCGGTGACATCTCTGGGATTGCAAAAGAATAGAATCCAGCCGCAGATGACATCTTCAGAAAGAATACCCAAAATATCAAGTTTGATTTGTTTTCACGTAGCTGGTAGCCTACCAAACCAATACCTAGGGAATGGGACCTTTTTTCCTTTTGTTTTCTCAGGGTGGGGAAAACGCGATAGCGGTAAGAGCACAGTCTGAAGAATTGGATGATCCGTTCAAGAGAACGAGCTTCACAAACTTAGCAAATCATTAACTCATTGGTTCACCTCTGGCCCTTGTGGAAGCAGTTATTCGGCTTGGCACTGACTGGTAGACTGGTTAGACGTTCCCCTGTGGGCTATCGAGCCAGATTCTATCCAGTTGGCGCGTTAGATCGTCAACATCTCGAGCTGGTGGGAGCGCCCTGACCATAGTGCTCCAAACGTTCTCAACTGCGGAGAGATCCGACGACCTTTCTGGCCAAGGTAGGATCAGACAAGCACGAAGATAAGCAGTAGAAACTCACTCGCCGTGTATGGAAGAGCGTTATCTTGCTGAAATATACACCCAAGATGACTTGCTATGAAGGGCTTCCAAACGGAGGCGCAGAATATCGTCGTCGAACCGCTGTGCTGTAAGGATGTTGCGGATGACAACCAAAGGGGTCCTGCTATGAAACGCGATGGCACCCCAGATCATCACTCCTGGTAATCGGGCTGTATAGCGAGCTACAGTCAGGGTGATATACTATTCGGGGCGTCACCAGACAAGTCTTCGCTGATCATCGTGGTTCAGTTCGAAGGACTCACCACTGGTCTTGAGTGCCATTTCATTTTATACCAGGACCCCTTTGGCTTTCATTCGCGGCACGATATTCTACGTCCCGTTTTGTTACCTTTCGTGGACAGCCATCCTGGTCTTATATTTCAGCAAATTAATGCCCGCCCGCGCACGGAGAGACTTTCTACTGCTTATCTTCGTGCTGTGCAACGCCTACCTTGGTAATCAAGGTCGTCCGATCTCTCCCGGATTGAAAACATTTAGAGCATTATGGGCAACGCCGTCCAACCAGTTCGGGATTTTGACGATCTAACGCGGCAGTTGGACAGCATTTTCCACAATATCTGTCAGAAAGACATCCAACAACTCTGTCAATCAATGCCAAGCCGATTAACTGTTTACTTAAGACCTAGATGTAGACCAACGCTCAATATTTGAATCTCTTTCTCTCGAATAAATCATCCAATTTATCTGAAATTGTAATAATTTGTTTATCTGTACACGTGCATCACATCTACCGCTTTCCCTCGCATTCGGATCGTGGTGCGTCTTTTTTTGCCTTAGAGTGTATTTTACTCTTTAATTTTCCTTTCGTATCTAATGAAACCCACATCCATAGGCAGAATTAATAGACAGGTAACTGAGACCCACTCAAAGCCCCATAATTTATTGCCCTCTTTAAATTCCGTTGCGCAGCTTAATGAAGCCGCACTGGCTCCTGCAAAGCAATCTGATTCCATAGCTGTATCGGTCAGATCATCAAGGTAAAGCAGGAGAAGCTTTTCGAGTTTAATGTTGATGTTTTCCTGGCTTGTTCCCTTTAAGTTTATTTACTGTTTAACATTTTTAATTGCACTGCCTATGCGCTGTCAAAGATGACATTTACTTTGTTTTCGTACCTCACTCTTGATGTGTAGCAACTTTTTCAATGTTGTTCACGAGTATTGCGCCCTCTCTGAATGACGATAGACGAACACTGATGATGTCCATGTAAGCAGTAAGCCGGTTAACAAAATATATTAATACTTTAGCACAAACACAAAAATTACTTTTCCTTTCCAATTACGTTGTTGTTTTACCAAGAAACGACAGTAGAATCAGTTAACCAACCTTTTATTCATAGGAAAACGCAGCGAATAGACAATATTTTGTGGCAGTAGCAGATTACCGAGATGTGACGGGGTTGGTTGTGAGGCAGTCTCGAAGCTTGCTAGTGCGCAGAAACTCCGTGATACCTACCGTAAATTCCAGTAAGCTAAAACAATCTGTTAGCACTCGTCGAGTGCAGTATAATAACTAATGACCTAGCGAAGAAAAACTTGAATACACTTCTGGTAGTGCCACCACGGGCTTCCTAGGGTGCTGCTGGTGCAAAGTAGGAGATAGGATCCAGTAGTGAGTGCGGGTGAAGAGGTAGCAATAGTTAGTGGAAGTAAAGTGTTCACTGACGTTGTCCGTGTAGTTTTACCACGTACCTCCAGTGTAAAGTGCACTCATCCTAGCCAGCACTCACACTTACTATTCCGTCTCAGCAACAGACGCACAGGCAAAACAGGCAAAACATATAGGCTTAGCCATTTAGTAACATTACATTAGGACACTACAGGATGCCTTCGAAGTAAAGTACAGGCTGTGTTAG
This sequence comes from Schistocerca americana, assembly GCF_021461395.2. Taxonomy (NCBI): domain Eukaryota; kingdom Metazoa; phylum Arthropoda; class Insecta; order Orthoptera; family Acrididae; genus Schistocerca; species Schistocerca americana. The sequence continues at coordinate 314,363,715 of NC_060123.1, forward strand.
AAACAAGTGACGGTTTTGAAAATGAAACAACAATTTAGGGCAAAGTGTAAATATTTATTTTTTGATAATGATGCATTTAAGTTTCTATAGTGAGTTAGTGTGTATCGCTTTTTCTTGAAAATAACATTTGGTAAGCGTCCATCATATTGAATAACAAATGGATGTAGTACGCCTGTAAGAGATAACATAATTCGCCGCAACATGTCGTTTGCAATCTCCCGAAAGCACTCACAAAAACAATTTTTAGCTCGTCTGGGTGTTGCTCATAAACTGTACCCCAGTAGGCCAGTTGATGTCCCCAAAGCGAGAAATGGCTCTGCCTGGAAACATTTTACTCAGGGCTCTCACAGAATTACTTGCAGTATGGGCTGTTGCTCCATCTTGCTGGAGTCCCTTGAAGGGAGGATGGGTATTGATTTAATGACTCATAAAGGCCTGCAACATGGCTGTGTGGCAATCAGAATTTGCTGTTTAAGAAAGTTCCTCATTTTCAAAAAAACGGACTGGTAATGCGCTCGGAGGAAACAGCACACCATTCTATTACTTTTTACTGCTCCTACAATTCATACCGGGTTTGTGCAGCCCAGAATCGACGGTCCTCTTTGTTAGCATACCAAGAAAAGTGGAAACAGGTCTCATCCAGCACCAATATGTGTTCAGTGTCCTCTTCAACTTGCTGAAGTTCCAAAAACTAGGTTACAAAACAGAAGTCTCGTCATCTTGTCCATTTCAGTAACCTTACAAAAAAATGGTTCAAATGGCTCTGAGCACTATGGGACTTAACATCTGAGGTCATCAGTCCCCTAGAACTTAGAACTACTTAAACCTAACTAACCTAAGGACATCACACAACACCCAGTCATCTCGCGGCAGAGAAAATCCCTGACCCTGACGGGAATCGAACGCGGGAACCCGGGCGTGGGAAGCGAGAACGCTACCGCACGACGACAAGCTGCGGACATTGTCAACTGACAAATCCCAGAACTGGTTCCTTACATACGAAGACTGTTTCTATGCGATCGTGCAATTGTGCGTCAGTCTCTAACAATCTACAGCATGTGCTCCCTTAGATGGCCATTCTTAGTACTGATTGAGGGGCATCATGCAACTTTATATGCTATAATTGTACAGTATGCGCCAGAAACACCTGACGATTTTAAACTTTCATATCCAGCACAGCCACCACGCAGAGCTGCAATGCTCACGTTGTCCAGGACCGTGTTGACTGTCCGCTGCTTAAGCCGCACACCGATGCGTGTGTTTCAAACCCAGCCGGCACGGTAGCTCAGAGTGTTCGGTCAAAGAGCTTGCTAGTTTCTGTAATAATAAAACTGAGTTAACGGATCAACAGACGAATTTCAACGGATGTCATGTGACGTCCGCTACGACCAAACACAAAAAAAAGACACTTCGCCATACCAGTACCGGCGCCTAACGGCAAGCCATAATACTAACACTACTAACAACGCAAGTCCTGCAGCACACAGTCTGAACATCATTCCTATAAAGTTGGATAAGCTTACGGTGAATAGTTCTCCGTCTACACTGGTTCAAGTAAGGAAATATTTTTATAGCCACCCTTTTTTAACAATTATAGCGGTTACTTTAGAAATAATAAACGGTTTATTTACTTTTTTTCTATCTGTGTCGTTGCCATTTGATTGCTCATTACATTATTCTCGTGTCGGAAACTTACACATTTACACAGTTAACAAACATTACAGTACTTCTAGTGCATTCCCCGATACAAGTCCGTTTCCGTGGAGGAGTTTGGACGCAGTCGACACTGAAGCATGTGTTTAACTGCCTGATCTTCCCCACAGTGCCACTTGACATTGTCTTCTTTGTCCTAGCCACATCTTACCATATTGACTCTGGAGGTGTCCAGTTCTATGTTCGACGACTTTTCCAACCAGATGGAAGCGGGTCTTTAGCTTTCCACAACTGTAGCCCCGGTAGCTGTTCTATTATTAGATTACGTCTGATGTCCTGCAAAAGATCTTCTTGTATATCGGTCTTTGCACGTGCATTTCTTGTCCTTGTAATGAATGAGTTACCTCTTACTCCATTTTATTCCTTCTCTTCCAACACAAATTTACGCTTGCCGGGTGGTATAAGGCCACGAGATTGGAGTAGATTTTAAACAGCTTGTTATAAACCGGCGTGTGTTTTTGAGGCCTACGACCACTTGTTTCGAGTGACTTGAGTTGTACCGAACGTGACAGATGTACTTTGCAGCAGAATGACTGTGTGCCATTTCATGTTTCAAGTAGTTTCGGCTTGACTGCCCAGATGTGAACCAGCCAATTTTCTAAGCAGACTATTCCTTGTGGAATTCCGGCCGTTGTGGCCGAGCGGTTCTAGGCGCTTCAGTCTGGAAACGTGCGACCGCTACGGTCGCAGGTTCGAATTCTGCCTCGAGAATGGATGTGTGTGATGTCCTTAGGTTAGTTAGGTTTAAGTAGTTCTAAGTTCTAGGGGACTGATGACCTCAGATGTTAAGTCCCATAGGGCTTAGAGCCATTTGCACCATTTGAACCTTGTGGAATCTTTCAGGTGTTTAGGCAACGTTTTCTATATGTAAGAGATCTGTCGAGTCTTATTCCTAGGTATTACGAAGTATCACAGAGTTTCATTTCAACCACTGACCAGACCACCTTTAATTTCCGAGGGTCTTCCCGGTTTCTCAACTGTAAAGCACGTAGTTGATATTCGCACATTGCTACTAGTTTCAGTGACAAACCATTTTCGAGCAATGACCGAAACAAAGTTCTAGAACAGAAACTAGTAGCACTGTGGAAAAGAAAGAAGCTGAAAGTTTCACGATGAAGTTCAACAATGCATAAAGCACATACCTGTGTCTTAGATGGATTTGTTTTAAACAGGTTTGCACTGTAGTACTTTGACAATCCTTCAAGAGCACTAGAGTGGGTGTTTATCACTAATTCAAAATTTGTGCTCTGTGTGGCAAGACCGAGATCATCAGCATACAAGAAGCTGCTGATGTTGGGGGCTGTAGGCTGGTCATCTGTTTATATTTTAGGCAGGACAGAGGACAGAACACTTCTTTGAGGGAGACCTCCATCAGCTGTAATTCCTTGAAAGTCAATGTAGAAACTACAGTTCTGCAGAAGAATGGCGATGAACCTGATTAGATGAAAGTCACTGATCAGGATGAGCTTAGTCAACAATAACTGAAACTCGACGATGTCATATGCTGCTGATAATCTACATATACCACTGCAGTCATCTTACGAACTTCGAAGCCATGTTCTATGAGCTGCGTAAGAGTCAGGAGTTGTCGAGTACAATTTTTGCCACGACTAAACCCAACTTACTGAGATACAAGTAAAGGATCGTAGGCACAGAACAATTTAAGACCAATCTTTCTCGTAGTTTGAACTGATGACACAACAGTGCAGCTGGTCTTAAGTTTTTTTTGGATTGAAGTCTTCTCTACCATGTTTGAGCAGGGCAACAACTCGGCTCTACTGCTATATCTTTCGAATATCGTATCTGTTCATACAGTTGATAAATAGCTGGAGTATCCATTTCTGTCTTCTTAGGGAAAGTGATAAATTTGTTCTGTTCGTATATCATCCTAGGCGGCTGATTTTCCATTTTTATTCTATTTGATGATCTTTTCTTATTCGGCCTTGCGGAATGGTATTGTAAGACCTCTACTCTCCTCTTGATCTTGCCTGTAAGGATTGGGTGTTTTAGATTTGTGGATAACATTCCTGTCCGTTAATAACTGATGGCAGTGAAGTTATTATGTGTAATGGTCTTAGTTGGATCATTGCTTAAATGACTTAAAATTCTCCATGCTTCATGGCTTCTCTTGTCAGACCTGAGTGTTCAATGGTTCAAATTCAGTGATCCCTTTTTGTATCTTATATAGTGCAAATAAGCTTGTTTACATTTTCCACAATGCTTCGATAAAAGGATTTTCATCAAACAAATTGCAGTATTCTGTAAGTGTAGCAGCTTGATCTGACGTGAGAGCAGGGATATAATATGTCTGGCAGCCACGAGGTGTAGACGTCCTCTAGCATCTCTTTACATCTACAGTGAAAGTGTTATATGATTCTGGAATGGTTCTGCTGAAGACATTTTTAAAATTCAGAAGCTCTGCATATTTCGACCATTCTACAGAAAAGTGCTTTCTGACATTTAACTGCAGCAAATACTTGGCACATTATTTATCTATGTTGTCAGATAGGTATTGCAGTGCAAATAGATTTTGCACACTGCTGACTTATACTGGCACTAATGAACATGAAATTGTAAGTGCATCTCAACCTACCACTATTGAATGGTGCAGGTAATTCTGCCTCAGGAAAGTAAGATGATTCATTTCTTCCCATTCTTGGACTGCTATCTGGCATACCCTGGCCCCTGGGCAACGCCAGAGAATGAATTAAAATTATCTGGCGGCAAATCCTTTCATACTAGAAACAGCAGTTGAGTAATTTTCAGGGCCACAGGTAACAATCATCTCAGTTAATCGACTGTTATTGACAGAGTGAGATTTTCGTTTCCAGTGCTTGTCGGTTAGGATATTTCTACGGCGATTGTGTTATATGGCTGCGGGTGATACAGTAATACTTGCAGACACAATGGATAGACTTCGTCAGTACATCACCGAACTGGGCAACGTCATTTACGGCGTTGACATGGGCACGTCTAAGAACGATTGCTCCTAAAAAACCAATAGGAACAGGCTTCGGAAGGCCCAACGTTACCGACCGATCGCTGTGTCACCCTCAGCCCAAAGAAGTCATCGGATGCGGATATGGAGGGACGTGGGGTCACCACACAGCTCTCCCGGCCGTTGTCAGTTTTCGTGAACTGGGACCACTACTTCTCAATCAAGTAGCACCTTAATAGGCCTTACAAGGCCTGAGTGCATCTCGCTTGTCAACAGCGCTCGGCAGACCGAGACGGCCACCCATCCAAGACCGATGGTTATTAAGTCTGCCGGTGTCTCGACCACGGCAAGTCGGTTGGCGTAGTCCTTTCAGCCATTCTGTTATCCTCCACTTACTGTCCTAATTCCATGTAATCGACTGGCACATACACATCACTTACGTCAGCAGTATAGGGTCACATGACCCTCTGTTACCAGTTGTACTACATCTACAGCACTCGAAAGCGACTGGTGTACTCTTTTAAGAGAGATGAGTAATACGAGGGAGCTTCTATAAGAAATGCTCAGTTTTCCTTGGCCAATTTCGGTTCAAAAGTGCGGATTTTGTTGTGAGCCTTGGAAGATTTTCCCTTCAGCCCCTATAGTTTAATAAAGCTCCGATAGGTGGTGGCATTATACGTAGCCTTCAAAATCTCTGTAACGGAAGTGCGTTCCAAGCAGAGACATGTCACTGAGCTTCTTTTGGCGGAAAACCAGAGCATTGCAGATATTGATAGCCGCTTGTAGATTGTCTAACTCTAAGGAGATCTGGCGGTGAACAAAAGCACGATGAGTCGTTGGGTGAGGCGTCTATCATCATCGCAACAAGGTCGCACAGACCTTTCAGACATGGCGCGTGTCGGGCGGTTGGACACAGCTGTGACTCTTGCAGTACTGGAACGTGCGGACACTCTCATTCGAGGTGATCGAGGGATCACAATCAAACACCTAGCTACACAACTGGACGTCTCTGTTGATAGTGCTGACCCACTCTTCCACCAGTTGGAGTACTCAAAGTGTGTTCCCGCTGGGTTCCTCGCAGCCTAACAGAAGAACATTAAGAGCAACAGAGGACGAGCCACTAAAGTCATAGCGATGATCTTCTTGGACTCTGAAGGGGTTATTTTATTTGATATCCTCCGTCATGGTGCAACGATCAGCTCTGAAGTGTATGTGCTACCCTAAAGAAACTGAAGAAGCGACGTCAGCGTGTTCGCCCCCACAGAAATGCAAACGAACTTCTCTTTCACCATGACAACGCAAGGCCTCACATAAGTCTGCACACTCGAGAGGAGCTCACAAAACTTCATTGAGCTGTTCTTCCTCATCCATCCTACAGCCCGGATCTTGCAGCTTCCGACTTCTAATTGTTTGGCCCAATGGAGGATGCTCTCCGTGGCAAGGAGTCACTTGGATGATGGGAGATTATTGATGGAGCAAGAAGTTGGCTTTGTCATCGACCAGTAGTCTGGCACCATACAGGCACAAAGACCGTCCGCGTGAGGTGGCGTAAGACTGTCGCAGTGAACGGAAATTATGTGGGAAAGTAGGGTTTTGTAATCAGAAGTGTGAGAAACAATGTGGTGCGTTGGGATGCTGAATAAAAGTGATGCGTTGCATTTCTTTTTATACACCCCTCGTATTTTGTTGGATGTGGTTACGTTATCCCAAAACGTCTTTGATTTTGTGATCTTGTAGTAGTAGGCTCCGTAATACATAACCAAAGCTGCTACTTTTTCAAAATTATTGTTGTGCATTCTAAATGTTTTGTATATTTGTGCTACAATTCTTTGTCATGATTGTATAAAATCTCATTAATGAAAGTAAGATTGCAAATTTGTGCCTTATTAATGGGATGGACTATCCGTCGTAGTAGCTAGACGCTAAACCATGAAGTTTTGCGCCATATAAACAAATGCAACAAATTCACGCTTTTATTACTAAGCCTGAGAATGGTGTAACAAATGTGACGATACTTTCTAAACAAGCCATTGCGTCTGGACTGCTGTAGTTTTGTGTGTGTGTGTGTGTGTGTGTGTGTGTGTGTGTGTGTGTGTGTGTGTGTGTGTGAAGCCTAATATGTCTTTGACGTGTTCTTAAAATGAGACTGGGTGGGGTTTAGTGAAAGTTACAAAGCCAACGACGATTTGGTTAGGAGACGGTGGCAACTACTGAGAGCGGTTGCACACGGTGTCGGGACGGTAACGAGCTTAACCGTAATTGAAATCCCCAAACACTTTCAAATCGTATGCAGTACCTCGATGCGGACCTGATGCTCTTCTTGTGTTAACAGCGCTGATGATCGGAAGTGGCATAGTTGACGCTTGTCAGTGTCACGATACAAGGAGATGTTTATATGGTTCAAATGGCTCTGAGCACTATGAGACTTAACATCTGAGGTTATCAGTCCCCTAGAACTTAGAACTACTTAAACCTAACTAACCTAAGGACATGCCACACATCCATGAACGAGGTGGGATTCGAACGTGCGACCGTAGCGGTCGCGCGGTTCCAAACTGAAGCGCCTAGAACCACTCTTCCAAAGCGGCCGGCGAGATGTTTATAGTTGGGCTGTTAGAGAAATGAAGTACTACAATTACCACACGGCGATGACAGCAAGATTCACATCAGAACTGGCGGTATTAACTGTGTACGTGTGTGAGGGGAGGATGTGGTGGTGAGTAACAGGTTGGTTGCTTTCTTTTGGGGGGTAGGTGGATGTTCAAAGACTAAGAATCGAGTTTATTAGCTCCTTGCTCAAGAAATAGACCATCTGTATTTAATGACATCAGCCAGAAGTTAAATCGAATTGTGATAGCATGCAGAAGTTGTAAAATCAAGGCTATCAAAGCAATATTAACCCCAGAAATCAGAAATAATTCAAAGAGATGTAAAAGTACATAGACGGGGATAGCATGAGCGGAGTCAGAGAGCGTTCAACTCTGCCGAAGAGCTAATCTACGGCGAGAGGCACCTCATCTACAACTAGTATCCCCGACAACGCAATGGAAATGAGCGTTTGGCGTCATTGGCTGGGAGGCCCCTTGCGGGGCAGGTCCGGTCGCCTTGGTGCAGGATTCGTTACATTGAAGAGCTAAGATAGTGCGGTTTGAACAGAAAGTTATGAACCACGGGACGTGAGCATCTACAGTGGGTGGAAAGGTTAGTGGCTGTGGGCATGTACGTAGACGGAAAAATCTTGAACTTGAGTAGAGGGTGTTGCGCACTTAGTAATTAACGAGAGCAAAGACGCAATAATCTAGCTTATGAATAAATCGTGGAAACTGTGATCTGTAGCAAAGAGAGGACTAGAAAAAAGGGAAAAAGTAGGGGGGAAAAGAAAGCTTTGTGTAAAGGAGCAAGTAGTTGTAGTGTGGTGTGAGGTGATTTTTGTAGTCTCCACAGTTGTACAGAATGGACCTTGGAGAGACGTCGATATGGCACTTCGATGTACGGTGATGTTCCGGGTCTGGAGAAGTGGAAACATCATATACAGACAGCATATTCAGTTTTAGGTAGGCCATAGACAATAACTGACATTCGTGGCGCCGGCCGCTGTGGCCGAGATGTTCTAGGTGCTTCAGTCCGGAACCGCGCTGCTGCTACGGTCACAGGTTCGAATCCTGCCTCGGGCATGGATGTGTGTGATGTCCTTAGGTTGCTTAGGTTTAAGTAGTTCTAAATCTAGGGGACGGATGACCACAGATATTAAATCCCATGGTGCTTAGAGCCATTTGAACATTCGTGGCTTTTGGGTAAAGTGTGATGGGATTAAATTTGTAGCTATGATTGCACTGTCCTTTTCTTAGCAGACGTTAAAAAGCAAACGAGACTTGTAAACTCACACGAATAACAGTTATAAATATCATGTTTCGTGCCCTCAGTATAAACACCAAAGGAAACGCCTTGTTGAAGCAGCAGCCCTTCTCCGTATCTCGCATTTTTCCATTTGTTTGTATTACCCCATTTCGTAATTTTCCTTCTGGTATGATTTTTGTGACGCTGTTACATCGAAATTAGGTATCCGATTTTCATAATAATCAATGAATGTCCTTTTCTTTTAAATTTATTTATTATTTTTTCACTGGATTTCTGGCTCTCCCCCATATCGACAGCTCAACTGCTTCTAATTTTTCTTTTCCTGTTTGCACAGAACCCTTCCTTTACTTACATAATTTAAAAAGCTCCAAATAAATGTCTTGATGAATTTACGTTTTGTTTCTATATTAAGGTGGTTGCTTGTTAATGAATTACTCTTATTTGTGAAAACTTGTTTGATCATAGGAATTCTTCTTTCAATATGCGTTATACTCCGGTTGTCAGCTATCAGTGCACTTCCTCCCATTATTATTGTATATCATATATTGTCACTAATAGGCTGTTCGATTTATCTCACCATTATCTTAGATTTTAGTGTGTTTGTGTTCAGTTTATGTCTAAGGCACCATACAACATTTCTGACATATAGTTCATATCCCCTTCAGAATCTACTGAGACTATTACGTCATCAACAAATCAATTACCATACATTCTTGTACAACAAATAAAGCGATTTTACACTGTTTGTAATGCACTTTGTAATGTCCCTACCTAATATAATATGACTAATATTCAGGCTGTGAGTACCGCCGATGATACGCTACCGTAATTTGATACAACAACGCTCTTTGCTCTGACGGCAATGCTCTTTGCTGAAAATAAAAAGAGGAGCATCTATGTTTTCTGGCAATGTTGGAGATAAGGAATGCTGTTTGGACATTGTGTTTTTTTGAGGTCAGATAAGTTTGCATATAGAAGTAATTATGAAGTCAACGTAGACACAACTTGTAATCGCAATTATCAAGGATAAAAAATTTAATTTGTGAAAAAGAAGGTAAATATCGTTTACGAACTTTTATTTGGTGTGGGATCCCCGGACCTTCATAAAACGAGTTGTGTGATTAGCAATACAGTGTGTAGTGATTACTTCGCAAATTAACAATACTGGGCGAATCTGTTCTATCACGGTCCGAATGACGCACAATATTTCACCGTCAACTTGTATGTTAAAGACATTCCCTAAGCGACCAGTTTGTTAGTCAGAAGATATCGTACTACCACTGTTGTCCAACCGTCTCATTCTGAAAGTGTTTCCAGAAAATCTTACGGCGTCTGTAATAACTTTTGTGGCCAAGAGGGACGGAGGCTTCATGACGAGCTGTAGCAGGTTTCTCCGACTTTGCCTAGCGTTCTCTGTGAACTGGAGAAGCGGAAACCTCCGACCGCCAACTCGTCCAGTATCTAACCCGTTCTCTTCTTACAGAAGCCACGAAGAAAACAATTATATACAGTCAAAAATTTTTTTCACTGATTTTTATCTTAGGCAGGTAAAAAATATTTGAATGTATACATCTAGGAAAAAGAATCAAAAGAGAGATTAAATCCAATAACTGTCTTATCTGTGTCAAAGACAAAAGTCAAAGAGCAAGTTAATTAATTAATTTTTCTTTACGACGTAGCGGTTTATTTTTTCTACAAATAAATTACAGTAAATAGATGCGGGGAGAGGGGACAGCATTATCGGACACCTCTTCATATTATAGCCTCCTTCTTAATATCATTGATATCTATTTCTGTGCTGCGATTATTGTACAGACTGAGTTTCACTATTTTATTCCTGCAATCTTTTCCAACTTTACTCAGTTCCCGAAACAGTATTTCCCAGTCCTATCTATCTTCTTTGGACTAATGAAACTGGCATACATCTTCCTTTCCATCTCCGGTCCTCTTTCTAATATCATTCATAATGTATTCAAATATGTCTTCTCCTACCTTTCCGTTAATATTCACATGTTATCTAACTACACTGAATAGAAATTCTTAAGCATTCCTTGGAAGTGATAAGGTTCTATAACCTGAAAAATGCTTCTTATAAGGACATTAATTTCTTTCATTGCTTTCGAGTCTCGCAGTCACGTCTCGTTCTTTCACATTTTTTTTTAAATTGAGATACAGGTTTAGTTTTCTTAGTAAGAAAGGTACTGTCCTGTACTTAGTAGCAAATTGCAGACAGTCGGAGCTCACAACAATGAAGAAAATGCATGGGAACGGTAACGACGTGTACAGTCAACAGATGAGCGGTTAAACGCTTTAAACGTAGAGGACTTCCTTGCAGTTCTGAGGATGACTGCAGTGGTTGATAGTTTATTGTTTGAAACTGTAGATTAAATCATTATTTTTTGACTGCAGTGATTCTGCGTATGGTATCTCCCTGTCATTTAGCGAATCTTTCAACTAAATGCCCTAGCATCGCTCAGAGGACGTGATGCGCTGCGCATAGTTCCACAGCAGGGTAACGTGCTTCATTTGATGCGAGCGACAGCTATATGGGCTCTTTTAAAGCCCTCTGTGACATGGCGGACTGTCGATAACACCACAAAAAAGGGGTTCGTATTGCCCGCTTATTCGTCGGGATTATTCCGACTGGCAGCGGGACACAGAGCTGTAGATCTTTTTTTATTTTCTGGATGAACAGTGACTGATGCGGATCAATTGCATTTGAAATTGCTACAAGCTTCAACGAAATGCGTGTTTGAACTATTTTATCTGTAGCCGCTTAACAGCAATTGGCGAATGATAAAAGCACAGATTATGTCTCGAGAAGTGCCTGTTGACGTATTTTATAACTTCAAACAAATTCAATAACACTTTTTTCTGGTTAGAGATAGATAGGAGCACCTATAAACGTTTATTGGGTCTCGTGATGACCTCACAGTGCTAAAGAACGATTAATGAAACAGGCATTAGACTATCGTGGGATTTTCACGTAGAACACTCCATGTATGTGTTTTTAAATCTGAGCATACTGATATAGTTATCAAATTGCCGTTTGAAACTATTGCGTTGGTGCAACAAACGTAGTTATGTGTCCTGCGCGGTATTGCAACAGTTGGCTTAGGAGTCCTAGTGCGAAACAGCATCTGCTAACCTCTGGGACCATCTGTTGGCGGCGCGTGGAACTACAGCTGCGAGACGTCTTGGTTAGCAAGCGGCGACCTAGATGGGCGCTCGTGTGCGATTCGCCTCGCGCAGCCCTGATCTGTCTCCAGAGAAATGTACAGTATCAGACAGTCAGAGATGAAATTACTCGCTGTGTCCCGCGGCGGTAATATCTGGCTTCAGACTGAAGTTCTGCGACAAGCATTTTCTATAATTTCCATAGAGATTATACCGGTGTGCAGTTCACGGTGTCGCCAGAGACCATGTTTCCTAAAACATAAAACCGTTTGGAGTCTGCACTGCCGCGACTCTAAATATGTAATCTGTTTTCCTGAGAGACAGAGCGATCTGATTCTTTCTTTTTTTTTTTAATGTGGATCACACTGTGTTAATTTACCACAAAAACTCACACACGTACATAAACTTCAGCACAACATAATGACGTATAAAGTTACGAACGAACACCTCGTCAAACAAAGAATTTCGAGTTATTGACTTCAGTTCAGTATTAATTCTTATATTTGGAATAAATTTCTGTTTTACACTGGTTGATGTTTTTGTTGGAGAGAAAACAACCTTATGAAATTAGGATAAAAACTCTGTGAATGATTTAAACATACGAATAATATCTGTTCATGTACCGTATTTCCATTTGATTTCTTTTCTTTTCACTACGAACTGCAATGGACATTTTGCTTCATTTTCTCATTCTTTCTCTTTTTTTCTTTCCTCAAATCATTTCATTTCTGTTCTCTCAGGCTTTTACCTTTGGAACAACTTTAATTTTAACACTTTCCTTCTCAAGACGGTCCGCCGCGATAGCTAAGCGGTCAGTGTGGTGGTGTGTCATGCCAGAGGGTCCGGCTTCGGTTCCCGGCTGGGTCGGAGATTTTCTCCTCTCAGGGACTGCGTGTTGTGTTGTCCTCATTCTCATTTCGTCATCATCAGTGGAATGCAACGGGAAACCACGACTGGACTCACTTCCCTAAACGCTCATGCGGTGGATCTGTCTGACGAGGCTTCCCCCATGACAAGACCTGCCGTAAGGCAGAACACAAAGTTTAAGTCTCAAGACGGTCATATCTTCTTTTTTCTTCTTCTATATTGTATATTTGTAACCGATTTTCCTCAGATCCCGTTTGTTGTTAGTATCTTTTATTGAAGATACTTGAAGAAATGTTTTATTAACCTCTGTCGATTATTCATTTTCTAAACTTGTTCAAAAAGATAATTCTTCGTGTGGGTATTCGACTGCATAGAGGCATCTACTGTTGTGTTGTGCAAGTCACATTACTGACGCATTTTTCTAAATGTAGTTTTTAATACATGTATTCTTAGTTGTTGTTGTTGTTGTTGTGGTCTTCAGTCCTGAGACTGGTTTGATGCAGCTATCCATGCTACTCTATCCTGTGCAAGCTTCTTCATCTCCCAGTACTTACTGCAACCTACATCCTTCTGAATCTGTTTAGTGTATTCATCTCTCGGTCTCCCTCTACGATTTTTACCCTCCACGATGCCCTCCAATACTAAATTGGTGATCCCTTGATGCCTCAGAACATGTCCTACCAACCGATCCCTTCTTCCAGTCAAGTTGTGCCACAAACTTCTCTTCTTCCCAATCCTATTCAATACCTCCTCATTAGTTACGTGATCTACCCACCTTATCTTCAGCATTTTTCTGTAGCACCACATTTCGAAAGCTTCTATTCTCTTCTTGTCCAAACTAGTTATCGTCCATGTTTCACTTCCATACATGGCTACACTCCATACAAATACTTTCAGAAACGACTTCCTGACACTTAAATCTATACTCGATGTTAACAAATTTCTCTTCTTCAGAAACGATTTCCTTGCCATTGCCAGTCTACATTTTATATCCTCTCTACTTCGACCATCATCAGTTATTTTACTCCCTAAATAGCAAAACTCCTTTACTACTTTAAGTGTCTCATTTCCTAATCTAATTCCCTCAGCATCACCCAATTTAATTTGACTACATTCCATTATCCTCGTTTTGCTTTTGTTGATGTTCATCTTATATCCTCCTTTCAAGACACTGTCCATTCCGTTCAACTGCTCTTCCAAGTCCTCTGCTGTCTCTGACAGAATTACAATGTCATCGGCGAACCTCAAAGTTTTTAGTTCTTCTCCATGAATTTTAATACCTACTCCGAATTTTTCTTTTGTTTCCTTTACTGCTTGCTCAATATACAGATTGAATAACATCGGGGAGAGGCTACAACCCTGTCTCACTCCTTTCCCAACCACTGCTTCCCTTTCATGCCCCTCGACTCTTATAACTGCCATCTGATTTCTGTACAAACTGTAAATAGCCTTTCGCTCTCTGTATTTTATACCTGCCACCTTCAGAATTTGAAAGAGAGTATTCCAGTTAACATTGTCAAAAGCTTTCTCTAAGTCTACAAATGCTAGAAACGTAGGATTGCCTTTTCTTAATCTTTCTTCTAAGATAAGTCGTAAGGTTAGTATTGCCTCACGTCTTCCAACATTTCTACGGAATCCAAACTGATCTTCCCCGAGGTCCGCTTCTACCAGTTTTTCCATTCGTCTGTAAAGAATTCGCGTTAGTATTTTGCAGCTGTGACTTATTAAAGTGATAGTTCGGTAATTTTCACATCTGTCAACACCTGCTTTCATTGGGATTGGAATTATTATATTCTTCTTGAAGTCTGAGGGTATTTCGCCTGTCTCATACATCTTGCTCACCAGATGGTAGAGTTCTGTCATGACTGGCTTTCCCAAGGCCATCAGTAGTTCTAATGGAATGTTGTCTACTCCCGGGGCCTTGTTTCGACTCAGGTCTTTCAGTGCTCTATCAAACTCTTCACGCAGTATCTTATCTCCCATTTCGTCTTCATCTACATCCTATTCCATTTCCATAATATTGTCCTCAAGTACATCGCCCTTGTATAAACCCTCTATATACTCCTTCCACCTTTCTGCCTTCCCTTCTTTGCTTAGAACTGGGTTGCCATCTGAGCTCTTGATATTCATACAAGTGGTTCTCTTCTCTCCAAAGGTCTCTTTAATTTTCCTGTAGGCAGTATCTATCTTACCCCTAGTGAGACAAGCCTCTACATCCTTACAGTTGTCCTCTAGTCATCCCTGCTTAGCCATTTTGCACTTCCCCTGTCGGTCTCATTTTTGAGACGTTTGTATTCCGTTTTGCCTGCTTCATTTACTGCATTTTTGTATTTTCTCCTTTCATCAATTAAATTCAATATTTCTTCTGTTACCCAAGGGTTTCTATTAGCCCTCGCCTTTTTACCTACTTGATCGTCTGCTGCCTTCACTACTTCATCTCTCAGACCTACCCATTCTTCTTCTTCCCCCCATTCCTGTCAATTGTTCCCTTATGCTCTCCCTGAAACTCTCTACAACCTCTGGTTCTTTCAGGTTATCCAGGTCCCATCTCCTTAAATTCCCACCTTTTTGCAGTTTCTTCAGTTTCAATCTGCAGTTCATAACCAATAGATTGTGGTCAGAATCCACATCTGCCCCTGGAAATGTCTTACAATTTAAAACCTGGTTCCTAAATCTCTGTCTTACTAGTATATAATCTTTCTGATACCTTTTAGTATCTCCAGGATTCTTCCTGGTATACAACCTTCTTTTATGATTCTTGAACCAAGTGTTAGCTATGATTAAGTTATGCTCTGTGCAAAATTCTACAAGGCGGCTTCCTCTTTCATTTCTTCCCCTCAACCCATATTCACCTACTATGTTTCCTTCTCTCCCTTTTCCTACTGACGAATTCCAGTCACCCATGAGTATTAAATTTTCGTCTCCCTTCACTACCTGAATAATTTCTTTTATCTCGTCATACATTTCATCTATTTCTTCATCATCTGCAGAGCTAGTTGGCATAGAAACTTGTACTACTGTAGTAGTCATGGGCTTCGTGTCTATCTTGGCCACAATAATGCGTTCACTATGCTGTTTGTAGTAGCTAACCCGCACTCCTATTTTTTTATTCATTATTAAACCTACTCCTGCATTACTCCTATTTGATTTTGTATTTATGACCCTGTAATCACCTGACCAAAAGTCTTGTTCCTCCTGCCACCGAACTTCACTAATTCCCACTATATCTAACTTTAACGTATCCATGTCCCTTTTTAAATTTTCTAACCTACCTGCCCGATTAAGGGATCTGACATTCCACGCTCCGATCCGTAGAACGCCAGTTTTCTTTCTCCTGATAACGACGTCCTCTTGAGTAGTCCCCGCCCGGAGATCCGAATGGGGGACTATTTTACCTCCGGAATATTTTACCCGGGAGGACGCCATCATCATTTAATCATACAGTAAAGCTGCATGTCCTCGGGAAAAATTACGGTTGTAGTTTCCCCTTGCTTTCAGCCGTTCGCAGTACCAGCACAGCAAGGCCGTTTTCGTTAATGTTACATGGCCAGATCAGTCAATCATCCAGACTGTTGCCCCTGCAACTACTGAAAAGGCTGCTGCCCCTCTTCAGGAACCACATGTTTGTCTGGCCTCTCAACAGATACCCCTCCGTTGTGGTTGCACCTACGGTACGGCCATCTGTATCGCTGAGGCACGCAAGCCTCCCCACCAACGGCAAGGTCCATGGTTCATGGGGGGTATTCTTAGTTACTGTATGTTATTTTTCTATTCTGCATGTTCTTGCTTCTATGGCAGAATTCTATTACCTAATTTGTTCGATTCTCCGTCCTAAATACTGTAATTGCTTACATATTAACGGAATATACATTTCTTATTATCTTACAGATAGGAAATTTCTTTTCCAGGACGACACCTCTTGTACAGGTGCCTCAGGTAACTTATCCAAAACTGGGATCAGATTCGAGGTCAGTATAACAAAATTGACATCTGATTTAATGAAATTGTAACTGGTCGCCATGTATTAAATAAAATATATGCATAGTTTTATCGCAATTTTAGTGTCTTTTTCAGTTATTTAATCCGCCGGTAATAGGATTAGGATATTTTTTCAATGATGATGAAGGTGGTGTTGAATTTAGAGCGCTCAAAAGCATGGCTATCAGAACCCTTACGTATTATCAACACTCATTTCTCGTGGTTTAAACGCTGTCTGGCGTCACAAGTGTGAAATGCTTCGACAATTTCCCAGGAACACATATTAACACTTTTCCTCAGTAAAATATAGGAAAAATTTTGTCGTTTTGAAAAACGTCTTTATGACACATTACTGTTAGATAGGTACCTGGCTGCGAGCCTTCCACTTAGAACTCACTTATTACCTCTCCCTAAGGTTTTGTGTAGGAAGCACGACACTTCACAAAACTTTAAAATGTGTGCCGCTCTCAGCTAGGATACCTTACAGGTCTCCAGACAAGCTGAGAGTTGCCCCTGTGTCGGCATATAAAACACATGCAGTTAATATACGGCGTGCCGAAAGTGAAATTCCATTCGATTCGCATATTGATGCCTCATCGCTCTGGAGAAGGAAACTGTGTGTGGTGTGTGTGTGTGTGTGTGTGTGTGTGTGTGTGTGTGTGTGTGTTTCAACGGACAATGCCTTATTCCTAACTTTTACTCCATCGACTTGCCTGGTAAGGGCTTCTTCATGCCTAGATTGTCGCTTGGACTGATTGCATTTTGCTATTTACCATCTCCAACTATACATTTACGTACCGTCGCATGCTCTTCCTTCTTCACAATGAGATGACAGCGTGGAACGGGACGGCACACAGAATCACAACGCCTCTGCTACACACTTCCTGGGCTACCTTGTCGGCTGTATCGTTTTCCCATTCTCCAATGTGTCCTATCAGAACACCACCTTTTGGCCTTTGTTTTGGATCGGGACAGTTTGCACCATTTTTCCACTGGGTACATTGCTGCACAGATTGCAAGGCACCGAGAGAGTACGAGCGAATAAAGAACAGAGTACAGTGATGGAGCGACCCTCGAAACTTGTAAAAAATTAGTAACACTAGCTTCTTCGGTACGCCTATGTATTGGTATTGTTTGTACGGTGTTTCCTAAATTGTTTCCTAGCCCAGCATCAGACCTATCAGTCTCCTAGCTTCATATCTGTCGTGGGCCAGATCTGAGTTTAGCACTTTTGAATGTTGACGTCAGGAGAAATTTTCGTAACTTTTTGGCAGACTGGAGAACGTTGGTCTGTTTTACAGTTATGAGCTAAACTACACCTCTCTAGAGTGTTACCAGCTTCTTCAGTACGCCTATGTATTGGTATTGTTTGTACGGTGTTTCCTAAATTGTTTCCTAGCCCAGCATCAGACCTATCAGTCTCCTAGCTTTATATCTGCCGTGGGCCAGATCTGAGTTTAGCACTTTTGAATGTTGACGTCAGGAGAAATTTTCGTAACTTTTTGGCTGACTGGAGGACGTCAGTCTGTTTTACAATTATGAGCTGAACTACAGCTCTCTAGAGTGTTATATAGATTTTTTACACGTTTATCCATGACATTCTTTCATATCTACCCCACTACGTATAAGTAACTTGAATCGTTCTCATACGACAGCGCTTTATGCAATCGTAGGTGAGCTCAGGAGCTACGAACTCACTCTCCGCCAAAAGATATTCCTAGATTATCTTCCCACTTTCAATAGGACAATGACTGAGACATGTACCTCAAACACAACCCTCGCCAGTCGTAAAAACTGCCTTTCCAGATGTTTAGTTATGTACCGCTGTATTAACAAGGCATTTTCAGGTTTTTCAAGCAATGTTTCCTCAAGGGAACAGTTAGAGAAGTTTGAACTCTCAATGAGATCTGTTCGTCTTCACGGGCAAGCCTGACTTGCAGGCGCCCTCAGCGGCTACCGTGACTGGCGTTGTTTCTTGCTGTTCACATATGTTATACATCGTGGACTGACGCACAAAACACCACACGTATTTTCTTGCCTTACATTTCCTCAGTAAAAGATATTACAACATAGATGAATAACGGCAGGAATATTTACTTACAACTCTCAACAACATGAATGGGAACCACTCTGTCACGAGCATGTTGCATGGAATATTGTTCAGCTCTTGAATGATCGTCACTAGCAATGCTTAGCGTAACATACAGAGACTTTGAGGGCATCTGACATTATTGCACGTTCTACAGCTTGCTTAGACCTACCCACTATCGCTCATCATAACGAAGCCGCTGGTGTGCGAGCGCAGCTGCGGATAGATCAGAAATAAAATCGCACAGAATATGAAATGTAAGAAGATAGATAATCATGAAACATACTGAATAAAACAAATCCCAGAGAAATAAAATACTTGAGGCAAAATAAAAATCACAATTGATGTATTTTCATCTGTCGTTCATAGAGTGTGCGTTCCGCTGACTATGAATCGTTATAATCTGGTATGTATTGTCATCTGAGTACCAAAATTGTTTATATTTAAATCGTGACTAGTACACAGTGTCGCAGAATGGCTATGCATTATTCCGAAACTGTCAGCTGAGGTCTTTGGTCGCGTATACAGCGCCCATATGTGTGACGGAGCTATGGCGCTTCGCCGGAAACGGGGGTACGGATTCGGCATGCAGGAAGACAAAGGATCGAAGCAATTACTAACTGGTACTAGCAATATTTTACAGGAGTAAGTAGAAAACATAAGTTGTGTTCGAGTATTTTCTCTAATGTAAAGAGTTACCTGCGCATACAAGAAAATCGTCGTTCATTATGTCCGTTTCTAACATGGTAGCACTGCATTTCGAAGTGTATTGACAATGAAAATAATAGCAGTCTACATGCATTAGACTGACTTTCGGAGCTCTCAAATACGTTTGCAGCGCTGCGCTGACAGAATTCTAATAGAGAAAGCGCTTTTCACTGGCAAAATTTAACTATGAAGCTCCCATGCATAACATTTTTAGCTGTAGGACAAATTTCGTAATTTGTCTACGGATTCAATAAAAACATGTCAATACCTGTTGTCATGGGTACAACTGTGCAGCGCCACGGTGTACTACGGTACATGTTACACGCAAACTCGCTGTTAGGATGAATAGAATGATTTATTTAGTCAAAACAACACCGAAAAAAATATCATGAAATTATTGTTAAAAACAGTAGGGTGCATATATCTGATACACGAGCAGTCCATCGTCTTTTACTATTAAAAATACAGACTGATTTGTGAGAAAAAGTATATTCCTAGATATGTGATTGCTTCGAATGGTTTTTGACTGACAGGAACCAGCACGTTATCCTGAACATAGGGTATTCACCAGAATCAACGCTACCGTTGAGACTATAAAGGGAACGTGAAAGGATCACTGCTGCTCTTAGTTTACATAAATAGTATGTCAGACAGTCTAAGCAGCTTTCTTAGATCTTTTACTGATGATTCTACCGTGTACGAAAAAGTATCATCATGCAGTAAGTGCAGGTAAATTCACTAAGATTTGGGAAAAATGTCCGCTTGTTGCAATGAACGGTAGCTCGTCTTAAGCGAACACAAATTCGGTACAAGCTGCGTAAGGCAAAATCTCGTGACGGTCGAGTAGATAATTAGAATAATGGCACTGGCCTCTGAAACATCGCTTTAATATCGAGGCATAACGACGGGAAGTGGCCATTAAGTGGAATGAGAACATTAAATTGGATTTAAACAGCATCTTGTTAGTTACAACTCATAGTTAAAAGGTGGAAAATGGGGCTGCAGAGACATGTGTTGAACTTTCTGCATCTAAGTGTGTGTGTGTGTGTGTGTGTGTGTGTGTGTGTATGTGTGTGTGTGTTTGAACGCACCCGCGTGTGTGCATGTGTCTGTTGGTTTTAATCGTTGTCGTCGTATTTTAATTTACCATTATTATAAATGACACCATTCTACATGGCCTCATATTAGATTCAGAACTGTCATTGTTGGCACACCTATAGGTTTATAGGTTTGAAGACAAGGACCCTGAAAGCACTGAATATCTTAAAGTGCCTTAGCCACAAGTCCTGGGGACCGGACAAGACGCGCAGCTTTATCAGGCTTTCGTTGGATCCTGCATAGGATGTGGGTGCACAGTGTACGGATCCGAAAGGACTTCTCATCTAAAGATCAGTGACGCTGTTCAGTTTGTAGGGATCATACTGGTCTTTGGGTCTTCCAGGAACAACATAGCAGCATCTCTATGCTGTGGCGACATCTCCACATTTTGTCTGGTATATAAGGTCCTCGCTGTTCCAAATTCACCAGCGCACCATACCGTTGTTTATCCGACTATGGAAAAAATTTCGTCAGATCGACCGAGAGCAAGGAGGCAGTTTGGGATCCATGTGAAGCTTAAGTTAGAATCACTTAGTGTGTGGGAAGTATAAATCGAAATCCATGGTTACTGAGCCATGCTGCGGCTCGCGTTGGTGCTGCCGTAGGTTTACGTCCTTTGTGTTGGAGGCCAGACTGTATCGTTTAGTTGGCATGGTTGCGGTTGTTTGTATTCTTCTTGTGTTGACTGGCGCCACTTGGTTTCGCAAGCATTGCCTGTCCGCTAGTGGCAGCAGCGTTATCGATATGTAGTAACTGTGGCCCTATCTTCGGGGTGACATCGTTGTTCTTCTGGGTCGTGTGAGTGAGCAGTTCCGTTGGGGACTCCAGAGGAGCCAAGAGGGCAGTGCGCGAACACGCCAGGACCGCTGGCGGCACGCATGCACTGCCTGATGGAAGGGCTGTGGTCGCAAGTTGAGTGGATTTTAACCTAGCAGTGAAACCTCCACCATTGTGACCTGGGTTCGTGTTGCTGCTTGCAGTGTCGCCCAGACGAAGAGCAGCGAGTGGAGTACTTGGGGAAGGCGAATATAATTATCTTTCCTCGACCTCTTGTTACTAATTGCTGCATTCTATGTGTTACTACTCGCTAAGTTCAATTAGCGGTATTTTTCCTGCCTGGCGGCCGCTAACGCCCCAGTGACCTGCTCTGGAGGTTAGTGTATATAACGGCAGTGCATGTTTCCTCGAATTGTCGCTGCTGTCCGGTAAGATGTGTAGTTTTGACAGTTTCCTTGTTTCGCAGCTCATTTGGTGTTTCTTCTACTCTGGTAGCAGTGGTTCCTTTTTCCTTTCGGAAGGTCTAAACACAGCATTCTGAGGACGTCGTGCTGACCACCGGTTCCGGCTTTGACGTGGTGTTCCATCGTTGCATTGGTTATCGGACGCTAGGTAGCTTCAGCAGATTATCATTAGTCATTCGTTAGACTGCCACTAATCTGAGTTACCATCTTGTGAAGTGAATGCAGCTGTTGGCTGCTGTTGGCTGGCTGTGTTGTTATTTTATTATTGTATTACCAAGTTACCATCACTTGTCTCACCTGTTTGGAGATCAGTTGCTTGTACTTCTGAATTAACCTTGGTATTATATTTGCTGTTTTACTGTACGTTTCAAAATTTTTTTAATGTAGTTGCTATTCTTGGCGTTACAGCAAGTTTAAACGGTTGTGATACCAAGTTTACTATCGTTTTGTCACACCTGTTTGGTGATCAGTTGCCTGTCTTCTAAATTAACTTTTGCTATTGCCTTGCTGTTTGACAGTATGTTTGTCAAAATTTTTTAACAATTGCCATTCTTGGCATGAAAGGCCTTCAGCCATGACTATCGCTGCTTGTCTTAAAATTCTAATGTGGCAATTACATTTTAGCAGCTAACCTTTAAGACCCTGGTTATTTGTTTTCAATTTTTTAATAACTGTAGTTTGTAAGTTGCAACACGTTTAAGCAATTCTTAGTTTATTGCCATTTAGGCCCTCAGCTGTGAAAGAATTCTTAATTTATTGCCATTAAGGCCTTCAGCCGTGAGTGTCGTTACTTCTCATAAAATTTAAAGTTGGCAATTGTATTTTTGCAGCGAGCTTTAAGACCTTGGTCACTTGTCTTTTATATTTTAATAACTGTAATTGTAAGTTGCAGTAAGTTTAAGCAATTCTTAGTTTATTGCCATTAAGGGCTCCAGTACTGAAACTGTTCTCAAATTATTGCCATTATTTTAATTTGTTGTTGATTTTAAATAAATTGTGTGTGATTAAAAGAAAAACCAACCAATGGTAACTGATTATGGCCGCGTCTACAATCGTAACCGATTCCTACATTCCTTAACCACCAGGTCTCAGTTACTGAAGAGGTTCACATAATTTTAGATTCAGTGAAGTACAGGATAGACTGCTGTCCCTCATATGTTTTTAATACCGTGCTTTATGAAATTAGGACCGCAGCTATACAGCTGGATCACAGGCGAGTGTAAGAGAAATGGCTACCCCGGCTGACTTGTGGTTTTCTCTGGTGGTATCCTCAAGATTCGATTATCTCTAGAATTAGCTGTCTTCCATCCAGAATTATATGCTATCTCGACGGCATTGGAGCAGACGAGATGTTTTTTGGCTGGTAAATTCATCATCTGCTCCGATTCCCTGCGTGGTCTTCACTTTCTAAGACGCTTCTAGTCAACAGGAGAAGTAGTCAAGAATATCAAAGGCATAATTCTCCACCTGTAAGGGCTAGGGAAGAAGGTGTAATTCTGCTGGGAGCCAGTACACATGAGAATTCGGGGAACGAATCAGCACCTGTAGGAGTCCAGCAGGCGTGTAGTGATAACCATATGGTTGAGTATTATACGGCCCCTGTACATACTGTCACCTCGACCTTGAGAAACAATCATGTGAAGACGGGTAGAACAGTGGCTAGAAGTAGCAGAAATCTGCGGCTAGTGAAGTCAACCTCGCAGCCTTGGCATACCTATTTTAGACCACCCGACAGCTTATGGACTTTCCCACTCGACTTCGCTCTACGGTACATGGCTTCTCAGTCCAGTGAGAGGATCCAACACTGTTGGGTGCTTGTGGCGCAAATTACTTCACATTGCAGTTGACTGCGTTTATTTTCAAAGGCTACTTTATCTACGGATTTGACCTCTATTCCACCTAACAACGAGACGAATGTGGGATGATTTTTGATGTTCTGTGAAACTTCCGACATCATTACTAAAATATATGTTATTACCAGGGAGCTGCTCTGCTAAGTTTTTTGTGGATGATCAGCCATCACTTATCCATTTGTTAGCGTTCTTTTCGTATTACTTTTGTTTTCATAGAACTTTTTAGAACATTTCACGAAATTTGAAGTATTTAGAAGGGTGCTTGATAGAGTGATTGTGTGAGTTCAAGTGGGTGAGATTTTCGGCTAATGAGTGCAATTTTAAGTAAGATATTTCATCGCTTTATAATATTTTATACCTTTCAACACATAAACACACACACGCACGCACACACACACACACACAGGACATTAAATCTTTTGCAGATAATGTTAATTGACCACTTACTAGACAGTAACGGAACATACTTCAAACTTTTCGGAGCCTCAACGGTCGGGTTACAGAAATACACAAGGAAATTCAGAGGCAAAGTATCAGATTAGCTGATTTTTTCAGGCAGCACAAGACTGTTAAACCAGTGCTCAGAAATAGATCCTTACAGCCCCTCACTTAGCTTGCATTTCTCGCAAATCTCTAGCCCAGCGCTAAGTCTAAAGCGACTGAAGAAAGCATAGCTGACTCCTGTGTATAAGAAGGGTAAAAGAAAAAACACGCATAATTACTGCCCAGTATCCTTAACATAAGCTTGCTGCAGGATCCTTGAATATATTCTGAGCTCGAATATAATAAAATTCCGTGAGACAGAAAACCTTCTGTGCACAAATCAGCACGAATTTAGGAAGGATCGCTCGGGCGAAACTCATGTTGGCCTTTTCTCACATGATGTCTACAAACCATGGATGGAGCGCAACAAGCAGATTCCATATTCCTACATATCAGGAAATTGTTTAACATAGAGACCCACTGCAGATTGTTGACGAGGGCCTGAGCACACGGATTAGGTTCTCAGAAATGTGACTGGCTCGAAGTCAAGTAATCGAACCCAAAGCATTGTCCTCGAGTGTTCATCAGAAACAAGGGTACAGTCAGGAGTGGCCCAGGGAAGTGTAGTAGGACCATTCTTATTATCTGTATACATAAATGACGTAATGGACAGGATGAACAGCATCTCCCGCTGTTTGACGATGATGCTGTGGTGTCCGGGAAGGTGTTGTGGTTGAGTAGTTGTAAAAGGATACAAGAATTTCTAGTTGTTCTGTTGACTGGCAGCTAGCTCTAAATGTAGAAAAAATGTAAGTTAATGCAGATGAATAGGAAAAATAATCCTGTAATGTTCGAATACAGTAATATCGATTAAATATCTAGGTGTAACGTTGCAGAGCTTTGAAAAGGAACGAGCAAGTAAGGACAGCAATAGGGAAGCCGAGAGGTCGACTTCGGTTTCTGGGCGAATTTTGGGAAAGTGTGGGTCAACTGCTAAAGAGAACAGTCGTGCAACCTATTCTTGAATGCTGTTAGAGTGTTTGGGATCCCAGTCACGTCGGATTAAAGGATGACATCGAAGCTATTCAAAGGCGGGCTGCTAGATTTGTTACCGGTAGGTTCGAGCAACATTCAAGAATTACGGAGAAGCTTCTTGAACCAAAATGAGAATCCCTGAGTGAAAGTGATGTTTTTTTTCGAGGAATATTACTAAGAAAATTTAGAGAACCGACAATTAAAGCTGACTGCAGAACGGTTCAACTGCCCACGACATACACGAACATAAGAGAAGCACGGAAACCTATAGAAAGTCGTTTTTCCCTCACTCTAACTACGAATAGAACAGAAAAGAAAATGTCTGGTAGTGGTACAAAGTACGCCACGCCATGAAAAATACCTTGGCTTGCGGAGTATGTATGTGGATGTAGACGTAAACATTGAAAACATGCGAAAAAAGCTGCTTTTTCGCGAAGGAATTTTGTCAAGATTACAGTAACAATGGTTTGATGAAATGTTATACAAAAAATGAATTAATCGCGTTCTAGTTGTGAGTGAACATGGGGTAGAATAATAGGAAATGATACAAACTACCGAGAAGGAGGAGAAGGTTTTAACATGTTATCAATGACATGGTATTTTGAGACTGAGTGCAACATCGGATAAGATAAAGGTGGGGAAGGAAATCGACCGTGTTGTACTTTAAAAAAAAGAAAGGAAAAGAAAACATTGTACTGTACACATTAGACTGGATGCCTGGAAGGGGATTTTAACCCCTGCCCTGTGCCTTGACACCGGCAAGCTTTTGTTTTAAGCACGGAGTATATAAGAGTAGATATACACTCATGCTCATAAATTAAGGATAATTGCAGAATGTGGTGCCACACAACGTGGCACTACACAAAACTGGCGCTAATAGCATAGGCACGTAGGGAAAACACACGACACAGATCTGTAAGTCCACGGTATTGGTGATAAGTTGAGAAAACCGTCCCGAAACACATGTGTTACAAAACGCCACTGTTTCCTGCGCATGTACCCCGACATCAATATACGATGTGATCACCATGCACACGTACACAGCTCGCACAACGGGTTGACATACTCTGGATCAGGTGGTCGAACACCTGCTGGGGTATAGCCTCCCATTCTTGCACCAGTGCCTGTCGGAGCTCCTGAAGTGTCCTAGGTGTTTGAAGACGTGCAGCGATACGTTGAACGAGAGCATCCCAGACGTGTTCGACGGCGTTTAGGTCTGGAGAATAGGCAGGCCATTCCATTCTCCTGATAACTTCTGTTTCAAGGTACTCCTCCATGATGGCAGCTCGGTGGAGCCGTGCGTTATCATCCATCAGGAGGAAGGTAGGACACACTGAACCCCTGAAAAGGCGGTGAAAATGACGTCCCGATGCACCTGACCTGTTACAGTTCCTCTGTAAAAGACATGCAGGGGTGTACGTGCACCAATCATAATCCCACCCCACATCATCAAACCAAGACCTTCATTCAGGTCCCTTTCAACGACATTAAGCGATTGGTATCTGGTTCCTGGTTCACGCCAGATGGAAACCTGGCGAGAATCACTGTTCAGACTATACCTGGAATGGTCCGTGAACATAACCTGGGACTACTGTTCCAATGACCATGTGCTGTGTTCTTGACACCAGGCTTTACAGGCTCTCCTGTGACCAGAGCTGAGAAGAATGCACCTTGCAGGTCTCCGGGCTAATAAACCATGTCTGTTCAGTCGTCTGTGTTTCTGGAGACAACTGTTCCACTGGCTGCGGTAAGGTCCCGAGCAAGGCTACCTGCATTACTCCATGGCCGTCTGTATGCACTGATGGTGAGATATCGGTTTTCTTGTGGTGTTGTACACTGTGGACGTCCCGTACTGTAGCGCCTGGTCACGTCCCCTGTCTGCAGGAATCATTGCCACAATCTTGAGATCACACTTCGTGGCACACGGAGGGCTACGACCTGCTGTGTTTGACCAGTCTTCAGGAACGCTAGTATTCTACCCCTCATAACGTCATCAGTATGTGTTCTTTGAGCCATTTTCAACACACAGTCATCATTAGCACGTCTGAAAAAGTCTGCATACTTACTTGCTGTATCGTGCTCTGACATGCACCAACGCACCTCTGCATATGTGAACTGCTGCCAGCCCTACCATGCGACGACCGCAGGTCAAATGCACTGCATGGTCATACCCTGAGGTGTTTTAAAGCCGAAAACTGCCCACCAGAGCGCTGCTTCACCATGTATCAGCATTATCCTTGATTTATGAGCATGAATGTAGAAAGGACTCTTTTATGATACGCCTTTTAACTCATTACATCTGAAATTCGCTAGTAATCGGGATTAGAACACCTTGAGGATTTTATTTGCGTGATTCTAGAGACCATATTTAACGGAACTTTTTGTCTCATATTTCTTAACACAAATACTGCAGAGCACTCACGAGTTTTGTGTTACAAATACCTAAAATGACCTTCAGTGCTAATAAACTTTACGGTTGAAATATTAATGTGAAGGATCCATTCATTTTATGTATGTACGTATGCATGTTCGGCATTTCGACGTAACTACTGAATCGATTTGTACCAAATTTGATACACGTATCTCTTTTTCTTTCTGTCATTAGTCTTCTGACTGGTTTGATGTGGAACTTCACGAATTTGTCTCTCTGCCAACCTCTTCATCTCAGAGTAGCACTTGCAACATACATCCTCAAATATTTGTTGGATGTAATCCGATCTCTGTCTTCTTCTACAGTTTTTGCCCCACAGCTCCCTCTTATACCATTTAAGTTATTCTCTGAAGTGTTGAGAGATGTCCTATCATCCTGTACCTTCTTAGTGTCAGTGTTTTCCATATATTCCTTTCCTCAAAGATTCTGCAGGGAACCTCCTCATTGGGTACTTCGTCAGTCCTACCGCCGTTATGTCATTTCTGCTGCTGTTGATATTATCCTACACTTCTCTGACCAGTAATCCTTTGCCTTCTTTCCATTTCACTTCGCTAACTGCTCACTATACAAGAGCCTTAGCTTCATCCTTTTCCAATTTTCTATCTTCCGCATCATGTTCAAACTTCTGACAATGCATTCCCCGATTCATAGAATGTTATCAAATGGTTCAAATGGCTCTGAGCACTATGGGACTCAACTGCTGTGGTCATAAGTCCCCTAGAACTTAGAACTACTTAAACCTAACTAACCTAAGGACAGCACACAACACCCAGCCATCACGAGGCAGAGAAAATCCCTGACCCCGCCGGGAATCGAACCCGGGAACCCGGGCGTGGGAAGCGAGAACGCTACCGCACGACCACGAGATGCGGGCAGAATGTTATCCTTTCGTTAGTTATTCAATCTTTTTCTCATGGTCACCTCCCCCTTGGCTGTCCCCTCTTGGGGATTCGAATGGGGGACTACTCCGGAATATTTTGTCAAAGGCGAGATCATCATGACGGTTTTTCGATTGTAATGTGGCGTGGTCTCCTGACCTTCATTTCTGACATATTCTCTCCTTACAGTCGAATTCTGCACATCAAGACGCTTCATTTGAACCCAAACTCGATAGGGTAGAGTCAATTTTGCATGAATTCATGTAAGCAATATGCAAATCTAATAAGTAAATCTCAAGTGCGCACCAAAGTTGAAAAAAGTCGAGGCTGGCGTACACAACATGATGGCCACAGGAATTTTCGTTCTAAAGAGGAAACCAGCCCGCTGGGAAGACCGTCCCTTCAGAGGGCTGGGTCAACAACATACCTACTTTGTCCGAAGGGACCGCCCAGAGAGAAGACAACTTTTGCCACAGCGAAGGGATAACGACCCTGTGTTTGACTAAAAAGCAAATTACGCTACATTGTGTGGGAGCGCCCAGAAGACGCATTTTTTCGCGGGCCGACTGCGTAGTTACAGAGTTCTCGCAGGAGGACAGTATACGCCTAACGGAGATGCTACAGATTTCTGCATTGGTCGACTTAAACGAAACGTCAGTCTCCCACTTAAAAGAACAACGCTGATTGGCAGAATATTTCTGACGCAAACAGCCAGAGGAGTGAGTGAAGACAGCGAATGATATACCCTTGCAACTTTTCCAGAAAAAGGGACCGTTCCGTTGTCGTTCTTGGAGAGGGAATACATAACGAGAGCGAGCGCGCTCGTTGGTTGGTTGTTTGGGGGAAGAGACCAAACTGCGAGGTCATCGGTCTCATCGGATTAGGGAAGGATGGGGAAGGAAGTCGGCCGTGCCCTTTCAAAGGAACCATCCCGGCATTTGCCTGGATGGTAAGCAATAGGCAGCAGTCGTCGCAGCTCATGGTATTGTGCGCTACAGCATATGCGAGCCCCATATGTCCTCCCTAACAGTGCACCCCACTACATTTCTCATGCGACAGCCTTGACCGTACCTAGAAAAGTTATCCAAGTTGTGTAGGCACGGCTCTCACCCATTCTGCCAAGTAAATAACATTCTTAAAGAAAAGGGAGAGAAGAACCTTTTCATACCTTTTAAAAATAATAGCATTCCTATCCATAAGAGGCAATCTACTGTTCCGAAAAGAACCCGGAAATATATTATTATTTTATGAGAACAAGTTTCACTTGATTTCTCAGAATTTTTGTAATAAATAATATTTTTCGTTCGTTTAATGTTTTTCTTACACTAACTAGCAATAGGGCCTGCTCCTGTACCCAAGCATTCCAATAGTTATGTTAGAATATAGAATATTTTTGTGTCTTTTCCTTACGGCGGACGACTCCAGAAGATATTTGTTGCTGAATGTTTTTCGAGCAGTTCTTGTTAGTACATTAGGAGCGTCTGTCTGTCTTCCGTGGAAATTGTTTCTTGCAGGAGCCAAAGGGTATTTCTTGGATCAATCCATTGTGCAACCTGACAAAATAAAATCCACACACACGATTACAGGCGATATCTGCTGTGGACACACATTATGTGTCTTTTATGCAGTGGTTTACATTGCCTTCTGGAGCCTCAAGCCGTTGATCATTGCTGATTCTTCTGCCTTTATGACCATTTTCCCACCCCTGTACCTCTGTCCGCTCCTCCAACATCTTTGATAAGATCGTTGGCTGAACGAGGGTGACTTCTTACGCCGGAAATCTTCGGCCGCCAATATTGATGATTTTTATTCAAAATTTAAGCTGTGGCAGGGTTCGAATCCTGGGCCGATGGCTAATCAAAGGCGCTACACCTAGACCACTGTCTAGATATAAGCGCCTTAAGGGTAAGACGACAAACTTTACACACTATTTCAAACCTTTACGATACTCTTTATCGCTGAAAGTCCTCCCCCCCCCCCCATCCCCCACAATTATGACAAAATAATTATCGCTTACTGCTTTTCCGCTGTTCACACAGTGAAAGTACTGCACATGAGTCATGACTTTTTAATTTATTACTTCTTTAGCATCAATTCTATTCGTGACACATTTTGCACACAGTGTTCACATCTGCGGCTGAACGTATCTGCAATATTGTATCGTTGTTCATCAAATGGTTCTGGAGGTATGACGTCATAAACAGTGAGAGGCATGAAAAACTGCCGCATTGCCGCATCATGCAAGGCGTTTTAATTTAGTACTTCTGTCCTATCAACTTTAGTCCAAATACATTTCCCGGACAGTATCCACATATGCCACCGAATGCGCCTACAAAATTATATCGTTGTACAAGAGAGAGTTCAGGAGTCAGGGCATTATAGACATTGAGCTGCTTGAAAATGAAACTGCAGGGCGAAATTTGCTAGAGATAAAGCTGAAATGTTTGTACAAATATGTGTAAAATATAGTAAATATATGTGACTTGTGCGTACACTGTTGAAGTGCGGATAAAAGGCTCCTGCTAACCTCCTAGATCGGTTTCAATCAGACTAGGTACACATGTTGCTTATTGCCTGGAAAGAAATACTGTGGCTGCAAGGACCACCAGCTTCCCACTGGGGTCGCTGATAAGCTCGGCGGTGAGTGGCCGTACTGGGATTGGTGTGATAATGTGAAGAAAGAAGGGAGGAGGAGGAAAATGACAGAAGAGAGGTGGGAGGAGTACATGGGTACAGACAGGGAGGAGGAGGAAGTGGACACAGTGAGGGGAGGAGGTGATAAACGGAGACAGTTTGAGATGGAGATGGTATGAGATCAGGGTGACGAGGAGATGGACAGATAAAGGAAAGAGGAGGAGGAGGGCAGAAAGAGGGGCGAGGAGAAGATGGTAGAGAAAAGTGGAAAGAGGAGGTGGTTAGGGAGAGGGGGGGGGGTGACAAAAAGATGGGAGGAGGAGTTGGACAGAAGGAGGAATTGCCAAAGAGATGAGACTTAGGAGACTGACAGAGAGGGGGAAGGTGGAGATGAACAGAGAGGGGGTATGAGAAGTTGAACAGAGACTGAGGAAGTATAAGATTAATAGAGATATGGGGAGAAGGAAATGGATAAAGAGGCGGAGGCGAAGCTAGACAGTGAGAGGGGGTAGGAGAAGAGGGCAGAAAGAGGGAGAAAAAGGAGATGGAGACATAAAATTTGGAATAAGTACATCCTCAAGCAACGACGGGTGCTCAGCTAGTACAGTAATAAAAGTTTCGCCTCCAGAGTACAAGGCGTTAATACACGCTGCTACAGACAACAATTCCATACATTCTGAGTTTCGTAGTGGTATGTTGCGAGGCGCTAAACAGTGTGTATGTGTGGAGCAGTCAGTTGTATGGAATCAGTGAAGTAAGATGTGCCGACAAGTCCATGACCGCACGTTAAATGAAGTTGTCTGATTTGTTGCTGTATCAGCACGGGCAGTCCAGCGTGACTAACAGGAATAGTGCACCAATCGCAGCTACGTAACTCTTCGTAACAGCATTAGTCTTAGAAAGATCCCATACGACAGGTACCGGAGACGAGTGCGCCGAAGCCCAGCTAAGCTTTTAAGCCGCAGTGTGCGGAGGGCGCAGTTCGGGCCGGAGGGGTGCTCTGTGATGCTTTGGAGACAAGTTTCACAGCATAACGTGGCCCCACTGACACAGGTTAGCGCTAACGTGAACAAGGATGTCTATTTCAACGTTTTCAGTGGCCATATGTTTTGTTTCCTCTACATCATGTCGAGTATACTATGGACACCGCCCTCTTCTAGTACCACAACAGAATTGTTCG
The DNA here is from genome assembly GCF_021461395.2 of Schistocerca americana. Taxonomy (NCBI): domain Eukaryota; kingdom Metazoa; phylum Arthropoda; class Insecta; order Orthoptera; family Acrididae; genus Schistocerca; species Schistocerca americana. Next base: position 314,395,876 of record NC_060123.1, read on the forward strand.
AAGGGGTAACTGCACATATACTCGTACATGCCTGGTTTGACGAAAAATCTGATCATCAATGAATGAATTCATCCAGATAAAGCGTACTTGAAGATAATTGTAGATTGTCTTGTTAACCGACGTGAGGCCATTATGGATGCTGCAGTCAGTGTTAGACAGTACTGCGTGATGTCTCCCGATGGTGACTTATTTTCTGTCTGTGTGCTTGCTTTCATTTTTTTCTAAGGTAAACCCGTTTATTCTGACGCTCACAAATGTCATGTACTGTGGTATTTACACAAATGCATACTAATGTCCAGTGATAAATCGTACATCATATCAATGACTAGGCATACTCCATCTGATCCAAAGTAACTGAACATCTATCAGTGGACACTGATAGGGTGGTGTAGCCATCCTTCAATTTATGACGACATTGACTCTGTGAGGACATTTCAAATAGAGTGTCTGAATGTCTGTGAAGGAGTGGCAGCCTATTCCTCCTTAAGAGCAGAATGTTCGGCACTACATTCTGGAGCAGAGTCGAAATTCTAGTTCACACCAAAGGTGTTCCATTGGGATCAGATCGGGACTCAGTGCAATCAAACCATTTCAGGAATGTTATTGTCTGAAGACCATTGCCCCACAGATGCTGCTTTATACGAGGGTTGGAACTTAAGTAGTGGCAACTATTTATTCACAACCGATACAAAAGAGTTACATCTTTGCACATGTTACTTTCCTTCAACGTAGTCATCAGCATTGTGTAGAACCCGTTGCTTGAGATGTGAAAGGCGTAGTATACCGTTACCGTTTGTTCTGTTGATGATGTGAATGGAGCGGTCTACTGCCTGTCGAATATCTGGAACAGTTCTGAAACGAATGCCACGAAGTGGTTCCTTCATCTTCAGAATCAAATCAAAGTCTCCATCACCTGCGACCAGCTTTGCGAAAGAAGCGCAACCCATCCATCATTTTGCACGACAATGCGCGGGCGCATACAGCGCAAGCTGAGGCTGCTCTGTTCGGTCGATGGGACTGGGAAGTACTTCCTGGACTTAAGTCCTCGTGAATTTGATTTGATTCCGAAGATGAAGGAACCACTTCGTTGAATTCGCTTCAGAACTGTTCCAGAGATTCGACAGGCAGTAGACCTCCATTCGCACAATCAACAGAACAGACTCTGCTAACGGTATACTACGCCTTCCACATCGCTGACAACTGGTTCTACACAACGCTGGTGATTACTTCGAAGGACAGTAACAAGTGAAAACATGTATCTCTTTTGTATCGGTTGTGAATAAATAGTTGCCACTATTGAAGTTCCAACCCTCGTAATGGGGTGCATTGTCATGCTGATAGGGGAAAGCGTTGTACGTAGATGATAATTTACTACCTTATTCATATTCAGCAACAGAAAGTATACTTGTTGAAAAAATCAGCAACCAGTTTCTGAAAAGAAACTTAATTTCTTTACCGGTTTCAGGGACCTAGTTCCCTTCTTCAGAAGACTAGAACTATCGTATTACTTTTTTTTTAACACAGGATGTTTTTTGGTCGGCACTTAATTCTAGTTGTAACACTATTAGTGATATTACCTATACTTATCTTATCCGATTTGTCTGTTTTTGCCCGCATCTCGTGGTCGTGCGGTAGCGTTCTCGCTTCCCACGCCCTGGTTCGCGGGTTCGATTCCCGGCGGGGTCAGGGATTTTCTCTGCCTCGTGATGGCTGGGTGTTGTGTGCTGTCCTTAGGTTAGTTAGGTTTAAGTAGTTCTAAGTTCTAGGGGACTTATGACCACAGCAGTTGAGTCCCATAGTGCTCAGAGCCATTTGAACCATTTTGTCTGTTTTTACGTTATTTGACTTCTCTATCACCAAGCTCTTTGATGTAATATGTATGTAAACACTTTTTCATTGTTTGTATCAATTTATATCAATTTCATTAATCTATGTATGTAATTTTAAAAGTAGCGTTCTGTAAAAGAATGGAAATGTTAAAACTTTACATGCAATACTGATTCGTGCGTAGGGTACATAGGGTACTTAGGATCGTAATCATGTAAAACATGGAGGGAAGTCCCTCTGAAAAGAACCCCGCATGGAGGAAATACAAAAGGTGGTTTTGACTGTCGAACAGCGAGGCTTCTTTGTGGCAAAAGTTAGTCAGTGGCTAGCATTCAAAGTATTCGCATCTTGTGTGCTGAATGAGGCAAGAAGAGCAGCATGATTATATAATATTATTATTTTTATGGCTTACATAGGTTAGCTCTACACTACGAAAATCCGAAGCTAACAAGTGAATTTTCATAGGTCTTTTCACAACAACAGCCACGGGCGCTTTTGCCGAGTTTTTGAGTAAACAAAGGATATTGCCACAGCCACCACCATCGTCTCAGACAACCAGTGGAGTACTATGTAAATGCATGGATCATTTATTTGGCTCCTTATCCAAATGATAATGCTTTTTTAAAACTTTTTGTCGCATATTTAATCCCTAGTGATTTACCGAGGCAGGGTCCCTTTCCAAGTGCTGTAGTTTTTCCGAATATCCTGTACTAATGAACCGAAAAGTAATTGCTTTCTTCAACTACATTTAATAAACTTTGTGACGTAGTAAATCTCATAAAAATTCCAAGTGCTTTTCATAAAATGATAGTTAAAGTTCAACGAAAATACAATTGCAAGGAAATGGTCTAAAGTGTATTGCTTAACACCACTGTTATTGAAATGTGAAAAAAGAATTTAAATTATTAGGATAAAATTGGTGTTATTCAGAACAGTTAATGGCTAGTAAAAATGAAGGGCGGCCGTTGGGAATAATTAGCGTACAGGTTTTCAATAGTTTTATGTTTTAATGTGTACCTAGGTAAAATATGTTTCTCATACTACGCTTTAATTAAAATGTTCAGTTTTGATCTAAGTCAGTTGAAAGAACAGTCTCTGGGTCCCCATGCCAGTTTCTCAGCCAGTTTTTCAATTTATATTACAATAATAGAACTAGAGAAGTGCAACTTCCCAGTTAGTATTGCTCCACCATTAGTAATCATTTACCTATAACGATAATAAGCTTCCTCCTGCTGTAATTCCCGGATAGTAAATGTTACAGAATGCCAGTTGTTGCCGAAACCGTTAATATTCTTTTGTGTTGTTCATACCAATGCGCTCTTACATTGCTTACTAGACTTTGCTAGTGCCTTGTATCTTAATTGCAAAACTGAATTTCAGTATCAAGTAAAGTAATACCAATATTTAACTTCCTTTATGAGCAGTGCTAGTACTTGATATAAATTTGCCTAATTAGGCTGGCAACTGTTTCCTTTTATGTAATTGCAGTTTACTTTATTACTAATAGAACCTTGGTTCGATTCCCGTTTGTTCTGTTATTGCTTGATTTCAATAGAAATCTTTCGAGAAACGGAATGCCATCCGATACCTTTCCACTGCGCAAGATTATGACCATTTCAAATCCTTCCACAGGAGTAGCACTACTGGTGAACTGCTAATTCAGTAGTAGCCAACAGTGGGATATAGTGAGTGACTTAATAGTTACATGGAGAATGCGCACTACAGTCCGCCATAAGCAGTTTCAGTCCTTTTGTACAATTTTTGTTGTTGTTAGATACGAGGCTTGTTTTGGGTAGAATCTGTAAATTTTTCGAGTTCTATACATTTAAGTGTTGTGAAACACATTAAAGCTGTTTGGAATATGTTGTTATATCATCAGGTTCAGCCATTTATGATGAGTAAAATGCTGTATATTTTTAGAACTGTTCACATAACATGTGGGAGTTGAGCCACATTTCGCCCGTCGTGCACCATCTTGTACATCGAAACAGAAAGTCTTTCACCAGGGAATGCGTGATAATTGCAAATGGACTAAGTTCCTTTTATTTAGTAGCAATTCCACTCGTCTTGAAAACAGAAATTGGTTTTAGTTTCCAGTAGTTACTGTTTCAAAATATATTTCACTTGTAACAGTTTTTGATAGTACTTCTGCTTAATTTGATTTCACATACTGATTATGGTCGTGCAGTAGAGTAGTACTGTAGCAACTGCCAAAATTTTCTGAACTGCAACACTTTTACATGTCTATCGAATATCTGTTCCTATGTACATGAATATGTTACAACGTGGATAATATTTGGAAAAAAACTTGACTTCCCGCAGTAATTTTTGTAATTTTAGAAGAAGACCACAACGTAAAAAGTGAATGCCATCATTTAAAAGTGGTGTAAGTAAATATATTTAACTTCTGTTTTAGGGCTGGCTAGAAGCGGAAATCTGAAAAGTGGACCGAGGTGCAACATTCTCCCCTACAAGCACTCATCGCCCCCGAATTGTTCGTTTACTGTACGTAGTACATTACTCTGTAAAATGTGTACACATCCTTCCGCAATTAGCGTTTTCTGGAGCGCAATAATGGGCCATACCCTATTCACGAAAAACACCCCCAAACGTAACACCATCGCCTCCTCCGTAAGTTACCCTTGTCACTATACGTGACGGCAGGTAAAGTTCTCCAAGCATTCACTGAACCCCACCACAGAGCACAGCGTGATTCATCACTCTACACCACTCGTTTCCAGTCATCCATTGTCCAGCGGCGTCCCACTTTACACCATGTGAAGCGTCGGTTAGCACTGACTGCAGAACTGTGTGGCTTACGAGGAGCTTTTTGGACGACATGGTTGTGGAGAGAAGCAGCGATTAGTATGAATAATCAATAATTAAAAAACAGTGTTAATCGCATTTATTATTATTACACCGCCAACCGGTTTCAACCCGACGTAGGGGTCATCTTCTGGGCGTTTACACCATTGGTCGACTACTGGTGGTGTCACTCCTGTCTACACAACGGCAGGAAACTACCGATAGTAGACAGAAGTGACTCCACCTGCAGTCGACCAATGGTGTAAACGCCCAGACGATGACCCCTACGTCGGGTTGAAACCGGTTGGCAGTATAATAATAATAAATGCGATTAACACTGTTTTTTAATTATTGATTACGAGGAGCTACTCGACCATTGCACCCCATTCTTTTACAATCCCTACGCACCGTCACTGTGCAAGCTGGACTGCTGATAGCACTTCAGAATTCACGAATGATTCCTTCAGCTGATTTCATGCGATTTTTTACAGCCACCCTCTGCAAGACTCGACGCTCCCTGTTTGTCAGTACATGAGCTCTGCCTGGTCTCGATTTAGCTATGGTTATTCCTTCGCGTTTCCACTACGTAAAGACATCACCAGCAGTCGACTTAAGCAGCTTTACAAGTGTTCAAATGTCCCTAATATATTTGTTACTCACATGACATCCTTTTTGGCTAATACACACTCGAAATCAGTGAGCTCCTAAGACCTACCCATTGTGCTGTGACCGCTTCTGAACTGAAAATACATTTCCCACTACTTTTATACTGGAGGACCAGCTTCTCGAGACATCTAGTGATCAGTTCCGCTTGACAAACGGGCGTCCGTACAGTTTTGATCAGATAGTGAAATAGCCAATATCAATCAGTTACAGTCGTTTAGAAGTGAAAATGTTATCGAAACAAGTAGTAGAATAAAGTAAGGATATATTTCAGCCTCTCGGGGATCACGACTTCCTTTTTTAAAACAATAAATTCAGTAATGCGGAATTAGACGACAACGCAGAATGTTTCGTTTGACAAATGTGGCATACTCTAGAGAAGCAGCAGAAGGAGGAAAAATACACTCGCGGAGAAAACAGAAACACCAAAAAATAAATAATGCTGAATAAAGAAATTTCGGGAATAAGTTTGTCTATGTAACTTATTTAAGCCATTAACATTGCACATGATAATGTAAGCGCGAGATAAGCCATTGTAAATGTGAAATGAGTGTTCATTAATAACTGGTGTAACCGCAAAATGTTGAATGCAATCATGCGAACATACATGAATTGTGCCATAAAGGTGCCGGATGTCAAATTGGGCGATGGTGTTCCATGCTTCTTGCACTTGGTTGGCCTATACAGGGACGGATAATGCTGGTCGTGGAGACACTGGAGCTGTCGACACAATGTCCCATACATGCTCGATTGTAGAAAGACCTGGTGATCGATTAGGCAAAGGCAACATATCGACTCAGTAGAGCATGTTGGGTTACAACAGCCATCGTTATCCCGCTGGAAAATATCCCGTAGAATGCTGACGACGAACGGCAGCTGAACAGATCGATCACCACACTGTCATATAAACTTGCAGTCATTGTGCGTGGTATCATCACGAGAGTGCTCCTGCTGACATAAGAAATCGCTCTCCAGACCATAACTCCAGGTGTTAGTACTGAATTCGACAAATTATTTTGTGACATCAAAGTTACTAATCAGGTCGCCCCACGTTGGGCATCATAAATTTTGTGAACTCGTGAAATTAAATGAAATCAAACTAAAATGGTACAAAATTAATTTAGTTTATTTATGAGTCTAAAAGATTGCTTATATGATCAAAACATGAAAGAAATATATTTATTTTCTTGCTGTTTAGACAAGACAAAACAAAATTACAAATCTCAGGGTCGATTTGACTGGGCGTGGACACGACTCAGTTATTAAGGGGAGGAGGAGGGGACGAATCGTCTCACCATTATTCATTATCGTTAGTCGTGTAGTGCTGTCGGAGGCAGGCGTTGCGTCGGTGTGGCGGGTACCCTCGGAGATGCGCTGCCAGTGTCGGCTGCCCTCATCAGCAATCGCGGCGCTGCAGCGGCTCCCAGGTACGATCTCCGCGTTGTCTGCCCATTGTCGGTTGCGTGGCCAAAGCTGTGCTATCACGGCGTCGGAAGAAGGATGTTCACGCTGGGTGGGAGCACGCCCATGTCTCTCGCTTCGGCGGTGTTTCCACATCTCCACCTTTTTCGCTTCTCCATCTCTCAGCTCAACTGCTCTTCGAAACATTATTCCTTTCGGCGTTATCATTGGCGGACGAAATTTTCGATGTAGCCCAATGACAGATCGCCATTTCACTGCCACGTCTCCCCGTGCAGGGTGGAAATTTTCTGTTTGGCGTGGGCTTGCTTGTCCCTCGTGAATTGGCATCGTCTGTCTGTTCCTATGTACATGAACATGTTACAACGTGGATAATATTTGGAAAAAACTTGACTTCCCGCAGTAATTTTTGTAAATTTAGAAGAAGACCACAACGTAAAAAGTGAATGCCATCATTTAAAAGCGGTGTAAGTAAATATATTTAACTTCTGTTATAGGGCTGGCTAGAAGCGGAAATCTGAAAAGTGGACCGAGGTGCAACATTCTCCCCTACAAGCACTCATCGCCCCCGAATTGTTCGTTTACTGTACGTAGTACATAACTCTGTAAAATGTGTACACATCATTCCGCAATTAACGTTTTCTGGAGCGCAATAACGGGTCGAAAGAAGGATGTTCACGCTGGGTGGGAGCACGCCCATGTCTCTCGCTTCGGCGGTGTTTCCACATCTCCCCCTTTTTCGCTTCTCCATCTCTCAGCTCAACTGCTCTTCGAAACATTATTCCTTTCGGCGTTATCATTGGCGGACGAAATTTTCGATGTAGCCCAATGAGAGATCGCCATTTCACTGCCACGTCTCCCCGTGCAGGGTGGAAATTTTCTGTTTGGCGTGGGCTTGCTTGTTCCTCGTGAATTGGCATCTTTCTCACGATTTCACATTCTTAAGATGTTTTCCTGCATTCCGAGCCGCGCGGGATTAGCCGAGCGGTCTAGGGCGCTGCAGTCATGGACTGTGCGGCTCGTCCCGGCGGAGGTTCGAGTCCTCCCTCGGGCATGGGTGTGTGTGTTTGTCCTTAGGATAATTTAAGTTAAGTAGAGTGTAAGCTTAGGGACTGATGACCTTAGCAGTTAAGTCCCATAAGATTTTACACACATCTGAACATTTTTCTGCATTCCGAGGCTGTTGGGAGAGCAGCTACACAACACTTCTTTATAAATGCTCTCTCTCTGCGTGAGCCCTGGACAGACTCATGTTTGGGGTCCGTCTCAGAATCTGCCGGCGTCCGTCATTTACAAGGAATGATCTCACTGTTGAAGAAAATATCTTCTTAAGAATGCTGGTTTCTTTCATACGCCTCGCTCCTCCTGTGCCCGTGGGGTGCTGGAATTGTCGGTACATCCCTGTTTTCTAAGGCAGGTAAAATGACTGTCGCAAGGCCAGAAGAAATCAGATGCTTTTGCGCGTACATTCTTGGCGTTCCGTCCTAATGGATGCAGGTGTCCATCAGCTCTCCGCATGCTTCTCATTGGCAGTCGGGCCCTTCGCATCGTGTCCCTTCTTGAGCGAGGCGAGGACGTCGGCCCGGCTTCCCGCTGCGTGCTTGCAGAATGACTGTCCCCTTCCTCCTCCGCGGCCGCTTGCGGCGACTTGGCGAAAGTGGCTGCGGTATTACATGTTGAACCAGCGTGTTTAGCACGCGGACAGGTTGGTTGTAGACCCTCAAGTTGTCTTCTGCTAACCAACCGACAGCCATCCCTGTGACCGAGGGAGAACTAGCTGTCCTCAGAAAGCACAACAGAACTCTATCCTGCCCTCCAATCAGATCTCGCTTTTCACCACTGAAATTACAAATAGCGATGGTTTGGGGTTAGTGGACGGCACGCTACAGGGCGTCTGGCTCGGAACTGTCCTTGAAGTAACTAATTTGCAATATCTCGTTGTGTCGCTGAGGTGCCAACTGCTGCTCAAATTGCTGCTTCAGACGCAATACGATGCGCCGGAGCCATACGCCTAACACAGTGGTCTTCCCTCGCGCAGTGGTTTGCACACTAGACTCGCATTCGGGAGCCGACGGTTCAAACCTACGTTCGGCCATCCTGATTTAGATTTTCTGTGGTTTCCCTAAATCACTCCAGACAAATGGTTCCTTTGAAAGGGCACGGCCGATTATTTTCACATCCTCCCCTCACCCGAGCTTGTGCTCTGTCTCTAATGATATCAATCTCGACGTGACGTTAAACACTAATCTCCTCCTGCACGTCTTCCCTCTCTGTAGTGCAACGTGGCCGTCCGGAGCCCGGTATTCTTGCAACTGTGCATTCCCGTGACCATCACTGCCAGCAATAACGTACAGTGGCTACATTTCTGCCAAATATTTCTGCAGTACCACAGAAGGAAAATCCAGCCTCTCGTAGTCCTATTACATGTCTTCGTTCAAATTCAGTGAGGTGTTGATAGCGGCCTCTTTGTTGCCTTAAAAGCATTCTTGGCTAACATCAACTCATCACGTCCACTCTAATAGTTAACTAACTCTCGCGACCGTTACAGCATGTATTTAAAACAAACCTGGCTTTCATCCTCATAGTGGCGCCAAATTTGTAGACAGTTCGTCTGCCATATGTAGAAACACGCCCGCCAACTTTCGTCATATCGAAGAACTCCTTCTTAGTGTTACGACATTTTCCGTCAGTATATAAATATTTGGGGGGAAACGTGCAAGAAAAGAGAATAGTTAATTACATTCTTTACATAACGGAAGCTGGAGGTCGAAAAAAGGAAAGGAAAGGGAAGGAACTACTGATGTCAGCTGCTTCGGCACTTTATGGAGAATCAGCAGAGACGAATGAAAATGTTTATCAGACCAGGATTCGAAACCGGGTTCCCCTGCTTACTAGACAGTTACAATCCGGACTGTGTTCATCGCAATTGCCCGAACTATCTCGGCACATCTCCTGGCCGACCCACCTACCTGCAGTCCTCGTCCATGTCTTCCATGCTCGCTACGATTTATTGACACGTAGTCAGCACGGATTCAGAAAATATCGTTCTTGCGAAACACAACAAGCTCTTTTTATTCTCATGAAGTAATAAGTGCTATCGACAGGGGATGTCAAATTGATTCCATATTTTTAGATTTCCAGGAAGCCTCCGTCACCGTTCCTCACAAGCTTCTAACCAAACTGCGTGCCTATGGAATATCGCTACAGTTATGCGACTTCATTCGTGATTTCCTGTCAGAGAGGTCACAGTTCATAGTAATAGAAAGTCATCGAGTAAAACAGAAAAAATATCCGGCGTTCTCCAAGGAAGTGTTATAGGCCCTCTATTGTTTCTGGTCTATATTAACGACGTAGGAGACAATCTCAGTAGCCTTCTTAGATTGTTTGCAGGTGATGCTGTCATTTACCGTCTTGTAAAGTCATCAGATGACCAAAACGAATTGCAAAATGATTTAGATACGATATCTGTATGCTGCAAAATGTTGAATGCGAAGTGGCAATTGACCCTGAATAAAGAAAAGTGTGAAGTTTTTCACACGAGTAAAAAAGAAATCCGCTAAGTTTCGATTACGCGATAAGTCACACAAATCTGAAGGCTGTAAATTCAACTAAATACTTATGGATTACAATTACAACTACCCTAAATTGGAACTATCACACAGATAATGTTGTGGGTAGAGCCAACTAAAGACTGCGATTCATTGACAGAACACTTAGAAGGTGCAACACGTCAACTAACGGGCTGCTTACACCACGCTTGTCCGCCCTATTCTGGAGTACTGCTGTGCGGTGCGGGATCTGCATCAGATGGGACTGACGAATGACATCGACAAAGTACAAAGAAAGGCAGCTCGTTTTGTATTATCACCAAGTAGGGGAGATAGTGCCACAGACATGATACTTGAATTGGAGTGGCAATCATTAAAGCAAAGGCGTTTATAGTTGAGACGGAATCATCTCATGAAATTTCAATCACCAGTTTTCTCTTCCGATAGCGAAAAACATTCTGTTGGCACCCACCCACACAGGAAGAAATGAGCATCACCATAAAATAAGAGAAATCAGGGCTCGCACAGAAAAATTTAAGTGCTCATTTTTCCCGTGCGCCGTTCGAGAGCGGAACGGTAGACGGACAGCTTGAAGGGGTTTCATTGAAAATAGCAGAGTAATCACGTAGATGTAGATGTACTTTGAGATTCCCACAGGAGGTCGAACATAATTGTGCATCCTCACTCAAGGTGGTGCATTCATTGCACATCGAAGCCGATAAAATACGTGAATATGTGGTGTCTGCTCTTTCGGAATCAGAGGAGGATGAAACGGCTGAGCAATTTAGTGTCACAACAAAAACAAGTATCAACCGATTGTATAACATTCATGTCTCACTGCTTTTCTGCGAGACGCATACCCTTATATGTACTTATGAAATGTGTAAGGGGATGACGACGGGACGCTTCTTGTTTTAGAATAAGGTATCATAGTCGTAATAGGAAGGGACGTGAACAACAGAGGCAGGTATAGGATGCATAATTAGCGAATACTCTTATTTTACAAACAAATCGAAATCAGCAATCATTCTGTACGGTTTTCTATTTATGTTTGCCGTTTCTGCAATGGAAATCACCGTTCACACACACACCTCCCCTTCCGTCAAGCTGATGCTCAGCCCTCCACGCTGCAAGGGCAGGTGCCTCCAATCTAAACTGCAAATGACCAGAAAGCCCTTTTCATCCTACGTTTTCGGAATGTTATTAACGCATCTGAAACAGGATGCATGCCAATGCGATTCATTCTTCTTGCAAATTGGTACTGACATAAATACGAACCCACAGAACAAGTAACACATGGCTTCAGCTCTCAACACGCCGCATGACAAATACAGCAGCCAGTCGCTTTTAGTGACTGTGGACGGTCGTAAATCACATGAGGTACAAATTCAGAAGTTCTGTGTTACTGGAGAGTTGTTGTTATCAGAGCACTGGGAAAACTGTGACAGTATTATTAAACGAAAACGTCAATGAACGTAGAAATATACCAATTTTATAAGAATGCATACAATATAGCACGTTTCTCAAGAAGATAAATTTCTTTCACACGTAATTCATTACGCCTCACCCACTTTTTCTGCATTGAAAAATCATATTTTCTTCTTATTTCTGTTTTTATTACTGAAAATGACTTTTTTTGGGGGGGGGGGGGGGGGCAAATCCGGGTGCACACAGCTGGGTTATCAGCACTAGTATAAATCGTTTGTGGGACGAGTGAACTTCAACACGTGAAAACTCATTGGTATGTGGATCTCTTTACTCTCTCTCTCTCTCTCTCTCTCTCTCTCTCTCTCTCTCTCTCTCTTTCACACACACACACACACACACACACACACACACACACACACACACACACACACAGTCACAGTGAAGTACGGTAAAAGCTCTGCTTGAACAAACAAGGAGCAGTTTTGTAACCATGTAATGTTCTTGCAACATTATGCTGTACCATGCGTCTATAAATGGTTAGCTCCAAATAAACGCTGTAACCATCGGCTGCTTGTTGGTTGCTTTCTACACTTTTGTAGCCATGCAGTCCCAGAGTTTTCCAAGCCATTCTGACACAGATAATACATTTATGTTTCAGATGATATGGGCAGACATAGTTTTAACTCAGAAAACAGAAAAATTTGTTGAGGGAGAAATTTATATTCTATTCAATATCTAGCTTTATGGGTAAAGTTAATATTGAGCTTGACATCCCTCGTCCAAGCAGTACCTATATCACTGTAGAAATCGACAGAAACTGATAATGTAAAATAATAAGAGTATGACCACGAATATATAAGTAAGATAACTCTCATTTTCCTTCAAACGGCAATTATGAATGCGGACGTTTTGGTAAATGTAAGTTCTTGGCTTACACTCATTGCTGGTAGCTTAATACTATACTGCACACAACAAGAAGTCTTTATTCTTCAGCCCGCATCTCGTGGTCGTGCGGTAGCGTTCTCGCTTCCCACGCCCGGGTTCCCGGGTTCGATTCCCGGCGGGGTCAGGGATTTTCTCTGCCTCGTGATGGCTGGGTGTTGTGTGTGCTGTCCTTAGGTTAGTTAGGTTTAAGTAGTTCTAAGTTCTAGGGGACTTATGACCACAGCAGTTGAGTCCCATAGTGCTCAGAGCCATTTGAACCATCTTTATTCTTCAGAAATTGAGTAGTCTTACGAAACTTGTAACGATTCATGTTGAAAGTTACTTAAGTTTATTCTGCATGGTCCATTGATGAATGAATGGGAAATTTTCAGGCTTCGCAAATTTATTCACATCAAATGGCATCCGAACTCCACACTCGTCGTGTAAATAAAACACGGACAGACTTCACTGATCTCTTTGACTTCCAAAACTGATCCCTCGCAGCATCGTTGCATCGCTTTATATAGAATTTTAACAATAACTTCCAAAATAAAGCATTATTAATTTTTTACAATTTTGATATTACAATTAAAATTTACAAAACTTAAAGAAACTGATGTTACAACCAAATAAGGTACAAAGTACAATATTCAAGGACAATCTTTTATAGTAATATCTTTAGTTAATAAGAAAATCATTCTGAATTTTAATTACAATAATGTCTCTTGTATGGTTTTAGTTACGTAATTAATTACAGTTTGGATTTTGTTACTAATATTCAGTGGTAGTACAGAGCTCGTGCTTTATACGATTACATACATAAAATGCACAAATAAGGCCTCAAATTCTGGAAACTGGAGAACTGTGAGATGTAAACAATTGGAGAGTTAATTAGAAATGTAATTACAAACAATATTAACTGCAGAAGAAGACATAAAAATAAACAACAAATGAAAATACATGGCTTGTTTATAACTTTTAAGCTGTTTCTCAAGATAGTAAGGTCTTCTGTTACTGCATTTTTAGATTACCATTTTGTTTATTAGAAGCATTGATTTTTCTTGCTAACATCTCTGCAGTCTCTAGTTATTTATTGCTAAGGAGCTATTACTTCAATTTCTTGATTAGTTACTTAATTTAGTATATGTACATAATTTTATCAATGACAAAAATCCACCGATAATTACGACAACGCACGTCCTTCCAGAACATTCCACATGCCTTCACAATGAACATCAAGTTTTTTATCAAGATACACATAAAGACACACATACAAGGCCTTAGGAAACACTGAATTGTCCGATAACTATCAGGATGCAAATAAAAAGAAAAGCTGACCCATATGAGTCCTGGGGGAGGCTGTACCTTTATAATCTGAAAATTGGACAGTAATAAAGTAGTTCCATCTGTAAGGGGCAGTCAAATGAAACCCGAACACCCGCCATAACGAGGACATGGAATGATTCCACTGAAAAGTAATCACCACACACGCTACGACATTTATCCCACAGGGAGACAAGACGATCAATTCCTATTTCGTAGAACGCGGTCAGCCGCTGACGAATCCACAACCACACCCGCTCTTGCACTTACTCGTCAGACTGAAACCGACGCCCACGCATGTCCTTCTTCAGGTAGATAGGGTTGGGAAAATCGCACAACGAAACATCAGGGCTGTACGGAGACTGTCCCAGTGTTTTCCAGCCACATTGCTGAAGCGTAGCTCTTGCCGAATTGGCACTGTGGGGGTGGACGTTACCATGACACAGGATGATTCCGTCCAACAGTATTTCTGGGCGTTTTCGCTTGATGTCACATCACAGTTTCAGCAAAGTACCTCTGATCGTGGCTGCACGCTCTAGGATGACGACGAGCAGTGGGCCCCTGCAGTCGAAGAAAATGGTCATCGTGACCTTACCGGAACTTGTGTAAACAGCTTTGGATTTCTTTGGCGGGGAAAATGTGTAGTGTTTCCACTGTTGGCTTTGCCGTTTGCCCTCGACCTGTTCGATGTAATTATCCCGTTGCATGATAACGCTCGGCCCCACACTGCCAATAGGATGAAGCGATTTAGTTGGGAAACTCGGCAAAATCCTCCATACAGCCAGGATCTTACACCGCGTGATTTTCTCATCTTTGTCGCCCTGGTAGAACACGTGCATGGATGTCTCTTTCAGCCAGACGATGAACTGCACGACTGGTGTTGTAGTGGCTCCATCAGCGGTCGATCGCGTTGATAAATGTCTTAACGCCTAAGGTGATGTCCGCAGCTCGTGGTCGTGCGGTAGCGTTCTCGCTTCCCACGCCCGGGTTCCCGGGTTCGATTCCCGGCGGGGTCAGGGATTTTCTCTGCCTCGTGATGACTCGGTGTTGTGTGATGTCCTTAGGTTAGTTAGGTTTAAGTAGTTCTAAGTTCTAGGGGACTGATGACCATAGATGTTAAGTCCCATAGCGCTCTGAGCCTTTTGAACCTAAGGTGATTACTTTTGAATTAAACCATTCCATCGTCCCTTTGTGGCAGGTATTCGGTTTTCATTTGACTGCCTTTCATAGAAACAGCAGTGACATTAAAAGATCATATTTAATAATGAAAATAAAAATTAAATATAAGCTCTCTCTGAATAGTAGCAACGTGGTTACCTTGTCATGAAGTATTTTAATGACCTTACATTAATATTGATATCTGAAGTAAGTAAGTTAAAATTATGACTATTTCAAAACATTTGTATTGCATCCCCATTTATGTTTCCGTTTAGGAGTATATTTCATAGCCGGATCACTAAAGAAGTGCCAGTTCCCAGTGTAGTAAGGTAAAATGTGTAACACTGGTTGTGCGGTAGTAAACAGTTCTTAGTGAACAGAAGTGTACTTTGTTCTAATAATATACATTTTAATAAGTGGTCAGAGGAAGGCGAAACAAAAATTATTAAAAGCGATGTCTTCTTAAGTAAACTTTGTGCAACCGAATGATTTTCTTATAAGAATGTACGGAATCCGCGCCTTCTTCATTCATTAAATCTACGGATTCTTGAATATAAATGACAAGAAGCAAATATTCTCATGTTTGAAATTCAAGAAGTTCTCTTAGAAGTATCATTTCCACATGGTTACTATGCACCATAAATATTTTCTATGCACCCAAACGTTAAGCAAGTATATCTAGTACACACAAATATCATTACCACAACTGAAATTATCGTGGAAACGTCTTGACAAAATACTTGCATCCCCATTGCTCGTTACTAATGCGCTTCCCACAAGCAAAAGTTCAGTAACTATTTTTTCTAGTTTCAACCGGTATTGTATGTTAAGCGCTTACTAACTTATCATAAAATTAACACGCTTGGTTCGAAGTATGATTTAAAAATAGTTACAGGCGCAACCCCTTCTCTGTGTACCAAAGCAATTATTTCCTATTGTCCTGATCAATATATTATCCTGACACAGGCAAGGAGGAGGCATTGAAAAAATCGTGGTTGAGGAACTAGTTTTACGATAACGGTATCAGGATAGGTTGATTCTATCTGAAAAATAATAACATGTTGGCTTAAACTAGACATCTAGAAGCTGAAACTTAATTAATTCTACCTCGCCCCTTCTAAAAAAATTTTCGCTTGCATGAATTTTATAGAAGATGTAATATACAGGTGGTGGGAAACGGTCTGAAAAGCTTGTAAGAGTTTTGCAGGGTAGGCTGTGCTAAGAAATAATCGCTAAGAAAAATATTCTACTCGCTACGCCGTTTCCGAGTTAATTAGCAATTAAATTAATCAATCAGGCCGTTGTGTCCAAAATTTCAAGCGGCCCACCAAAGACGGTATCGTCAAACGTGTTCTTCGTTTGGTTTCCTAAACCAAACAAGACAGCGATACGTAAGTTGAACATAAGATGGTAGTCAAGATCGAACCTTAGGCAAAGGCTGAGCTGTCTCGTGCGCTTTCATCTACGCTACCTACCGACCGCCATGTCATCCTCAAATGATGGGTGAGGTGACAAAAGTCATGGGATACTCTCAAATGTCGTGTTAGAATCCCTTTTGCCCAGCGTAGTGCAACCACTCTACGTAGCATGAACTCAAAAAGTCGCAAGAAGTTTCCCGCGGAAATAGTGAGCCATGCTGCCACAATAGCCGTCCATAATTACGAAAGTGTTGCCGGTGCAGGATTTTGTGCAAGTACTGAGCTCACGATTATGTCCGATGGGATTCATGTCTGACGATCTGGGTGGCCAGATCATTCGTTCGACTTGTCCAGAATTTTGATCAAACCAACTACGAACAATTGTGGTTCGCTGACAT
Organism: Schistocerca americana; assembly: GCF_021461395.2. Lineage (NCBI taxonomy): Eukaryota > Metazoa > Arthropoda > Insecta > Orthoptera > Acrididae > Schistocerca > Schistocerca americana. The sequence goes on from NC_060123.1 coordinate 314,412,787, forward strand.
GGCGCTTGGTCATCCGCTTGGTCATCATCGTTATTTGGGAACATGGAGTCCATGAATAGCTGCTAATGGTCTCCAAACAGCCGAATACAGGCATTTCCAGTCAATTATTGATTCAGTTGGACCAGATAATCCAGTCCACTCCACGTAAACCCTGCACACACCATTATGGAGCCACCACCAGCTTGCACAGTGCTTTATTAAGAACCTGGGTCCATGGCTTCGTGAGGTCTGCAACACACTCAAACCCTACTACCAGCTCTTACCAACTAAACTCGGGATTCATTTGACCAGCCTACCGTTTTCCAGTCGACTAGGGTCACGATCCTTGGAGAGGCGGTGCGAGCGATATCGTGCTGCTAGCAAAGGCACTGGCCTCGGTCATCTCCTGACACAGCCCATTCACGCTAAATTTTGCCACACTGTCCTGACGGATACGATCGTCGATTTCTGCTCTTATTTCACGCAGTGGTGCTTGTCTGTTAGCACTGACAGCTCTAAGCAATTGTCGCTGCTCTCGGTCGTTAAGTGAAGGCCGTCGACCACTGACTTGTCCGTGGTGAGAGGTAATGTCTGAAATTTGGTATTCTCGGCACACTCTTGACACTGTGGATCCCAGAGTATTCAATTCCCTAGCGATTTCCGAAATGGAATATTCCATGTGTCTAGCTCCAACTACCATTCCGCGTCCAAAGTCTATTAATTTTCCGTCGTGCGGCCGTAATCACGTCGGAAACCCTTTTACAAGAATCACCTGCGTACAAATGAAGGCTCCGCCAGTACATTGCCCTTTCAAACGCTGTGTATGCGATACTACCGCGATCTGTATATGTGCATACCGCTGTCCCACTTCTGTCACCTGAATGTAGACTGCCAGTGAATGGGGTCGCATTGTGTTTAGCGATGAGTCACGGTTCTGCACTACCACGGGTGATCATCGTTGTCGAGTGGGGTGGCCTCCTGGGAAGAAGTCCCATTCTTACAGTGTTCTGCAGAGGCACTGCGCTGTTACTCCTGCCGTTATGGAGTGGGGAACCATCGGGTATGTCTTCTGGTCACGGCTGGTAGTGATTACGGAAACTCGTCACGAACATCCTGCTCCTCATGTGTTACCTATCATGTGACAGTATCGTGGTACCATTTTCAACAGGACAACGATCGTCCACACGTGTCTTTATGAACTGTCTGTGTGACTTTGAAGTACACCAGTGACCATCATGACCCCCCGGTCTTTCCGCAGTAGAACATGTGTTTTGTGCTCGGACGTCGTCTCCCCATGCATACAGGCCAAAGGGTTAGCAACTCATACTAATAAGTGGACTCATACCGCCAAATACTTTGTAAATTTGATTCGATTTTGTAACGACTACAGCAATGTCAATCTGTGAAGTTTCATTCTGTTTCCTCCGCCCCTTATGGGTGCTTCCCTTGTTTTGACACGCAATGTAATTCGTATGTGTACAGCTATATGTAGTGAAAACACAAGCAAATAGCCTCTAAACCATATCCTGGTATTATCAGTAAATTAAAGCTACCTCAAATCTATGTTACTAAATGGCTAACCTGGGGCGCAGTCACCCGGCCCAAGTTCCAGGTTGCCTGCCTAAAGGCTCCCAGTACAAGAAAAAATTGCCGCGTGGGGTAACCGCGCGGTCTAGGGCGGCTTGTCCGCGCTGCTACCCTCGTCGGAGATTCGAGTCCTCCCTCTGGGATGGGTGTGTGTGTGTGTCGTCCTTCGCGTAAGTTAGTTTAAGTTAGATTAAATAGTGTGTAAGCTTAGGGACCGATGAACTCCAACAAAAATTTCATTTTCAATATTTGATATGATTACTGGGCGAAATGAAAAACATTTAATTCTCTCATAATCTTCTCATTACGATATATAATCTTACGTTAAATATTTAACGTTTTGAATACCAATGGGATATATGTGTCCAACGATAGGTTATCAGAGAACCAATCGAAATTTGTTGCTTGTTATTGCTGTATATTTGCGACCCATCGGTAAAAGTAAGCATACTGATGGTTAGCAGAATTCTTATAATTACAGATTACAACCGTAGGTTGTTCAGCCCTCAAGTTGCATTGTTATCACTCGTCTCTGTGCTGTCACATCGAATTAGTTCTCACCTGCTGATAGACAACCCAATCACCAGACTCGCAAAGCGGGCTGCGTTCGCGTCCTATCGGACACATCGTGTCAACGACTTGCACCCACGAACTGACGCTTCACACATCACAAACGAAGACCATATTGATCACCTATAGTGTGAGTTACAAACATGCAGAGATGCTCTGTCCACTCATGTGTGTCGGTTTTTAGTACGCCTTGTAGTTTTTGCGTAGTCGTCATCTGAAACCCTGAAGGTACTCAGGAAAAATCCTGTATGTGCTACCGTCTCCCCCCCCCCCCACTCTGCCGCCCCCCCCCCCCCCGCCTTGGAAAACGAAACGGCTGCATTTGCTCTTTTCATATTGCTAGTTCTGACAAAGACATTAATTGAAATAACCATAAATTAGTGTCTTTGGAATGAAATTGGTAATCAAAGTGCCAACACAGTTAGACAAATATTAATGTCAGGAGCAGTGTATATGTCTTGAGGCAGGTTAACTCACCTTGTGCAAATACCCACCCCATCTTCATCCAGTATATGAGAATGAGAGCACTGGTAACTTGCTACAAACTTTACGAATAATTTAAATCCTTTGCGAAACTTTATCTCTGTGACACCAGCACAAAATGATAGAAGGAAACACCATTACCGCTTACCATATTTACGCTCTTCATGCAGGGAAACTTCAGCATCAAGTAACCGTTTTAATGAAATACTTCTTTCCTGCTATCTCGATTCGCAACACATTTCGCAGACAGTTATGACATACCCATACGTCCTGTCTGGTGTTAATCGTATTTATAAAATCTAAATTTCTGTGACTATAAAAGTAGTTTTGGCTGTCGGACTCGTAATCGAAGAGCAGGTTCTGTCTAGTGTTTGAAGACTCACAATGAATCCCTTGAGTGAGAGGTCGCGAAAAGCCAAATAAGTTTACAGCATTAGGCGCCCCACATATTGTCTACCACGCAACCACAACATTTGCAACTACTGACAACGGGAGGCGGGACTGGAGATATCCAGTGGTGTGGTGTCTAGGAAGCCTCCATACTTGGTCCGCTAGACAAACATTAAAACAAATCGTATTAACGAGTTCTATGACACAGATGTGTCGCAAGCAAAGAGCGACATACGAAATAATGAATCTTCTCTAGTATAGACAGTTCCAAGTCTGTGCTACACAGAGAGTACAAACGAAGTGATCTAGCGTTGACGCTGCTATCCAAGTGCCTAATCTAGAAGCTGCTATTGAACTGGGTCCTCACCAGTCGGTCGCGGCGCCTATGTCCTCTTCACATAGGGGCCGCTGCGTCGCGTTGTCGTCCTGGAGTGAGGTCCAGTCAGCTTGCGATTGGCTGATCTCTTCTCACAGCCTTCTCTTCCCTATCGTTCCCGACTGGTGTGCCGGCGCTTGGCATTACGCCGCAACAAATGGGGAGCACAGCATGAGGCTACGAAGGGTAGTTGAACTGCTAAGTCGATGAGTAACTCGCAACAGTGCTATAGTGCTAGTGGTATTAATACAGAGCAGAACAGCGACAACGATAAACAAAGTAAACACTGCATTATGTCTACATCAACAGTTGCCGAAATTGATTTTTCGTCAGAAAGGAACCCAAGAAATTTCGCAGAGTGAGAATGAAGTGGCAGATGAAATGCTAGCGTTTCTGCAGGATGAGTCTGTGGATTATATGGTGTCGTGTACGACAGACTGGGCAGACGATGTACATGAGGAGAACAATGATGTCAATACATGTTTAACAATTGAAAGAGATACTGAAACAGGTGTCGACCCACGTAGTTCATCATCCTCGTCTGGCTCCAAAGCGCCATTCCGCGTCCGGAGTATGTTAGTTCCCGTCGTTCTGTCGTAATAGCGTCGGAAACCTTTTCATATGAATCACCTGTGTACGAGTGACAGCTCGTGCAGTGCTCCTGCCTTTTATACCTTGTGCAAGCGGTGCTACCGCAATCTGTATGTGTGCATATCGCTATCCCATGACCGTTTTGTCACCACAGGGTAATTTCTTTGCTGATCACCAAGCAACTTGATGCTCGGCGTCCCGGGAGGAGACACGGCAGCGCCCTGGTTCGTTGAGTTAGCACCGCTCTGGTTCGGTTCGGTGTCAGTGGTTGCTCACCGCTAAACGGAGGAAGGCCATCGAGCAGCCGCGAGTGGCGGTTATGTGGGTCCTGAAAGCTACAAGCACCTGCCCGAATTGAGCTGTATTTTAAGTGGATGCCTGCATTGCCACACTCATTGCTGATTATCCCTCTAGACACGCGGGATGAGTAGAACAGCGGAAGCGCATGGATTTTTGTAGGATGATTGGGCTATGTGGTTTACTGAATCCATTTGTAAAAGAATGTTTACGTCTAGAAAAGGGAGTACTGCACACGCTTAGAATTCAGTACTAAAATTTATGTTCTGTTGTAGAGAATTGAAATTTATGAGGAAATTATTCAGCTTGTCTCTCCCGTGTGGCCATTTGACGAAGGTCTCGTCGATATATCGCTCCAGCCCCTAATCAGTCAGTTCATCAGTCCACCTGATGCTTGCAGCAATGTGTTCACTAGCCGAAATATTATGCCTGTTGGACGTCGACATCCGACCGGTCCCCCGTGAACAATGTACCAATAAATTATGCTGCAAGGAGGTGAAGAATCACATCGTATTGAATGTTTGACATAATCTGATTCTGATTGTACCGATACGCAAATATGTGCGCCCTAGAACAAACTGCCTTTATTTTGATTATATTTTTGTTCTTATGTCACAGTAAAGTTGTCTTTTAGTTTTGTAAGACTTACTGAGTCATTCTCTTCACCCCCTGAAAGTATGTTTTAATCAAACTGTGGGGCAGTACTGTGAAGACAGGAATATAGCTGAATTAGCGAAACAGAACACTTATTTCCTCCGCATCAGTTCTGGGTATGTGAGCTTGTTTTGATAAAAGTTAATTTGTGTGTAACGTCGAGCCCCTTCTTCTTTATTTGTAGGCGCATTAGGCTCGTGAGGGAGAAAACAGCGTGCCAACCAGCTGACTAGTATCATAAAATACACTTTGGTGTTTTCAACGCAATGATGCTGCAAAGGCTGATAGTCATTTTGAAGCAATTGGAAGTATATGCATCCCTGTGATAGCAACGAGAATAGAAAATGGTGTGCTATTGTTTGCGAGAAAAACGAAAAAGATTTCCACTCAGTCGAAATGAAGAAACGGAGAAAAGTCTCTACTTTTTCACGAATTAGGTCTGGCTTTCCTAGTACCTCAGGTAAGAAGAATAGCCTTAATAAACTTTATATGGACAACACGGGAGTGCGCTCTGGTTTGGCAGGTCCTTACACTATTTCACTCTAACTACAATAATAGGGATAGGCGCCAAGGGTAGTTAGCTAACATAGTGACTTTAGATTAATCTCAGTTCAGGCATGCTTACACCGACTGATGTGGAGACAACGATTTTGGCATTTTTGTGCAATATAGATACTGGAGGGTGACAAACTATGATAGCAGCGAAGCAGAATCTTTCAGTGTGCACCAGAATATCATTTCAGAGTGGTGCAGCGATGGTAACTTTCCTTACGTACGCAGAAATTTAAAGTAGTCCACTTCACAAAGGGCAGAAAATAAATATCCGATAATTACAACACCTATGAATCACAAGTGGGATCAATCAACTCATACAAATACAATTTGTAGTGAAGTGAAATGCAAGTTATCATCCACCCTTAATCATAGTTAAGACAGCTGCAGGTTTAGGCTCTTTGGCAGGATACGGCGAGCCTGAGTCAATCTATAAAGAAAATTGCATAAAAATCAGGTGTGCGCATGATCTTAGTTATGTTTGGTACGGGTCCCACGTATTTGTGCCATATACTGACGGGGACTGTTGATCGTATGTAAAGAAGGGCGTCACAAATGGTCACAAATTTATTTGTGCCACTGGACAGAGTCACAGAAATGCCGAAAGACCTAAATTTTCTGATTGCTGAAGCTAGACGTCAATTAACTAATGCATGTCGATTTTCGGGAGTTTCAAGAACAAATATTAAACAAAGAATCTAAAGGCAGTTTTCAGCTGTCTACGCGTCGCTCCCGTAGGGCCTGTGAACACAAAATTACGATACTTACGGTGTGGATAGAGGTGTTTAAGCAGTCATTCTTCCCCTGCGCCAGACTAGATTGGAACGAGACTAAATCTCAACATGTAGTCAATGACAAGCACCCTGTACCATGTGCTTTACAGTGCTTTGCAGGGTGCATGTAGATGTAGAATATAGATGCATAACTTTGTAGCAGGACGATTCGCAAAGAAATGGTGTGGCAGAGTGGTGTCCCTTGGAGTGGGTCGCAACGTCATTTACCAGGCCGACAGACTGACTCCACACAGAACTGCCCACGTCCCTGAGAAACTGGACAGCGACGACATTGCATGAATGAGGATGCTCCTGCCGCTCACCATGCGAGACACGCAAAGCGCAACAAGGACGGAATTAGGCAACGTACGTACGTAACTTTGAACAGCTTCGTGGAGAGAGTCGAAAATAATTACAGAGTAAGCTTGTCCGTACGCAGTTAGCACAGACCTTAACAGTATTTCAACAGTCCTGGACTAACGGAAACAACTATCGTGAAATAACACTCTTTCGAGGCTTGAATATTGTGGAAAATGATTTTAAAACAATTTAAAGCCTAAGGCGCAACCATCCAGCAGAGAGTACACCTCTAGCGCATCTAATACTACCTCTGTGAATTTCGTAAATCAGCTGCTTGAAAAACTGATGTACGACTCACTTTTGTTTCAACTCTTGTCTTAACTCTTGCCTGGAATGACTGTCATCTCTATCTCGTCGGCCTCAGGTTGAGAAGGTCATGTAACACTCATTACCACATCCGATAATGAATTAATTATAATATATTGGAAATTGCTCCCTGTTTTATTTACTAGCGGAATAATTAATACCCTGTTTATGTGATTTCAGCGTATTAAGCCAGTGGGAAGTGATCGGGTTGGTGATGTTACGATCGAACGCCATTAGCGTGCTGTAGTTTCCAAATTACTACGTACATCATTCGAGCTTGCAGCCTATAAAATTAAAGAAATCCGATTACAACCATTATCTTCTTTGCATCAACCGTAACAATTACACGGTCATGGGTCACGGAGCTCACTATTTCCCAGCTATGACACATAGCTCTGAGAATATTATAAACTTACGAAGATAAGAGCACACATATGGCACTAAAGACATATAATTAAGGTCAACAGCCAACTGATTTCTCTTTCTCGTCGACATGTGAAGTGCCCACCACTCAAACATTCGACTTGGAACAGTCACATCATTTTCCTTTCATTTTATTTTGTCGGACACATTACAGTATAGTACCAGCTCGAATAGCTTAACGTTTAAAGCGTTGGTTTGTGAGAAAGGAGAGCAGCGTCGGGTCGATCTGGTACACGAGCTAGTCTCAGTGTGGCCTTAGGAGGTTTTCCCTACTAGTTTTGACGTATGTAGTGTTGGTTTCCCATTTCGACTCAGACACATAGTACACAAACAGCTGTAATACGAACACACAATAATGTTTACGCTCATCACAGATAGATGACGCACACAGCTTTCCATCATTAGGGCAACCCAAGTTGACAGATAAGGCGTCCGTCCAATAAATTGAAATTAAAGGAAATTCAAATGCAGGCGTGCCAGTTCTTGATCATTAAGCCACCCTGCCAAGGGCGGACAAATACTGAAGAAAAGAATTAGTCCTTAGACACATATAAGGCAATGTGGTACCATTACCTCATTCATTTGGTAATTAAAAGCTACAGAGTAGAGTACTGCAATCATAGTCGTCTCGCAGTTCGGAGGACTGTGGTTCAAATCGCCATCCGGTCATCCACACTTAGATTTCCCGTAATTTCCTTCAGTCGCTCAAGCCAAATACCGGAGCTGGGTAGTTCCTTTGACAAGAGGCCAGCCGGCTTCCTTTGGGGCTTGAGCTCCGTGTCTAATGACCGTTTCGTTGCTCTCGTCGCAGCGGTAAAAACTAGTCTCCCCTCCCAGAGTTTTACTTATATTTCTTCTGTTCCTTCTCTTACTATAATTATAATGCCGCTGGAAGTAGATTATATTCTCTCAGTTTTCAAAATGTTCATCGCTATGGCGGAAAGTATTGCATTAGTGTCAGTATTTTCGCAGGTAGTTAGGTGGAGACTCATCGAAAGAAAATATATTAAAATACAATCATATCGTGGGAAGATTCGAATAAGGTGTAGAACAACAGAAACTGTGTATAATGTTATGAACAGTCGTCGCATTTACCAATATTTCTGTAATGTTGCAACATTATTCCTTACCTGATATTCCACTGAGTTAGAAGCGAGCGTATTAACGCATGTTCTACGATCTAATGGCTTACTGCTATCGCTTGCGGTTGTCGTGACGCTTTTGTATGCTCTGAAGAGAAAAATAATGTATAGCGTCAAGTGAATGAATGTAATAGATATGTAAAAGAAAGAATTCTTTTTAAGAGGTTGAAAACACTTGCTGTTTCGCAGCCATGCTTAAGACTATGAAATATTTTTATTATTATGGAATTCATATTTGTCTCGGAGCTGTAGAATAGTGTCCAAATCTATTTCTCTTTCTCCAGAAGCTACGATAAGATTTAACTACTACGCGTTCCCTATCGTTCTGCTTCGGGTGAATGTCTCTGGAGAGACCTATTCCGTTGATATTCTATAGTTAAAATTTTTCTTCACATAGTATTATTTTATTCCTAGTATTACTTAATTTCTAGGTGTCTCCTATTCGTGACAAGAGGTAAGCAAGAGAAGAACAGGAATTGTTAACCACTTTATAGTTCACTCATGGTACAAATGGCTCTGAGCACTATGGGACTTAACTTCTTAGGTCATCAGTCCCCTAGAACTTAGAACTACTTAAACCTAACTAACCTAACTACATTACACACATCCATGACAGAGACAGGATTCGAACCTGCGACCGCAGCGGTCGCACGACTCCAGACTGTAGCGCCTAGAACCGCTCGGCCACCACGGCCGGCAGTTTACTCATGACTAAGCAGCTCAGTTCGTTCATAAACAGACTGCGACTACGGACGAGAACATTTTAACACATATTCAACTGGTGTATAGCAATGAATCGACCACACTATGTATCTTGTGTTGAATAAGCTATTGCTTATACTAATCAGATCGCAGTTGCAGGCTTAATCAACCACTTTACATGCTATTGGACTAGTACGTGATTTTGGAAGCAGTGTAACCTGTCCTTATCGCTTGTAATTATACCACTAAAGCCCCCCTGCTTAGCTGGATGGTAGCGTGCTTGCCTCCCATGCAGCGAGCCCGGATTTGAATTCCGCTCGCGGACTGAGTGTTGTGTTGTCTTCCTCGTCATTTCATCCTCATCACCGGCACGCGAGTCGTCCAATGTGGCGTCGACTGCAATAAGACTCGCACTTGGCGGACGAACTTCCCAGGTTGGGGCCTCCCGGCCAGCAATGACATACGATCATATCATTTTTTTCATCCAATTGAAATCAAATAATCACCCCCCTCCAAACATTAAACACGATGAATATTCCAGACAACGTCTCGTTCACCAAGCTGGATTTCGTAACTACAGGATGTGGCGCTTAAATCCGGACAAATGAAACTATTGTTAAAAGAAACTGTAATAAAACAAAGAACAAATGAAACTACTTTTACATACAAGTACTGGTATCTTTCAAGAGTAAAATTGCTCGATGTAACCCTCTTCAGCCGTAATGACCGCCTCCAATCTTGTCCTGAAGTGATCGCACGCAGCCTTTAAAACAGCGCTGTCTAAATTCGCGAATGCTGCTTCGACAGCGCTGCATAGAGATGCGACATTCGGGCACCTCTTCTTATTGGTAACTCTTTCGACTACACTGCAAACATAGTAGTCGACGGGGTTTAAATCCGGGCTATTCGAGGGTCAGGACTCCTTTGACCAGAACACGTCGACGTTACCCGAGAGCCAGTTTTGGACTAAATGGCTCATATGAAATGGTGTACCGTCCTGTTGAAAGACATGTCTCCCCGAGACCACAATTACCATCCGTGGTTTCATGATGTTCGTCTAAACTTTCAGATAAACTTCTTTTGTGAAAGTTTGTGCCTTTTCAAAGAAATGTGGCGGAATGATTTCACCCTCACTGTACACAATACCTAGGACGCGAACCCCACACTTCTCCGGATACTTGGCCACGATATCGTAAACAGTTGATCTCGGGTACACGATGAATCGAATTATTTCAGTGGGGAACGCCCAGTGCGAAGACTATCGATAATCGCTGCTCTTCAGTTGTACTGTGGAATTGTCCGTAACACCTCGGACATTGTGGGGCTCTGACTGTACTACATGCCTATGGTTTTCAAGAACGCCAATCGTGACCTCCGGAGGAACTACAATTTGGCGGCAAATTCTAACTGAAATTTGTCCATATTTAAGCAGCGCATCCTATATTACACTACTGGCCATTAAAATTGCTACACCAAGAAGAAATGCAGATGATAAACGAGTATTAGATGGATAAATATATTATACTAGAACTGACATGTGATTACATTTACACGCAATTTGGGTGCATAGATCCTGAGAAATCAGTACCCAGAACAACCACCTCTGGCCATAATAACGGCCTTGATACGCCTGGGCATTGAGTCAAACAGGGTTTGGATGGTGTGTACAGGTACAGCTGCCCATGCAGCTTCAACACGATACCACAGTTCATCAAGAGTAGTGACTGGCGTATTGTGACGAGCCAGTTGCTCGGCCACCATTGACCAGACGTTTTCAATTGGTGAGAGATCTGGAGAATGTGCTGGCCAAGGCAGCAGTCGAAGATTTTCTGTATCCAGAAAGGCCCGTTCAGGACCTGCATCATGTGGTCATGCATTATCCTGCTGAAATGTAGGGTTTCGCAGGGATCGAATGAAGGGTAGAGCCACGGGTCGTGACACATCTGAAATGTAACGTCCACTGTTCAAAGTGCCGTCAATGCGAACAAGAGGTGACCGAGACGTGTAACCAATGGCACCCCATAACATCACGCCGGGTGATACGCCAGTATGGCGATGACGAATACATGCTTCCAATGTGCGTTCACCGCGATGTCGCCAAACACGGATGCGACCATCATGATGCTGTAAACAGAACCTGGATTCATCCGAAAAAATGACATTTTGCCATTCGTGCATCCAGGTTCGTCGTTGAGTACACCGTCGCAGGCGCTCCTGTCTGTGATACAGCGTCAAGGGTAACCGCAGCCATGGTCTCCGAGCTGATAGTCCATGCTGCTACAAACGTCGTCGAACTGTTCCTGCAGATGGTTGTTGTCTTCCAATTGTCCCCATCTGTTGACTCAGGGATCGAGACGTGACTGCACTATCCGTTACAGCCATGCGGATAAGATGCCTGTCATCTCGAATGCTAGTGATACGAGGCCACTGGGATCCAGAACCCACCGATTCCATATTCTGCTAACAGTTATTGGATCTCGAGCAAAGCGAGCAGCAATGTCGCGATACGATAAACCGCAAAGGCGATAGACTACAATCCGACCTTTATCAAAGTCGGAAACGTGATGGTACGCATTTCTCCTCCTTACGCGAGGCATGACAACAACGATTCTCCAGGCAACGCCGGTCAACTGCTGTTTGTGTATAAGAAATCGGTTGGAAACTTTCCTCATGTCAGCACGTTGTAGGTGTCGCCACCGGCGCCAACCTTGTGTGAATGCTCTGAAAAGTTAATCATTCGCATATCACAGCATCTTCTCCCTTTCGGTTAAATTTCGCGTCTGTAGCACGTCATCTTCGTGGTGTAGCAATTTTAATGGCCAATAGTGTATTTCAGTTTGGATCACACTTTGGTATTAGTCGCCCATAATATTATAGCACCTGTGGGTAATGGCGCTTCGGTCGGTTATCATGAGTTTTTATCGAGATATTTCACGAGGACACGCTGGACCACTTGATAGTATATGCACAGCTGCCGTGAAGGCAATCACACGGCGTTGCATCGCCACTGTACTTGTCTACTGAACGTCATCATGAGTTTCTGACAACGGCCAAGAGACGCCAAGTGCAATAATATCGTGGTTTGGTGGAAATAAATTTATCTTGCTTTTGCGAAAATATGCAGTGAAATATTAAATAATTAAAGAACGGATTTACAATAACACAGAAACCAAGTCAGTGTAATATTCAGCACTATGTAACTTTCAAACCCAAAGAATCATCAGGCACTGACAACTATATTACTAGAAGGAAAGACATTTCACACACTCTTTCACAATAGTACATTTACTCAGCAACTCTTTAAACAAATGAAGTAATTACGCAGTAGTAGCTCTTAACAAAATCAGCTGCCATATTAAACGAGGTGCGTTAAGAGGCACAAAGCCGTCACCGGGAAGATTTTAAAAGGTACTGAAAAGCTGCTTAGTTCAAGGAGACATTGTACTTTTCTGGCTCAATATTATGTAAAAATCAACACCTACTTCTTTCAGGCACTGTTTATAGTGTATATGTTTTACAGATTTTTTGTTGATATCAGGAAATGAAGCACAGTTTCTAAAAAAATTAGAAGTACTTTAAAATTTTTGAACCTGCTTAGGGTTATTAAAAAATTACAAAGAAACTGATGCATTTTTTTCCAAAATACTTCCTCAAATTGAGGTACTATTTAATCCAATGTTATACGTTTTAGGAGACCAAATTTTTACCAGATATGCATTACATGATGGCTGAGGTACTAGACTCATTTAATTCCAGCTATTATTTATATTAAAGGATTAAAAAGTATCACATCTTACATTTTAATTTTTAGAATTTTTTCCTAATAAAAATGTTGTTTTTTCTATCCTTTAGTTGATTCTGCACTAAAACTTAGGTCTACTACATAAGTACGGACTATTACAAGCTGCAGAAAAAAATTAGAGCAATACTTTATAAACTTTCGGAAATATTTGTACCTAAATTCTGAAAAATACAACTTGTGAGAAATTGCGAACGAAGATATGAGTTCAATTAAACTGTGGCTCAGAACATTTCTGAAGCATAGTCTTCATCCTGCAGGATTTCTTCATCTTCAAGCTTCCTCTTAGCATTCCTTTTAGCACTTATTGCTTTTTTGGTAACGTGAAGAGCGAATCTTTCAGCTTCATGCACCCGTTGTCTGTCACATGCAAGCAACTGATCTTCCATACTAGAGCCACATCTTATGACTAAAATTTCTCAAGACTTCCAACCTTCTTATCACTCCATCATTGAAACATATCACTTCATCTAGTACACCAACTTTTAATGTATTTAGTCCTACAAAAACATTCTTGGGTGATCTTTCCCATATGCAATGGTTGAAACTTTCATTTGTATTCTGAGTGCCCCCATGAAGACATGTACTAAGCAAAACACGGTCACTCAGGTCTCTAAAACATGGTTTTATTTCATTCATAACAGGCTCGGGAAGAGAATGCTTATGACGGTATATCTGGCCACTTTCTTTTGCTTTTTGGTAACCACATCTAGAATCTGCTCCTTTAGGACAAAGTCTGTGAACAGGGTGGTCATCTGTGGACGACTTATGAAATTAGATGGCCCATACAGCTTTTCTCATTGCTGTAACATCATTCAGAGGTGCAGTTCGTCTAATGGCTACTCCATAATAACTCTGAAGAAGGTCTATTTCAGTTTCTGTCAATGGGCCTCGGCCAGACAGGGATAACAAATTTCCTTTCAGTTCTCTTTGTAGCTTCCTCAATCTAGCACCCATCCTCTTTTGCACATGTTCACAACCCTCCAGTTTTGTTTTCCCGAGGTATCACCATAAACACTGAACTCATCAATTTTATTGAAAACTTTGGAGTCCCCATCACCTAGGTACTTCGTACATGTAACGTTATAAACGGGCACCGACCGATGATATATTTTTAGAGCTCCATCACACTCCATACCTCCAGTGTAAGCATCATAATTCTTAGAAAACTGATGTTCAACATGTCCTTCAGTGCTACCATGGCAGGTGTGGCAGTACTTAGATAAGCACTCAACGTCAACAACTTTTCCATTCTCCAGAGACGTAGCAGTTACAACACCATTCAAGGAACGATGTCCTCGACGTTGCCATGTCACTTCAAATTCAACAACATGTCTCTGGTTCCACTAATATTTACAGTTTCTTCTACTGCACGTGTCATAAATGCTATAGACACAACCGTCAAGGCACCTAAATGTATTTCTAAGTACTTGCTGAACCTACTGGAAGGAGGAGGAAGGTCCACCAAACCACAAAACGTTTGAGCAGCCTTTTTTGATTTTCCTATTGCGCGCATTGCGTACACGCACTTCAAATTCACAACATAAGAATTATACTCAATGTTCGAAGTATTTTCGAGGTAGATTTATTGCAGGATCTACACAGAACAACTAATTTTGACTCTAAGCCCATCACGTTACTTTGTTGTTCAGTTATTTCCAGACAGCCTACACCAGCACATTGTTTACATTTCGCCACTTCCTTTATCAAAGAAGATAAGGTGCCCACATCAACAACAACAAATCCATTACAAACAGCGTCATTGTTAACACAAATATTTGAAACACCAGGAGGCGTGCCATCTGGAGTTTCTTCCCTGAAGAACTGATACATAGCTTACTTTCAAAAGTGTGGTTTGTTTTGTTTGTGAACTTGTTACCACGGAAATCCTTTTATTGAATTTCTTGATGCGTGGCATAGTTCCTATATATTGCATACTAAAGGATATGTTCTTCTACAAATATATGTCTCACTTGGGAAACAAACATTCAGTAACATGTGAACAAACTGCTTCAGCGAAACAAAAGTAAATGCTAGCAAAGATAATCATTTACAGACACTAGAAACCTGCACAGTTACCAATATATACTATGTATCATACGTATAATCGATGGAAACAGGAAGTTCACAGTTCTTTTAGAAATAATACTAGTTTCTGTAACAGAAAGGGGGTGTGGCTTCATACATGACCACAGCTTTAAAATTTGGTATATTTAGGTCATTTTTCATTTGAAACCCTATAATCTATATGTCAATGTAACCAGGAAAGCCTATAGAATTTAATAAAATCATTAAAAAATTTCGATTTTTCCACCATTTATAAGTACCCTATATTCTCAAGGCAGTGATTGTATAAGTAACATTACAAGTGAATTTAAAACTGTGATCACTGTTGTTTCCCACTGAATAACCAACAGTTGCTTTAACAATAGAGTCAAAAAGACTAACAGATGTTTACTCTGACTTGGTCTATTTTTCGTAGTGTAGGTTGTTGGCGCCGTTGTGTATCACTGGATGTGAACATGTACTTCTCATTTTATGGAACATATACGATAAATTTCTTTACGTCATCTGCAGACGATGGTCAGAGCTAGATATCTCATAGCCAGCTCTTGTTTCCAGTCTTAATAGTTAGTACATTTGCACACATTATCGCCATCGAACTCGTCACTGACTTATGGATGACCCTTCTTCGTCGGCAGCTTCTCAACGACAACTCGATCCGCACGAGTGCATTTACTGTAAACAATATTTTCTACAACAGTTACTCCTGGCCATTTACCATTACATGTGTTCACAAACGTGTATCACAGTGAGATCGTTCGTTTGGTTTCGTTATATTCATACTAATAAAAAGGATTTAGATTACGTAAATCAAAACATGGCTTACAAAAATTTATAAGAGTTTTCCGCATATGATTTCGGAAGTTGCCTACATTACCGACATTTGGCAGAAATATTATGCTATTCTGTTCACTTAACATCTTTTAGCCTTTAAAAAAACACCAGAAAAAATTCTAAGTGTGAAATTGCGGCAGCTCTCTAATGTTTGAGGCACGATTTTGTTTTGTTTTAAACTGGATTACCTGCATCGCTTTCATGTCTGAAATACCTTCTAGGCTACATGTTAACGCATGAGTGAGTTGCCAATAATTTCTGGACTGCTAATTCTGTTATCCCGTGGCAAAAGCGTGAACACAAAGCAGTCCGTCCCACGGTTTATATCTTTAGTCAAGAAATAAAATACTGCAAATATGGAGTACGGAAATTCTGTAACTGGTCGATCCACATGGAGTTAAACATTTCCATCACTGCCGGCTACTTCCTGCTGTGCAGAATCAGAACTCTACCTCGACAGCTAACCACTATATTTCGATGCAGCCATGTTTTATACTCGTTCCAGAGGATCTGAAAATATGACTTCTTTGCAGGTACCTTTCGCCGTTATTAATTTGCTAATAAACCTGTTACTTACGGGTTTACGACTGTCTGCCACCTTGTAACACTGAAACGTCCCCTTTGAACAATTATACATGACCGTGCTTAAACTAACACACAATATTTTTAGCGCAACGCAATCTGACTTTCAAAAATCCCTACAAAAGAATGGCCCTGGCTAAATTATCCTATACGTTTCACTAACCACTTACCTCACAAAAATCTTGGTTACTCGAACTACTGCAATACAGCGAGCGCCACTACTGCCGGCTAAATAAAAGATTCAAGCTACTGAAGGCACTAACTACTGATAGGCATAGTTAGCAAATGAAAGATTTTGATAGAGAACAAACAATGTATTTACCTCAACAGTGTTCAAAAGTCATAATGTATATAGCAGTTCATGATATCCAGTATTACAAATTTCAAAACTCCGCCATCTCTCTCCCCACATCCACCACTGCTGGTGGCTCACCTCCAACTGCGCAATGCTACGCGCTGTTCACATCCAGCTGCCGCTGCCCAACACTACAATGGCAGACAACAATGCAAACTAGCCACAGACTGCGTACAGCACAGCCAGTGATTTTCATACAGAGCGCTACGTAACGTTGCCAATACGAAAGCGTAAACAACCTAACAATGCAAACTAGCCACAGACTGCACATAGCACAGCCAGAGCGCTACGTAACGTTGCCAATAAGAAAGCATAAACAGCCTACTTACATAGCCCCCATGCTCCCCACAAAAAATTTTACAAATTGTTTTGGGCACTGGCCAATACAGATTTGAAAAATTTTTTCATAATTACAATAACAAAGAAATCAAATGCACACACTTATCGATACAATGTTGGTCAAAAGCTAAAATTTTCTCACAGTCCATAAAGACAGCCCTGATCATCCATCACAGTAAAATTACAGTGTTACAGTGTTTTTTTTTCTCAAAGTCTGAGTAGTAAAAGAGAATACACACGGAAGTAGTGGATTTCCATGCAGTCTTGAAGAAGTAGTGTTGTCCTTCCAACGGAAAGACAGTGCTGACTCTCGACATGCAGACAGGTAATGGGTCACAACAGAGCAAACCCACAACAGAGTCAGTCGAAGTTTTGAAGAATATTGGTAGGTAGGTCATCTCAGAGTAGACCCACTGTAGTCCTGGTAGAGATTACGGTATTGGTGGGCCACCAGAGGTGCAGACCCACTGCAGTCCTTGTAGAAATAATGGTACTGGTGGGCCATCAAAGAAGCAGATCCACTGTAGTCCATGTAGAGACGGCCAGCAACCATCTGTTGCGACTGTGCAGGTGCACAATCACAATCGAAGAGTTTGAGGACAATATAGCAAGTCCATAAACCACCACTTGTGCACTCACAAATTTTTTTTTTAAATGTCCTTGGAACCAGCAATGCTGTTATCCAGTCCCTTGCTGAATTATCAACACACATGCAAGCACTAACAGTCCCAACTTCTCACATACTGTGCATATACTATGACCAACAGAAACATGTGCAGTGAAATGTAACTTACAAGTTACTTAATTTGATGAACTGGTGTCAATTACAATTTTATAACATAAAAACACAATAACAAAGGTACAAAATACATCATTAAAGAACATAACAGTACAGATAACATTTGTAGTAACACAGACTTTACAAAAGAATAGAAATAAACATGCAGATCAGTGGTACAAAAATTATGACATAAGTAAATATATAAAATAATGAGTTCATACATAACAGATCAGAATAACTTTCGAAAAATCAACTTCACACATCAGCATTAAAACAGAACAGAAAAAATAATGTCTAAACATCTTTACAAAGTAAATAACATATTATCAATGCAAATTATATTTGAGGATAACAGTATTCTTCATCATAGTGAATGTTGCTGAGTATTAGCAAAATTCTACAACATAAGTCTTATCAGATAAACATATAAAGACAGGAGGAACATAAATATACAAGGGTACACAAACACATAGTGTGATAACACAAGGAAAGGACATGGTTTGTTTTACTGCAGTATTTTACAAGCAAAACTTTCTTTACTTCTCGGAGATCTCCCTTCGTTCTTCATTATTTCCAAAAAGTCATATCTATACCTGCTTTCTTTACTTTTCTCGTATAACCTCTCAGTGCATTTTTTCAAATTCATCGCATCTCATTCTCTTGTAGGCTACCCCCTCTTAAGCTAACTTAAATCTACTGAGCTCAGATGCATAAACTAAGGGATGAGGCAATGCAGCAGCACAAAACAATTAACATGAACAGCAATGACAAAAAATTCAAATTGGCAAAGCAATTGCAATATTACAACTAATATAAGGCACTGTGCAGCAAACAAGAAAAATAAATCCGTAGTAAAACTGGCTTAACAGCGTAATACAAAGTCAAATTCTGTAACATTATGCCTGGCGAACAGCAGCAGCAAATGAAATAACTTATATCTAAACATGACAAAGCTCAAGCAGAAAAAATATTACAGTAAAAATGGCCATGTTTAATACCTATGTCACATCTTAACACTAGTGATGCATCACAAAAACTTACTCTACCAAAAAAAATTACCAAGTAGTTGAAAAGAAAATTATGTATGCAGTTACTGTTATTAATCCCTTATTATTGTTCTTTCCATTCCAAGTGCAGATCTGTTGGCAGAAAGTGTTCACATTATCAAATGCACTTAATTTTATTTTATAAAGCCAATGCTGCAACACAGCTGGAGACCAGATATTAAACAAAACGAGCAATCTCTCAACTAGAAAGACAATAGATGTAAAATGTTTCTCATCATTTCATTAGGCATTTTAGTAAATATCATAAATTAAGAGCTCCACAGTGTAATCATATGTTTTCATGCTTGAGCGTGTCGTATTTGCGATGCTTTCTACAAAGAAATTTCAATAGCGAGGATAATGGCCTCTTTTTTTTTCTCCTCCTGTGCCTCTGAAAGGCACACACTAATGGCTTTTTTTTCCGGGCGTCTATCACACAGCTGGGTGCCCATGACGCATTACGTGAAGGTGGTCGCTTAACTTTCTTACCGAAATATTTACAACAGCAGTTTCCACTACAGTAACAGTCTCATATAAAATATTTCACAGGTCAAGAATTTCCGTTACAAATCTGTAGAAACAAAATCCTATTGATATAACAGTGTCCAAAAAATTTTCGTCGGCATTGTGATACATTCACGCATTTACATACATTTCATAACTCTTAAAGTACGATTCTTGGTTTCCAACAACCTTTCTCACAAACCAGAGTCCCTAACCACTACTCATTATTCCTTACCTTATTCGTCAACACTTCTTCAACATTTCATCATAACAGATACATAGCATAATCCAATAACTCATATAGCATCAGCTTATTGATCATAAACATACCTCAACAGCATAATACACATCGTCATCGTAATAAAAACATCATAACAGATCAATCACATCTCAGAATCGTCGCAGCTTCTTTCAATAATTTCAAGACCTTCAATAAAGTCATCTACCTCAAACATACTTCAAAAATCATGATCCCTTACCAAATACATCATTCAGAGCTCTCATAGTATCACAATGGTTCCGAAAAAATATGTTAAGTTCACACAGTACAGACAAATACAATTTCATAAGTGTGAAGTTATCCAATGGTGTAATTGCATAAACATCTGTCACTGCCGTAGTAAAAAAGTTTGTCTCTCTCATTTAAATGATCAGATAGCTGTGTAATTATGTGTTAAAGAAATATGGTACTGATGTGTAAAGTTGTATAAGCAAATACCATATTAGCTAGGGCTCCTTGTGCTTGCCAAACACATGGTACACAAAGTAAGCGTGTACCCCCCTGAGGATTAATGTAATTATACCCTCAGGTGTTACAGATTACAGCAATGGAATGACATGGATCACGGAAAACCTTTGTATCATTGTACTTGAAATATCTTTAAAAATAAATGTTGTAAGTACAAAGTTAATCACTCAAATACGTGTATTGTAGCGCTAAACTGTGTGTCTTGTTGTAAGATAATCTCTGTGGAAGTGTCGTAGCTATTTTCCTCCGAAAGCTAAGTTCTGCAGAAGCCAATGTACTTACTCATGATAAACAAAAGTGAAATGCTTTGCGTATAGATATCGTGGTTATTACATACAGTACCATGATCAAGAAAGTACTACACTGTAACGTATTGTTGTGCTACAAAGCAAAAAAAAGGCTGTCTTATTGTAGCTATACCACAAAGTTACTATTAAACATGTTTTACTTTCCAGAAGAATTCAGAAAAACTGTGCAGATATAAAACAGATACACCGCAAAAACAACATTGTAAATTGTCACTCATTAGTAGCATTGTGATAAAATCGTGTAGCTGTCACATAAACTAACCACTGTGTCATCTGGTATCTCACAGAAAGTACTTTAAATCCAGAATGTATTTTCAAGTAAACCAAAATGTTGCGTTAAAATCTCATTAGCAGTACTGGTAAATGTTCTACGTATGTGAGCCTTATAGTCGTTACGTAATCGTGCAACTAACAAGCAAGAATGCACACACACAATGAGTAAGTTCTCTTGGTTCTTGACTGGATATTTAACTTCAAACATTGTTGCATGTTAACAGTTTCTAGGTCTGACAATGCATACTAGAAATGTGAAATGAAAAGTTTTATGGCAAAGACAAAGTTAAAAAGCAGATTATCTCTCAATAAAAGATTTTACATGTGAAATGTGGTGCAATCTTTTACTCTTCCTAGTACGCAGAGGTTCAACTTGAACGGAATTATCATGCGGTATACGTCGGTAAAGAATACTGGAATTTTTCTCAGGGTTAGCGTCTATGTTATTTTTCTCTGAGCCAGCCGGCGCACGTGGCTGCCTGCGGTGCGAGTCATTGTCTGTCTCTTTGTTGCCGTACGCCGTTATTGGGATTAGGAGACCTAACTTCTACAAATTCACCTTGCCGAGAGGGTCCTGCCCTGTTTGAAACCCGCCAGTTCTGATTAAATTCTGGTCTGTTGTTACGATTATATCGTCTGTCGTCATGTCGGTAGTTCCTGTAGTTTCTTTCTTGTCGGTTAAGTGGTGGAGAATTTGTTCCCTGAATTATCACTGCACGGTGGATAGTTGCGTCTGAAGTTATTCTGTCTCCCGTGATAATAATTGTTTTGGTTCCCATATTGTCTGTTTCTCTGATTGTCTCTGTGATAGTCATTACCGCGGAGAGGTGATCTTTCCCTGTAATTATTACTACTCTGCCAACGGTTGTCATACGGGTGGTGTCTGTTTTGGTCACGATTTGTGTTGTGAGAATAGCCTTGTCGTGTCCAGTTATTATTTCTTTCATTGCAGAATTGTGACGGATGTGACCTGTAATTGTTGTGTTCCTGTTTCCATGTTCTGCGATTGTCAGTGTCAATTTCCAATTCTTGTAAGAGTCCCTGAAAAGCTTCAATGTCGTCTTTGCAACGTCCTGCCAAAATAATATGTCGTAAATGTTCAGGTAATTTGATTAAGCAAATGCGGATGAGTTCTGAGGGGATGTATGGGTTTGACAGGTACTGATTCTTGTGCAACATGTCTTCAAAATATTTAACAAGACTGTAAAATTCAGATTGTTCAAAGTGTTTCATCATCATGATGCTATATTTTACTCGGTCTTGTGTAGCTTGAGACCAATATGCTGAGAGGAACGAATGGTAAAATTCTCCTTCACTGTGACAATCGTGAATGACCGATCGCACTCTTTCAGCTGGTTCATTCTCTAAGTAGCCACACATAAATTCTAATCTGTGCTCTAACGACCAATTGGGAGGAAAACAATGAGAGAATTGATGGAGCCATGCTTGTGGATGAATGTCGTTGCCAGAATTCTTAAATGTTTTGAATTTACGTGCAGTAATAAACAGCTTATAGTCAAAATCATCATGTCGGCGAGTCACATGTCGGTCATTGTTACGTCGTTTCGGCGGTTCCATCTCAAAATTCGGTGTGCCTTGCCAATTTCTTTCATAATTTCCGAAGTGTCCTGTGTTATTATTTTGTGGTTGTTCCGTATTTCTAAGTCCCTCTTCCCGTGTTGGAGCGCGAGTGTCCTCTGAAATATGTATTTTTTGTATTACTTGTGCCAACTGATCTTGTACTTCCCGGATTTCTCTTTTGTGTTGCGTATTAACTTGATTCTGATTTTGTTTGAATTTCTTAATTTGTTCATACTCTTCTGTGTCAGTGATGGCTACAGGTCTTGTGTCATTCAGATCACCATCTACCTTTGTAGATAAGTTAGTGAACTGATCTGAAAGTTCGGCTACTTTATCCGTTAGTGAAATTATTTCCTCTGTGTGTTTTTCTGAACCAAGTTTCAGAGTGTCCATTTGTGTTGAAATCGTATCTACTGTGTCCCTTAAGTTTTCCTGAGTTTTTGCAAGTTGCATAACCGAATCGGTAGATGCAACTGAGTCAATTTTAGCTTGCAAGGTCTCATGATTTTCATGAACAGTAGTTTGCAGTTCTATTATGGCTGCTTCGTGATTCTATAATGCATTTTCACGACGCGAGAAAATAGGTTCGAAATGCTCACAAATTTGTGTTTTTACGTCATTACAGTCTTTTTGACATTTCGATTCGATTTTATGTAACTCAGTAGTTAAATCTTCACGTGTTTGTTCAAGTGTGGTGTCTAACTTTTGAAGATTTTGTTCCATTGCGTCTAACTTTTGAAGATTCTGTTCCATTATGTCTAAATTTTGAAGATTCTGTTCCATTGTGTCTAACTTTTGAAGCTTTTGCTGTGTTTGTCTCTGGTGTTGTTCCATTGTGTCTAACTTTTGAAGCTCTTGCCGTGTTTGTTTCTGGTGTTGTTCCATTGTGTCTAACATTTGAAGCTTTTGCTGTGTTTATCTCTGATTTCGTTCCATTTGTTGCATTAGCTGTAATAACAATGCATTAGTGTCTGGAATCTGTTCCTCTACGCTTTTCGGCAGTGCATTTGCACCGGCAACATTCACATTTTGACAAGCTGAAAATGTGTCTTGACTTATATGAGAAAACGGTGAGGACGCAAAACCTGAATCTACAGTATTTGCAAAAATGTGTCCTGTCATTTACTGAGGCGAGCTGTTGCCGAGCAATCGATCGATAATGCTTCCCTGTTCACTAATTGTTTCACTGCCTACGCCATTGTTTGCCGCCCGCTCCATTTCCCTATGCACAATTACCAAATTACTATGTTGAACATTAGTTAATTCATTACACGGTGGCGCAAACACACTGCTTTCGTCTTCACTGTCATTTCTCAGTTTACTTTGGAGCCTAGTATTACGTTTTTCACACGCCATTATTGTCACAATATTTCACACGACAACATAGAAAAGCACAATTTGTAGAGCAAAATAAGAAAACACATTAACATAGCACTGAAAATAATATCTCGTTAATTGCAAGTGCAGCTGCGAAATACTAGGTGCAGATCTACATGCATGCCACAACTGTTTTACTGTACAACAATGAAAAAATACAACTACAAAGGAAATTCTCTCTATAATTACGCGCTAGCAATAAACAATAGCTACGCTAATTACACAAACTACAAGAAAAAAATCAGAAGATTCCAGTGAGGTATCCTGGGTTAAGGGTCGACATATGAAACGTCCCCTTAGATAAATAATATACAACTGTGCTTAAACTAACACACAATATTTTTAGCGCAACGCAATCTGACTTTCAAATATCCCTACAAAAGAATGACCCTGACTAACATTAACCTATACGTTTCACTAACCACTTACCTCACAAAAATCTTGGTTACTCGAACTACTGCAATACAGCGAGCGCCACTATTGCCGGCTAAATAAAAGATTCAAGCTACTGAAGGCACTAACTACTGATAGGCATAGTTAGCAAATGAAAGATTTTGATAGAGAACAAACAATGTATTTACCTCAATAGTGTTCAAAAGTCATAATGTATATAGCAGTTCATGATATCCAGTATTACAAATTTCAAAACTCCGCCATCTATCTCCCCACATCCACCACTGCTGATGGCTCACCTCCAACTGCGCAACGCTACGCGCTGTTCACATCCAGCTGCCGCTGCCCAACACTACAATGGCAGACAACAATGCAAACTAGCCACAGACTGCACACAGCACAGCCAGTGATTTTCATACAGAGCGCTACGTAACGTTGCCATTAAGAAAGCATAAACAGCCTAATTACAACACCATTGATAGCATTTCTTCGACTGAAACTTTCGCCCTCAACATTCTCAGTAAAGCTCAATGTAGCTTCTTTTACATCTTCAAAGGTCCTAATAATACATTTAGAAAAAGCCCAGAGCTGTGTTTTACTTCAATTATTTCCCAGATTTTAACATTCTGTCCTAACTGTGCAACAGAATATGAAAGGATCTTCATTTTTCTCAGAAATAATACGATAGTGTGATTGATCATTCCATCCAACAGATCTTTGTGCTATTGGAGTCGACGACAAAAGAGTCTGCTAAAAATAAGCAGTAGGAATTTAAAAGGCTAACAGCAACCAGCGATAACCGTGATATAAATTTCGATGTAAAATTCACTATAATTCATCTTCAAATGTTTGTTGGAATAAAGATTGCAGGAAATACACAGTGCGATCCATATAAATCTGAACTGCTTGAGTCATAACATTTGAAACAATAACGGGACATATTTTCAATTTTGGGAGATGATAATACACAACTGGGAAATCACCTATACTTTGGAAATGCTCTCCACCAGCATCGATGCACAATCGTATTTCTGTTACCATATTCCGTGACCTTTTGTGAAGAGTATCCTCGCCAATGTTGCTTATTTCGTGAGTAATGTCGTCAGAGCGTTCTGCAGTTGTCCGTAATCTGTTCTTGTATACTGGGCTTCAAGAAACCGGGGGAGGGGTTAGGTCAGGTTATCGGGAAAGGGACATACATTTTTTGAGATTATTCGGTCACCAAAGAAATTGTTACAAGTTGTACGGGAGCTTTAGACGTATAACACGTTGCTCCATCTTGATGGAAACAACCTGCTGTAAGTTCGACATCATACAGCTGGTCCACAAACGTACTGAAGATGCCCGTTTAAACTGTAGTGTCTACGGTCATATCAAAGAAAATGGGGCCAAAAAGCCTACAAGTACGCAGGGGGAGGGGATTTAAGACTGCCGCCCGCCCTCAGGAGCTCAGTTCGTCAGCGCACCTGACAATGACGACATGTCTCATCATCGAAATATTGTGCCCGTTGGGCACTATGGACCAGCGGTACACCCGTGGACTGCTCGAGCAAGAAATAGCTGGGAGAAACCGAAGAATCACAACCCTGGAAGTTGACACCGTGCACCACACTCCCACCTATCCATCATGCAGTGGTGTTTCGTATATGATATGGAAATTTGCATCAGCCCAGTATCTGTTGTTATGTGGGTTGATGTAATCTGGCAGATGGAACCATGACTCATCTGTAAACCAAGTTATGGAGAGTATGTATGGATGTTGGTTAAGAAACTCCTTAAACCATCGACACTAACTCATTGTTTTGTCATGATCTGTTTGTTTCGAGTTTTCAGCATGTGTGCTCTGTATGGTTGCAATGCCCATTTCTTCGCAGAACTCTGACATCTGCCGTATGAAGCGCCTGTCTCCTGGCTCAGCCGAAGTGACGATTTCCTTGAAGCGTTCTCCAAGCGTCTTCGAACATTATCAGTAACCTCTCTACTAATGATGGTCGTTTATCAGTGTCACTGTTTAGTACACCAGCTGTCTCCAGATTCCTTATAGTCGATAAAATTATCGCCTTTGTTGGAATATCGTGTATGTTGAGTCTGTCTTTTAGTACGTTTTCACAATAAAAATCTGCTCTCAAGTGTGCACTGTATGTTTTTTCAGGCTAGAGACTGCGAACAACTCAGTAATTTGCCCAAACTACACAATAACAGACTTCGCAAACATCGACCGATGAGGCTTAAAATAACTTTCCTGCTTCTACGAGCTTTCGGAGGGAAACTATGCCCCATTGAAGTAGTTCAGGTTTACATGGATCGGCCTGTGTTATGTGGAGTACAAACGCTAAATAGGAAACTCACAAAATTACTTACAAAAGTAAACAGAGAGAGATAGTAATAGCAGTTCCCTAAGGCTGTCAAAATGAAAAAAACAAGCGATATGCGAGAAAGAATCAATTGAAAAAGAACGAATATAGATGATTTCAAAAATCGAAAAACCTATCGTTGCAGGCTACATCTCTTATTAAAGCGATGATGACGCTCACAATACCACTTCAGAATGCATTGCAATCAGCAGCCGTAAGTGAAGTAATTTAATGTCAGCTATGACGTTCACACACAACTGTTTTGTACGTTCGCATAAAGCCATAGTTTTCTGTTCTACAGAGCTGTATTTTCCTTGCGATAATTCCGCGTTCAAACAGCGATAGAACTATTACAAGTTCTCTATAGATATGGCACTTCTGGGTCTAGCAATTTCCACCTGTCTCCCGACCAGGAAGTATGTGTCTGGGGGAGAGAGCGACAATTTCCCATTCCGCCCAAAACCACAAAGCTCAGTTCTGCTTTCCGCCGTGCTGCTATCTCAAAATAGGACGCGGTCAATAATTCATCATGTGAGTGCTGCGAGCGACCAGCCAATGCAACAGCGGCCGGCACGCTGGCCCGAAGTGCTCAAAAACATTCGTAGCAGTCATCTGGGCAGTAGTTTTAACGATTGTCTATCTTTAGGAGGATTGATGTGTAAAATACTGGGTTAGGGGATAAACGCTCAGTGAATCAAAACCCTTTCTGAAATCGTATTTCCATGAAAAATCCCTGTTCCTAAAATGAGCCATACGTAGATTTATCAATAAAGCGGTCTACCTGTGACAGCCGATTTGTTAACGGCACGACTTAGCCACATTTGTACAGATTCACTGTCGTACTTGGCGTTAGCAGCATTACGTACAATTCAAAACTTATAAAAATACGGATGATATTTTAAGAACCGGTGTGAAAACACATATATCATAGTTGCAAAGATTATGGTAGGTCTAAAATTAATCCATGCATCGTACATTTCCAGTAACTGATTACTAAATCTTCAAAAAATATTTCTGTTGTGATTTTCAGTCCGAAGGCTGGTTTGATGCAGCCTTCCATGCTAGTCTACCCCGTGTAAGCCTCCTCATCTCTGCATAATTATCGCAACCTACATCCATTTGAACCTGCTTACCATATTTAAGCTTTGGTCTCCCTCTACAATTTTTATCCCTTTCCACCTCTCCTCTCTCAGTGTCTCCTTCCACTACCAAAATGACAGTTCCTCGATGCTTCAGAAAGTATCTTATCATTCAGTCCCTGGTTTTAGTCGATTTGTGCCATAAATTTCTTTTTTACCCATATTGATTCGATATCTCCTCATACGGTATTCGATCTCCCATACAATCTTCATAATTCTTCTATACCACCGCGTTTCAAATGCTTCTTTTCTCTTCTTGTGTGAACTGCTTATCGTCCATGTTTCACCTAAGTATAAGGGTACAACTACAGACAAATGCCTTCACAAAATACTGCTTTTTTATTCGAGATTCTCCAAAGAATCGTCGAGGAAAGGAACGTATGGAAAATACTGAGGAACGGACAAGATGATAGAACATCTGTTACAACTTCAGGGAATAGCTGCCATGGTATTAGCTGGATCTGTAGATGGTGAGAACTGTAGAGGAGGACAGAGATTGGAATACGTCCAGCAAATAACTGAGGACGTACTACGCAAGTGCTACTCTGAGATGAACGAGTTGACTCAATGGAGGACTTTGTGGCCAGCCCCATCAAATCAGTCAGAAAACTGATGACTCAAAAAGAAATCGTTGTTAACAAATTCATGTTTTTAGAAATTTTCTCTTTATTGCCAATGTGCATTTTATTTCGTCTGTACTTCGGTCATCAACTGTCATTTTACTGCCCAAATAGTCCAAGTAGTCCAAGTAGCAAAACTCATCTACCAATTTTAGTTTCTCATTTCCTAACCTAGTTCCCTCTGCATTCAATTTTAGTTTCTCATTTCCTAACCTAGTTCCCTCTGCATTCAATTAAATTCCTTTACCTACGTTTTACTTTTGTTAAAGTTCGGCTCATAAACCATTACGCACACACAATCTATTCCGTTGAACTCCATTTCCAAAATATTACAGTTTTTATTTCTTCTCCATCAACTTTAATTTCTTGTCCGAAATTCTCCCTAGTATCCTGCTTCCTCAATGTACAGGTTGTCTAACATTCTGCGTGGTGTCTGTTGTTCTAAGTCGTGTCTCCCTACCACTTTCGCGCAACGACGCTCTGAGCGTGTTTTTTAGGGAATTGACTAGTTTGAACCTGGGACGTGTTGCTGTAAGGAGACGCCAGACCACACATGACATGTAGAGTTCAGAAGAGTTCAGTGAGACTAGCGATGATATAACCACATACTTAATGATTTCAGCGTCAGATCCACTGCACTCCCTGTAAAAGAATCTTAATACTAACTAAATGTAATGGAAGGGGTTCAAGGCATTCCTATTTTTAGTTAGCTGGTAAAATAACGTCGAAAAAGCAGTTAAGTTTACAATTGGAAATTTTATTCTACTCAAAAAACATTGTTTATAAATTGCACTATTGATAAAAGGAAATGTTTTAATACAGGATGATAAAAACCAACTGCATTCAACAAAAATGTGAACGAATATTCCCTGAGTGGGTTTCCAAGTTCTACAATGGATCGAAGGATGACTTATGGCATATCGCATCTATGATCTAGGTTTAAATTAAGTTTCACAAAAGAGAAAACTATCAAAATTACTTATCTAACTCTTCATAAATTACAGTGGCTGATGTGGCTTCTCAATAATTATATAACAGAAAAATCATCGCGTTTCAGATTTTAACTTACATAGCAAATGTGAATACCATGAGCTTCAATTGGCGATCGACACTAGTATTACGTAAAAAGGGGATGTAACAGATGAGACTTCTGGAGTTCTGAGTGAAGCCTTATGCGCTCAAAAATGCGGCATCGCGTGCGTTCATTACCTTGTCGGTGTTCGTCAGGGGACGGCGGCCGGCGCAGCTCCATCCAGCTCGCCGTCTCCGAAGCAACTCCTTCCTAACTTCTCCTTACTACAATTTACCGAAGTTGGTTTAAAAAAAAAACTATCTGGCTGTGTTTTCGTCTGACCAATCAGGGTCTCAATGTTAACCTTAAGCTCCACCAACAAAAATTCTGTCTATCCAATGAGAAACGCTATCCTTTTCGTGGTGGGGCAATCTTTTTAAAGTTTGAAACGTAACAGAGACGCGAAAAAGTCTCATGCTAAAACTTGCAGCTGGTGGGGCCCTTTTAGTGTAATCGTAAGATCTATACTGTTCTTCTGGAGGGCTCTACCTTTTAACATGGGCTGGGGGGTGGTCCTGTCGGTTCGCTGGAGACGTGGGTGTCCGTCCCTTATCGTAGGACCTTCTACTTAACACGGTTCTGCTCTCGGCTTCTGTTCTCGTTTCTCCCCTCGGAACTGCGTCTGTCTCACGGTGGGAAGGTATGACATGCATTTAGGCATTCTTGTGTTAGTCTGTGGTATTCCATTTGCTCACTCGTTACTCGTATTACTTTGGTTAATTTAATGTCACGATTTATTCGGAGCTATGTGACATGCTACTGGATTTGCTTATCATGTCAGGGTTTTCATGGAAGGTGTTGGATTTGCCTGACACCTTACAGTTGGATAACGTCAGGGTACGCTACAACCCTATCTCGCTTCCTTCTCAATTATAGTTTCTCTTTTCCCGTTCATGTCTTCAACTCTTATAACTACATTTCTAATTGTGTTCATTGGAAACTTAAGCACCAGCTGGTACCGAACTCGGATTCACCTTATAATAAATAGTCAGAGACGATAACCTCAGATCATGAAGATGGGTGTTGGATAAAAACAAATAACTAATCAGAAGCCCAAGACGGATTTGTTCTTATCTAAATGGCACTCGTGATGAAGCAGCAACTGAGGAAAGGCATCTGCAAATATTTACAAATTTATGGTTGATTGTCCGGTCAAGACGAAATTATAGTCGCAAATATTGCTGGTGGTCGTCAGCTGTTCACAGCAAAACTTAGTGGAATGAGGAACAGACCAAGTAGTGGGTGGACCACATTGGAAAGGGACTGACAGAACACTTTGGTCATGTTGACGCCTTCTGTTTCCTTTTTTATCCATTATAATTTTAAGTTTGGTTACTGTGCAGTAGAGGAGAAAAGAGATTTGCCCTCTGCTTTTTACAAGGAAATTGTGGTCAAAAGTTCAACCATTTCTTTATTATGTGTTGAGTAGCTATAAGGGTCGTCCTCGTCCCTCTTCATTCCATAGGTTATGGAATATTCCTAGACACTTGGAATTTTTTTGGTATGGATCCGAGCGTGTACTAATTAAAGTTTCGCTTGATTAGATGTCGTATAAGCTAAGGGTTTTGTTAGTGTATGCTGATCGCTGTCCACTGTCCCTTGCCCAGTGAACCAATTCATTTGCTTGGAGAAACACTAGCGGCTAGTAGAATTTCAGGTCTGTTGTAGTAGACAATGGTCTAGGATCGTCTGTATTCGACCAGACTATAAAGCCACAAATACCTTGTCGTTACACGATAAGCCTTAGTGCGATTGTTTTCTTAGGAAGCCTGTGGATTTCCGAAGCATTCTGCAGTGTATCACAATCGCTGTGCTATATTCGGTACAAAGTGTTATCGACTGGACCTCACGGGCAGATCGTTCCTGGCGTTAGCTGAAGAGCGGGTGGAGGATTGTGAAGCGCAGGTGGAGTGCACCGGAGTGCGCCGGGTAGCACAGGTCACCACCCACGGCCAGCGGCCAGAAGGCCACGTGCCACGTGGCAGGTCTGCCGGCGGCGTGGGCGGCTGTGCCCCAGCAGCTTCCGGAAGGGAAGCCGAGGGAAGCTGCTGCCGCTGCCGCTGCCGCCCCCGCGTGGCACCGCTCGCGCCCGGAGGTTACCTACTCCATTCAGGATCTCCAGAATTAGATGCGGTTCAGGCCAAGCAGCGCAGTTACATCATAAATCTGACAATGCACAGTAATTTTTTGTCTCTCCAACGTAGTGGATGACGAGGAGGCAGCAGCATGAAAATTAGCAATTATAAATAAATTAGCCTCTGGCTGCAAAGGTGATTTTCAATTTCTTTGTTGCATACTCGATATTGTGACTGGTAGGCCTATCTTCAAATGCAGCTGTTCACACTGTGGCGGTCTGAGTACTGTGATGTGAATATTGAATGGTATTGGTGTGTCCGCCTATCTTCTTACTCTCCTGACCCTGGACGCTCAAAGAATATTAACTCCGGTCCTGCTACAGGGGCCTATAATAAGTTCCCACGAAATGCTCAGTGCTTTGTTAAAATATGATGGTTCTGAGTAATAATCTCTTTCAACCGATTCTACGTTCTTACTCGCGAATGCAAAATTTGCAGTCACAGAACATCAAGATATCAGAAATACAGGGCCCATGTTACGATACGAGAGCAGAGGCTGTCAGTAGCGCTCCGAGTGGCCGGCAGTGAACTTCGAATTCAGGAAAATATAGTGTGATAATCTGTATTAGACGCGCAAAGTGTGTTGACAATTGGCGCGGTAGCTTTTGGGAGCTTTGGGGAATGCCTTTACGGTGCCTTCTATCAGCCACCATCCCTAGTTTGAACTTATTCTGCGCTAACAGTATTCTCGCTATGCAAAATACGAGTACTAGATGATAATATTTTTCATTTATACTTTACGGGTTGGTCTGGTAGTGAAGTATATTAATTTGTAAAAATAACCACATATAGCAGTTTTGACCGTGTAGCTGTTATGAAGCGGGAATTACAAGTATGTTCCAGATTAAATTTGCGCTGTAAATATGGAAGCGTGTATATCACGTAAGCCATTTATGGCGTTAAAAACAAACCTCGGTGATAAAACTGAGTGAACATTATTCTTGAAGGGCATTAGGACATAATACAATTAGGCCCATACGCGGTCTATGGGCTGTATAGTCAAGGGTAAAATCAAGTAACTGTTCACCTGTTACCTAATTTTAATACTTGATTATGCAGTATTTTATGGCCAGTTCCCGCCGAATTGACAGCTCCAATTTTAACGCAAAAGTACAGGACCACTAGCGTCATGTGGTGCGCATCGTTATATTACAAAAGATTCACTTTACTACATTTTTATGTCAGTTTTATTTATTTTATTATGAATTATTGTATGTAATTTGGTAAATATACTTAGACAGTTCCAATGAGCACTGGACTCGGCGCTCGAGAGAACATGAATTAAAATCGCCGTCTGGTCATTCAGATTTAGGTTGTCGGTGCTTTCTCCAAACCGCCTAACTAAAGAATCGGGATAGTTGCTTTGAAAAGAGAGATTGTTTCCTTCCCTACCTTCCCCCACTCCCAGCTGGTTATCGTTTCTAATGATCTCGTGGTGGACGACACTTTAAGCCATAATATTCTTTCCAGGAATCGAGCACAAACAACACAGCTGAAGTGTGGGCTTGAGAAGTTGTTGAGGCCAACGATGTGAGCTCCCCAAGACGGCCGACGCTGTGCTTATACTATAGGCGAAAAACTATGAGTAAGTAAGCTTTCGGTACTTGAGCCAACGTAGACGGAAAACTGTGTACCGTGTGGGTACCCAACTTTATCGGAATGATGCCAGACTGTGCGCTGCAGGATTTGTAGTGCTAGTATCACGGCTTGCAATTAGGCACCTGTACAGGTACGGCGACGTGGGGTTGAAATATAAGCGTCAGTGCGTATTACAGTTGCAGACAGTCAACATGGGTCTGGATAAGATGAGCGGGGCTTTATTACTCGACCACAATGTTGCTGCACCTGGAAGTGATGGCGATTCGGTACGCTTATCTTTAGACAGCGCGTAATCTGCATTGACGGTATATGCACAGCAGACCTGCAAGCACTGAGAGTGCGATGCGTTTTCCTTAATCACAATACTCCTTTTTTTACTGTAGCGTCATCGCGTGTTTCCGAAAAGGATAAGTGCAATAATATCGTGGTTGGGTAGTACTCCTAGGTTGGTCAGTACCTGTAAAGTTGTTTTACCAAAACAGTAGGGATAGTGCTACTGCTCTTCGCGAATATCGACGCGTTAAAGGAATACGAGGAGTTCCTCTTTCCGTACCGGGGTTAAAGGAGAAGCTTTGGAAGTTGAAATTAACTGGCGATGTGGTAACTTCTCCTGAGAAAAGTTGACGGCCAAATGCACCACTGTGCGATCTGCATGTAGTGCGCGAGCTGTGCCACGACACCTGAACATTCGTCCGAGGTTCGAGTCCTCCTTCGGGCATGGGTGTGTGTGTTGTTCTTAGCGTAAGTTAGGTTAAGTTAGATTAATTAGTATGTAAGCCTGGGGACCTATGACCTCAGCAGTTTCGTCCCATAGTAAAAGAAAAAAAAACCTAAACATTCCATGGTCCCTCATTGTTTCGGGAAGCACTAGAGGAATCTCTGGTGCGGTTCCAGGCTGTCGTGGACACAGGTGGTCGTCACATTGGGGAATGTTTGTAACTTGGAACGTAAACACGGTGCGCAATTAACAAATGTTGCCCTTCCACGTGGAAATTAAAACGTGCTCCTTTCAGTGGTTTGTTCGTTATTCCTCTAGCGCTTATTCTTACAAATTTTTGCATAAATTATCGCTCCCTAGGAACACTAGTTTCTCATTAGGGCCCTCTAAAATAGCAGAAGTTTGATTATAAACACCAAGAACATCAAAAGGTTTTCAAATACCGCTACCAGTCACAAAATTCCGTAGTTGGTGCAATTGGTACAAATTCAGAGGACATACATTTGTCAGATTACAAGGGAAAATAGCTAGTACTGTTCTTCTATCCTTTGGATTTCACATTTGTTTGTTCTACAGAAATTATTGCTTTCTCAGACCGTGTCGAGGAATCCAAGAAATTAAATTGAGAAGTAACAGCCGTTTCTTGTTATAGCCAGTACAGCCACCTTACTTGGGTTAATATACCACGTAAGAATGGTGGTGTATCAAAGTTATATATTTTCCTTGTGCTGACAAATCAATGAAAATAGCTATTTATAATTGATGGAAAGCAGAAACTACGGCAGATAACAATTAATGACTGTTTGTTGGAAGGAGTGTAGATGAAACATTACTTTTTATAACACATTTTCAGCATGCTGATGAACATGGTGAAATATGCCCTGGTTGGAAGGCAGGAAACAAAACAATGAAGCCAAATCCTGTTGATGGCAAAGAGTGCTTTTCTACAGCAAATCACTCGTGAGGAGAATTATCTGATGTGTAAGTTCTGTGAATTACTAAACCCATAAGTACTATTAATCTAAGCCCGCCAGGCTAGCCGCGCGATCTAACGCGCTGCTTCCCGAGCGGGAAGGCGTGCCGGTCCCCAGCACGAATCCGCCCAGAATATTAGTGTCGAGGTCCGGTGTGCCGACCAGCCTGTGGATGGTTTTTAGGCGGTTTTCCATCTGCTTCAGCGAATGTGGGCTTGTTCCCCTTATCGTGGAAATAACATCTTGGACCTACTGATAACAAACAGACCCGAACTTTTCGAATCTGTATGTACAGAACAGGGAATCAGTGATCATAAGGCCGTTGCAGCATCCCTGAATATGGAAGTTAATAGGAATATAAAAAAAGGGAGGAAGGTTTATCTGTTTAGCAAGAGTAATAGAAGGCAGATTTCAGACTACCTAACAGATCAAAACGAAAATTTCTGTTCCGACACTGACAATGTTGAGTGTTTATGGAAAAAGTTCAAGGCAATCGTAAAATGCGTTTTAGACAGGTACGTGCCGAGTAAAACTGTGAGGGACGGGAAAAACCCACCGTGGTACAACAACAAAGTTAGGAAACTACTGCGAAAGCAAAGAGAGCTCCACTCCAAGTTTAAACGCAGCCAAAACCTCTCAGACAAACTGAAGCTAAACGATGTCAAAGTTAGCGTAAGGAGGGCTATGCGTGAAGCGTTCATTGAAATCGAAAGTAAAATTCTATGTACCGACTTGACAGAAAATCCTAGGAAGTTCTGGTCTTACGTTAAATCAGTAAGTGGCTCGAAACAGCATATACAGACACTATGGGATGATGATGGCATTGAAACAGAGGATGACACGCGTAAAGCTGAAATACTAAACACCTTTTTCCAAAGCTGTTTCACAGAGGAAGACCGCACTGCAGTTCCTTCTCTAAATCCTCGCACAAACGAAAAAATGGCTGACATCGAAATAAGTGTCCAAGGAATAGAAAAGCAACTGGAATCACTCAATAGAGGAAAGTCCACTGGACCTGACGGGATACCAATTCGATTCTACACAGAGTACGCGAAAGAACTTGCCCCCCTTCTAACAGCCGTGTACCGCAAGTCTCTAGAGGAACGGAGGGTTCCAAATGATTGGAAAAGAGCACAGATAGTCCCAGTCTTCAAGAAGGGTCGTCGAGCAGATGCGCAAAACTATAGACCTATATCTCTTACGTCGATCTCTTGTAGAATTTTAGAACATGTTTTTTGCTCGCGTATCATGTCATTTCTGGAAACCCAGAATCTACTATGTAGGAATCAACATGGATTCCGGAAACAGCGATCGTGTGAGACCCAACTCGCCTTATTTGTTCATGAGACCCAGAAAATATTAGATACAGGCTCCCAGGTAGATGTTATTTTTCTTGACTTCCGGAAGGCGTTCGATACAGTTCCGCACTGTCGCCTGATAAACAAAGTAAGAGCCTACGGAATATCAGACCAGCTGTGTGGCTGGATGAAGAGTTTTTAGCAAACAGAACACAGCATGTTGTTATCAATGGAGAGACGTCTACAGACGTTAAAGTAACCTCTGGCGTGCCACAGGGGAGTGTTATGGGACCATTGCTTTTCACAATATATATAAATGACTTAGTAGATAGTGTCGGAAGTTCCATGCGGCTTTTCGCGGATGATGCTGTAGTATACAGAGAAGTTGCTGCATTAGAAAATTGTAGCGAAATACAGGAAGATCTGCAGCGGATAGGCACTTGGTGCAGGGAGTGGCAACTGACCCTTAACATAGACAAATGTAATGTATTGCGAATACATAGAAAGAAGGATCCTTTATTGTATGATTATATGATAGCGGAACAAACACTGGTAGCAGTTACTTCTGTAAAATATCTGGGAGTATGCGTACGGAACGATTTGAAGTGGAATGATCATATAAAACTAATTGTTGGTAAGGCGGGTACCAGGTTGAGATTCATTGGGAGAGTGCTTAGAAAATGTAGTCCATCAACAAAGGAGGTGGCTTACAAAACACTCGTTCGACCTATACTTGAGTATTGCTCATCAGTGTGGGATCCGTACCAGGTCGGGTTGACGGAGGAGATAGAGAAGATCCAAAGAAGAGCGGCGCGTTTCGTCACTGGGTTATTTGGTAACCGTGATAGCGTTACGGAGATGTTTAATAAACTCAAGTGGCAGACTCTGCAAGAGAGGCGCTCTGTGTCGCGGTGTATCTTGCTCGCCAGGTTTCGAGAGGGTGCGTTTCTGGATGAGGTATCGAATATATTGCTTCCCCCTACTTATACTTTCCGAGGAGATCACGAATGTAAAATTAGAGAGATTAGAGCGCGCACGGAGGCTTTCAGACAGTCGTTCTTCCCGCGAACCATACGCGACTGGAATAGGAAAGGGAGGTAATGACAGTGGCACGTAAAGTGCCCTCCGCCACACACCGTTGGGTGGCTTGCGGAGTATCAATGTAGATGTAGATGTAGATGTAGATTCTGCTTCAGTTTCACTATGTCAGCGATTGCTGTGCAAACACTGTCTCCACGTACGCATACACCATAATTACTCTATCACGCAAACATTCGGGGTTACACTCGTCTGGTATGAGACTTTCCTGGGGGGGGGGGGGGGGGGGTACACTGGGGGCCGAACCGCACAATAATCCTGGGTTCGGTGTGAGACGGTGGTGGGATCGGTGGACCGCTGTGGCCTGTTGTGGGGTTGTGAACCACTGAGGGCTAAGGCGGAAAGAAGCCTCTCCATAGTTACTAGGTCCCCGGTTTAATACACAATACACACACACACACACACACACATACACACACACACATACACACACACACACACACACATAACACTATAAATCTAAGTGCATATGTTATTCAGTTTCAGTTTATGAATTACGTTTTATAGTTCTGAAATTGATACAGCAATAAAGCTCGTAAAATTCCGAAAGTTCATAAATAGCTACATGTTTCGAGGTGACAACATCATTAGGATACACTGGCATTGCAAAAAAGTTTAACACGTGTTTATACAAATGTTAAAGCTTCTTTACCTGCCTGCAGTGATCATCCCGTGGAGAGAGAGAAGGATAACCTAGTAAGAGCCGACGTCACTTTGTGTATTGGTCTGTTCAGATGGAAATTTTGTAAAACAATCATTCACTTTGTTCTTGTGGCATGGCAGTTTTCTTGTGATATGTTGAGGCATCGCTGTTTCTATGGCTCTTTTGGACTTCTTCACCATAGTGCACAGACTTCGCAATGCGAAAGACAAGATGACAGTAAAAAATAGCTATTTTTGATTTAACTATTAAATCGAATTAAAGTTTCTTTCTGTTTGCGCGATATAGTATTTGTTACAGTGACTACATGTAATTTTATAAATACCTGGTTCGCTCATTTTGCCTGTAGGTTGTACGAACTCACTGAACAGTTTCTTTCTTAAGTTGGCGTCGGTGGCAAATGTGATCCTGATGTCTGTGTTTTTTAACAATGTTGCTATTTTGTCTGAGATGAGTCTTAAATATGGTATCGTTATGTAGCAATGTTAGTTTTTTTTGCGTTTTTTAGCTATACATTGTGAATGTGGATTTATTTCATGTTCATGATAACCACTGCAGTGTACATGTATTTGATAGTGTTTCTGTCTCATCCATTGCTGTGTGCAATGTATTTGATAGTGTTAAATTTCTGTCTCATAGTCAGCAAAATTAAGTGGGAATACCTGTGTTCTTTTTAAGAAGGATCTGAATCCAGGTTGTTTATGTGAGTTTGGATGTGTGGAGGATTTGTTAATGATAGTGCCAGAATTTGTTGGTTTTCTGTGTACGTCAAAATTCAGGGTCTGGTTTATGTTAGTTATTGTCATGTCTAAATAACTTATTTCGTTATATTTCTGTTGTTCTATGGTGAAACTGATGTTACTGTGCAAGTTATAGAACATTTTTAACAGACTGTCTCTTTCTTCACTAGTTCCATTACATACAATGAATCTGTCATCTACATATCTGCATTAGTGCACAATTTTATGGGTAATTATATCACTTTTGCTCGGAGGACTTCCAATTGCTAGACCCACATTTTGTTTGTACATTTTGCCATTGGCTATGGAATAATTGTGGGAGAGGGCAAGCTATAGCAATTCTAATAGTTCAACTATTTCAGTTGTGGATGAATTATTTTCGTACTTATTCAGATTACTTTTTGAATAACCTATTTCAAAGATGATCGACTATATTTTCCTGAGTGGTTGCCAGACAGCAAACCTAAGGAAAACTTTAATCTGTTTATGTAGTTTATTACAAAATGTAAAATCGTTAAGAGGTTGCACAAACTTTATAAGATCTACTTCTTTTAATTAAGTTCGGTTCGCCATTGTTCTAAACTAAATACTGATGAGTGAAAGTGGGAATTGTTTGATCGTATTATTCAGATTTCGGAATAGTAGATGCACTGGTGTATTTCTATAATTCTACGTGCTTTATTTTTCCATCGTCTGTGTGCTGTATAAAGCTGGTGCTGATTCATTGCAGATTTAGCATACCTCCCTGTATTGCGATCTAATATCCTTAGTGCTAGATAACGCTAGTGTGCACACGTTTATTGTAAGTTACAATAGATATAGTGACGTACTATTCTGAATCCTTTAGTTCTCCAATCCATATGGTACAACGAGACATTTATACGCACTAACTAAATAAAATGGACGACACACAACGAAGGAATTATCTGAATGGGACTGAAATCGGTACAATCGTTAGGAGTGTTGTACAGGTATGTAAACAAATGACTGCAACATGAGAAAA
This sequence comes from Schistocerca americana, assembly GCF_021461395.2. Lineage (NCBI taxonomy): Eukaryota > Metazoa > Arthropoda > Insecta > Orthoptera > Acrididae > Schistocerca > Schistocerca americana. Next base: position 314,452,367 of record NC_060123.1, read on the forward strand.
ATTGGAGAATTTATTCAAGAGAAAGAGGTTTACAAGTTAAGAGAGTCAGAGGATAATTTATTCAAGAGAAAGATGTTTACAAGTTAAGAGAGTCAGAGACGCACTGGTGCACCTCTGGGCGAGGCTTGTACAGGCAGTTATTCTACTTGGCATAATGACTGACAGAGTTGCTGGACGTTCTTCTGAGGGATATAGTGCCAAATTCTGTACAGAACTGGTTGGAGGATGCTGTCCATAATGCTCCAAACGTTCCCAGTTGGGGAGAGACCCGCCGACCTTGCCGAACAAGGTAGGGTTCAGCAAGCACGAAGACAAACAAGAACACAAACGCTGTGTATGTGCGTGCATTATCTTTCTGAAATGTAAGCCCAATACGACTTAGCACGAAGGGCAACAAACGGGAGCGTAGAACATCGTCGACGTACCGCTGTGCTCTAAGGGTGACTCAGGTGACAACCAAAGGGTTCCTGCTATGGAAAAAAAACACCCCTGACCATCACTCCTGGTTGTAGCGCCGTATGGCGGGCGACAGTCAGGTTGGTATCTCACTCCTGTCCACGGCGTCTCCAGACAAGTCTAGAAACACATCAATAAATCTTCCAATTTTACTGAAATTATAATAATTTTTTTGTCTGTACATGTACAGCACATCTGTTAATTTCTTCGTGGTGGGTCTTTTTTTGTCTTAGAGTGAGCCTGTAATTCTCTAGTAGTCATACATGATAACTGATCATACATGATAATTGACCCTGTAATTATTTAACATTTGGTCATGGATTAGTGAACTTACATTTATTGTGCCATTCATAGTCTACTGTATGTGATTTTTCCCTCTGCTTCTAGTTGAAAATTTCAACAAACACTATTCTTGTGTAATGTTAGTTATAGTATGATGAAGCCGGAGTATCAGTGATAAACTGAAGATGGTTATACATATTATTTGGTTTCATCGTGCTCACAACATTAAGGGAGTAGCTGTGACATCACACACTATACTTGCCCTGGCACGATTGTGTTCAGCGAAATTGAATGGATCTACTGACATTCTGCGCTACATATCCTTCAATTACTGTCTCTGTGGTACTCAGATTTCCTAATATGAGAACACAGTGCGCACTTGTTATGACTTCTACTGATACATGACTGAAGAGATTACAGTTTCCTGGAAACATTTAACTATAGGAACTGTTAGCGACACATACGTAATGAATCGTCGATTGAGTAACGAGCATAGACTCGAGGGTGGAAGTGTGGGCCGCCCTATCGCTGTGTCACTGGGTCACCGCCAACGCAGGTGATGCACGTGGCGAACCTGCGCCCCCGCGTGGGCGGCGCGCGGTCTGCAGCACTTCCGCCACCCGCGTCGCGCTCACCACACAGCCATCCGGAATAGCTACATCTGACCCACTTCCGTAAAGCAGTCCCAGCTAGCCAGAAAACAACGCTCTGTAGGCTTCGAATTTTTATTGTACCTGCTGGCCAAGACTTTTCGGCTGAAAAGTGCAATAAATATTCGGCGATGTCTACACTGGAAACAGGTCACATAAACATTTACGTCATATATCTGTGCAATTCTATCCTGCTTTCTTTAGGTAATATTTTGTACTGTCATTCTTTACGTGGAATCCTAAATCGTTAAAGTACTCAAATGTTTTATCGATTTTTATCAAAGTACACCGTTGACTGATTATACCCGTTCGAAAGCCATTTATTTCATGCTTCGTTTTGCTATTTTAACATTGCATGTGCTGCACACTGTTGTTGTGGTCTTCAGTCCTGAGACTGGTTTGATGCAGCTCTCCATGCTACTCTATCCTGTGCAAGCTTTTTCATCTCCCAGTACCTACTGCAACCTACATCCTTCTGAATCTGCTTAGTGTATTCATCTCTTGGTCTCCCTCTACGATTTTTACCCTCCACGCTGCCCTCCAGTACTAAATTGGTGATCCCTTGATGCCTCAGAACATGTTCTACCAACCGATCCCTCCTTCTGGTCAAGTTGTGCCACAAACTTCTCTTCTCCCCAATCCTATTCAATACTTCCTCATTAGTTATGTGATCTACCCATCTAATCTTCAGCATTCTTCTGTAGCACCACATTTCGAAAGCTTCTATTCTCTTCTTGTCCAAACTATTTATCGTCCATGTTTCACTTCTATACATGGCTACACTCCATACAAATACTTTCAGAAATGACTTCCTGACACTTAAATCTACACTCGATGTTAACAAATTTCTCTTCTTCAGAAACGCTTTCCTTGCCATAGCCAGTCTACATTTTATATCCTCTCTACTTCGACCATCATCAGTTATTTTGCTCCCCAAATAGCAAAACTCCTTTACTACTTTAAGTGTCTCATTTCCTAATCTAATTCCCTCAGCATCACCCGACTTAATTCGACTACATTCCATTATCCTTGTTTTGCTTTTGTTGATGTTCATCTTATATCTTCCTTTCGAGACACTGTCCATTCCATTCAACTGCTCATCCATGTCCTTTGCTGTCTCTTTGCTGCACACTATATTCCTGTAATGACCATCGTTTTGCCACCAATGTGGTGATATGATCACTGGCAATGTGATGGCGTACACTATGTAATCAAAAGTATCCGAACACCCCTAGAACATACGTTTTTCCTATTAGGTATGGTATGGTATCACCTACTGCCAGGTACTCCATATCAGCGACCTCAGTAGTCGTTAGACACCGTGAGAGAGCAGAATGGGGCGTTCCGCGGAACTCACGGACTTCGAACGTGGTCAGGTGATTGGGTGTCACTTGTGTCATATGTCTGTAAGCGAGATTTCCACACTCTTAAACATCCATAGATCCACTATTTCCCCCGTGATAGTGAAATGGGAACGTGAAGGAACACGTACAGCATAAAAGCGTACACGCCGACCTCATCTGTTGACTGACAGACCGCCGACAGTTGAAGAGGGTCGTAATGTGTAATAGGCAGACATCTATCCAGACCATCACACAGGAATTCCAAACTGCATCAGGATCCACTGCAAGTACTATGACAATTAGGAGGGAGGTGAGAAAACTTGGATTCCATGGTCGAGTGACTGCTCATAAGCCATACATTACGCCAGTAAATGCCAAACGACGCCTTGCTTGGTGTAAGACAGTAAACATTGGACGACTGAGCAGTAGAAAAACAGTGTGTGGAGTGACGAATCACGGTACGCAACGTAGCGATCCGATGGCGGTGTGTGGGTATGGCGAATGCCCAGTGAACGTCATCTGCCAGTGTGTGTAGTGCAAACAGTAAAATTCAGAGGCGATGGTGTTATGGTGTCGGCATGTGTTTCATAGAGGGGGCTTGCACCCCTTGTTGTTTTGCGTGGCACTATCGCAGCACAGGCCTACAATGGTGTTTTAAGCATCTTCTTGCTTCTCACTGTTGAAAGGCAATTCCGGGATGGCGATTGCATCTTTCAACACGATAGAGCACCTGTTCATAATGCACGGCGTGTGACGGAGTGATTAAAGGACAATAACATCCCTGCACAGAGTCCTGACGTGAATGCTACAGAAAACCTCCGAGATGTTTCGGAACGCCGACTTCGTGCCAGGGGTCACCGACCGACATCGATACATCTCCTCAGCACTCCGTGAAGAATAAGCCGTCATTCCTCAAGAAACCTTCCAGCACCTGATTGAATGTATGTCTGCGAGAGTGGTAGCTGTCATCATGGCTAAGGGTGGTCCAACACCATACTGAATTTCGAAATTACCGATGGGGGGGCGCCATGAACTTGTAAGTCATTTTCAGTCAGGTGTCCGGATACTTTTGATCACATAGTGTATGTACGCTGATGTAACACTTTAATATGGCTTGAAATTCATCACTGAATTTATTCATCCAGTTTCGTTCCACTGTTAACGTATGTAGTTGTTGTTCTGGTCTTCAGTCTGACGACTGGTTTGACGCAGCTCTCTACGCTACTCTATACTGTGCTATACTGCGCTTGCTTCTTCATCTCAAAATAATACTGTAACCTATATGCTTCGAATCTGCTTATCGAATTCACTACTTGGTTTCTCTCTACGATTTTACCCCTCACACTACCCTCCACTACTAATCTGGAGATCCTTTGACACCTCGTAATGTGTCCTATTAACCGATCCCTTCTTCTAGTCAGGTTGTACCACAAATTTCTTTTCTCCTCCCTTGCGTTCAGTACGTCCTCGTTAGCTAGGAGATCTGCCCGTCTATCTTCAGCATTTTTCTCTAGCACCAGATTTCAAAAACTTCTATTATCTTCTTTTCTAAATTGTTTATCGTTCATGTTTCACATTCATACATGGCTGTACTCCATACAAATACTTTCAGAAAAGACTTCCTGACCCTTAAATCTAAATTGGATGTTAACAGACTTCTCTTCTTCAGAAAGGCTTTTCTTGTCATTGCCAGTCTACATTTTACGTCGTCTCTACTTCGGCCGTTGTCAGTTATTTTGTTGCAAAAATAACAAAACTCATTTACTGCTTGAAGTGTCTTGGTTCCTAACCTAATTCTCTGAGCATCATCTGATTCAATTCAAATACATTACATCATTGTTGTTTTGCTATTGTTTATGTCCATCTTGTGTCCTCGTTTCAAGACCCTGCCTATTGCGTTCAACTGATCTTTCAAGTCCTTTACTGTCTCTGTGAGAATTACAATGTCATCGGCACACCTCAAAGTTTTTATTTCTTTTCTCGGGATTTTAATTCCTATTCTAAATTTTTCTTTGCTTTCTTTTAAAACTTGCGCAGTGCACAGATGAATATCATTGGCGATAGGCTACAACCCTGTGTCACTCCCTTTTCAAGCACTGCTTCCCTTTCATGCCCCTCGACTCTTACAACTGTCATCTGCTTACTGTACACGTTGTAAATACCTTTTCGCTCTCTGTATTTTACCCTTGCTACCTCCAGGATTTCAATGAGAGTATTCAAGTCAACAGTGTCAAAAGCTTTCTCTAAGTCTACAAATGCTATAAACGTAGGTTTATGTTTCGTTAACATATCTTCTAAGAAAAGTCGTAGGATCAGTATTACCTCCAGTGTTCCTACATTTCTCTGAAATCAAAACTGATCTTCGCCAACTTCGGCATTTACTAGTTCTTCCATTCTTCTGCAAGGAATTCCTGTTAGTATTTTGTTTCGACTTAGTTCTTTCAACACACTGTCAAATTCTTCTCTCAGAATCAGACCTCCCATCTCACCTTCATTTACGTCCTCTTCCATTTCTATAGTATTCCCTTCAACTTCATCTCCCTTGTACAGAACCTCAATATACTCCATCCACCTCTCAGCTTTCCCTTCTTTCCTTAGGACTGGTTTTCAATCTGAGCTCTTAATATTCATACAGGCGGTTCTCTTTTCTTTAAAGGTCTCTTCAATTTTCCTGTAGGCAGCATCTATCTTAAGTAAAATAAAGTTCTACATCCTTTCATTTGTCCTATAGCCATTCCTGCTGAGCTATTTTGCTCTTCTTGTCGACCTCATTTTTCAGACGTTTGAATTCCTTTTCGCCTGCTTCATTTACTGCAGTTTTGTATTTTCTCCTTTCATCGGTTAAATTCAAAATCTCCTGTATTAGCCAAGGATTTCTACTAGGTGTTGTCTTTTTAAGTATTTGAGCCTTTGCAGCTTTGATTATTTCATTTTTAAAAGGTACTCATTCGTCTTATACTTATTCCTTTCCTCTGTTGTTGCCAATCGTTACCTAACGCTCCCTCTGAAACTCTCAACAAAATCTTAGTTCCCTACCGTTTTCAAATTTATTCAGTATCAGTTTACACTTCAGAACCAATAAATTGAAGCCAGGGTCCACATCTGCCTCTGGAAATGTCTTACAGTTTATAATCTGGTTACGATATCTCTGTCTTACCATTACATAATCAATATGAAACCTTGCGGTCCCTCCAGGTCTGTTCCACGTGTACAGACTTATTTCATGACTCTTAAACCAAGTGTCAGAGGCCATTAAATTACGCTCCTTGCAAAACTCTACCAGGCGGCTTCCTCTTTCAAATCTTTCCCCCAAGAAATATTCACCAACTATTTTTCCTTCTCTTGCTTTTCCTACTATCGAGTTATAGTCCATTAACTATTTGAACAATTTCTTTTATCTCGTCATATATTTCTTCAGTCTCTTTGTCATCTGCGGAGCTAGTTGGCATATAAACTTGTGCTACTGCGTTGGGTATGGGCTTCGTGTCTGTCTTGGCTACAGTAATAAGTTCACTGTACTGTTCATGTTAGCTTACCCGCATTTCTATTTTCTTATTCATTATTAAAGCCACTCCTGCATTACCCTTGTTTGAGTTTATATTTACAACCCTGCATTCACCTGACCGGAAGTCCTGTTCCTCCTGCCACCCAAGTTCACTAATTCCAACTATATCTAACATATACCGAACAATTTCCCTTTTTAAATTTTCTAACCTACTTGCCCGATTAGAAATCTAACAATCCACGCTCCGTTCCGTAGAATGATAGTTTTGTCTGACCTGATGATGACATCCTCCTGCGTAGTCCCCCTCCCGATGATCCGAATGGGGGACTATTTTACTTTAGGAATATCTTAGCCAAGAGGACGCCATCATCGTTTAACAGAGCTGCATGAACTCGGGAAAAATTATGGCTGTAGTTTCCCCTTCCTTTCAGCTGTTCACAGTATCAGCGTAGGAAGGCCGTTTTGGTTGATGTTACAAAGTCAGAACAGTCAATCATCCAGCCTGTTTCCCCTGTAGCTACTGAAAAGAATGCTGTCTCTCCTCAGGAACCACAGATTTGCCTGGCCTCTCAATAAATACTCTCCGTTGTGGTTGCACCTGCGGTAGAGCTGTGATATGTAATCCAGACCTGGTACATACATACTTGCTGTCTCGAAAGAAGCGAGGATAAGAACCACCTTGTTCTTGTAAAGGATGGGGGGGGGGGGGGGGGGGGGGAGACGTGAAAAGGGGATTACATAGAAGCATAAGTGAGGAACGTCTGGAGAAGTTTCTACGAAATTTTGTGTAAACATGACTCATTGTTTGTATAAAAATATTGCGAAGTAATAATCCCTATCACCCTTATGTTGGGGATGAGAAGCCGCGACACGTAAAATACTCAGTAACGATAGATATTAGCACCGAATCCAAACTTTTTTGGGACGCTAGGTTCAGTGACGACAGTGCAGCTGACGTCTCATCCCTGTTCGTGGTGAGGAATGGTGCAAAGACAGTGACACATCCGTGTAATGCCTGAAACAGTTTCTACCAAAATTGGCAGGTGTATAACTCGCCATCTAGAAAAGTAATAATGTGACAATGTTGCTCTACGCGTGAACAAAGTCACCAGAACGAGCACTACTGCGAGCCAGTGATTTTCTCAACGTATTTTGGTGTCAAAGATCACGCCACATGGTTCAGTTCCACATTTATGGCGATCATTCAGTAAAAAATGCCCCTGGCCACTGCAGTCGTAATTTACGAAGTTGTTGGGTCAAAAACGGGGACTCCGTAGTTTCACTCTTCTGCAGTGCACGCAGTTCAAAAATGTGCACTGAACGAGGAGCTGCGAAAAATGCTTGAACCAGCGGTCTTCGCAGTTATCTGCCTGTAACTATCTTCTTGGTAACTATTTTTTCTTTCCAACATCCTTGATTGCCATTTTTAGAGACGTCCATTCCTCTTCAACTGAACTGCCTACCGAGCTACTGAGCTATTCACTATCACTCTGTCTATAGCCTCTGAGGCCTTAAAACGCATCTCTTCATCAATACTACGAAACATTTTGTATTTTTGGAAATATCATTTGACTATCTGGCACTATGATCTGAAAAAGTGTCCTGTTCCGAAACTAGTCATAGAGTAAATAAAAGAAAAGTGAAATCTCCAACTTTGGCTAGTTTTTCGCTGTACGGATTAACAGAAGTTGCTGCACCGCAATTATTCCAGCATGCTGGATGTAGGTAAATATCACATTTCTTAGCATTTCCATACCACACTTCCTTGCGCACTGATTCTTAGTGACAAGTCTCTTAAACTTCAGCCTGTTCTTCATCATTACTAAAATGTGATCTGAGACTGTATCTGCTCCTGGTTACACCTTACAATCCAATATCAGATTTCCGAGCCTCTGCCTGACTTTGATGTAATCTAAATGGAATCTTCCTGTATCTTCCAAGTATAGCTTCTACTCTTGTGACTGTTGAACAACGTATTCGCTATTACTGCCTGAAGTTTATTGCAGAGTCTTTCTCTTGGTTCATATGGTTCTGAGCACTATGGGACTTAACTTCTGAGGTCATCAGTCCCCTAGAACTTAGAACTACTTAAACCTAACCAACCTAAGGACATCACACACATCAATGCCCGAGGCAGGATTCGAACCTGCGACCGTAGCGGTCGCGCGGTTCCAGACTGAAGCGCCTGGAACCGCTCGGCCACTCTGGCCGGCAGTCTTTCTCTTTTCTCATTCCAAGTACCAAGTCAATATTTCCCACAGCTCTTTCTTCTGCACCTTCCCATGCAATCACATGACTATTAGATTCTCGCCTCCCTTTACATACTGAATTACCCAGTCAAAAGATCGTCTTATATTTTCACGTCATCATTTCCACCTAAACTATTGTTGTCGGTATTGGTTTTCTGTCTATTCTGATGAGGACAACCTTATCATTGCACCGTTCACAGTAACTCACTCTCTGTCTTACCTTCCTATACATAACGAATCCTACTCCCATAATACCATTTTCTGCTGCTGTTGATATTATCCTATACTCGTCTTCTTTCTATTTTATTCGCTGACTCCCTCTACATCTAGATTGAGCCTTTGCATTTCTCTTTTCAGATTTTCTAGCTTTCCTGCCAAGTTCAAGTTTCTGGCATTCCACGTCTCGACTCGAGGAACGTTATAGTTTCGTTGGTTATTCAATCTTTTTCTCATGGTCACCTCCCCCTTGGCATTCCCCTTGCGGAGATTCGAATGAGGGACTAGTCCGGAATCTTTCACCACTAGAAAGATGTCACTTTTTCGAGTACAGACCACATACGCATTATGAGCTTTTAGTGTAGTGATTTCTACTGCCTTCTGCATCCTCAAACAATTGATCATTGCTGGTTCTTCCGCATTCCCACCCCTAGGACAAGAGTGGGCGTCTGTCCGCTTCTCCGACCTCATTGACAAGGCTGTTGGCAGAATGGGATGACTTCTTATGTTGGAAGTCTTCAGAGGCCGACGCCATTGCTGATAATTTTATTCAAAATTTAAACAGTGAAGGAGTTCGAACCCGAGACCGAGCACATTTGGTTATTAGTGAAAGACGTTTACCCAGACATTTAATATCTAGTCCCAATTTTTATATCGGTTTGTAGTGCACTCTTTCACCTAAGTCTGTATGCAGACTACTGAATCGTTGAGTAAAAGATCCACTCAGATCTACGGCAACTTCATCACATGTCCTAGATTCCCTCACAAAGTCAGGTACCTTTACTCCTCCTTATTCGATTTTGTTCAGTGCAGGTATTTGATGAATCTATGTAGGGAAATGAGCTCTTACCTTGCGAGACTAATTTTTATTAAATTTCCGATGAATTCTTACAAATTTTCCGTGGTCCCGTGACAGGTGGCAGTGGTAAGGCACTGGATTCTCATTGAGGATGACGGCGATTTAAATCTTCGTCCTGGCATCCATGTTTATGTTTCCTTAAGTCACTTAAGACGAATTTTAGGATGGCTCCTTTGAAAATGTCACGGCCTATTATCTAGTTTATCTCCCCCCCCCCCCCCTCCCCCATCCGAGAGTGCGCTCCGTCTCTAATGACGTCGTCGTCTACAGTATGTAAAACCCTAATCTTCCTTTCTGATTTTTATCGTTGCATTTGTTCTATCGCTTGATTTCAAACGTGCACCATTCGTTTTAGTCAGAATTTCAGCGAACTGACTAACCTTGCTTGCTACGTTCTGTTCTGCTATTGGCACAAAAATCCTTCCTTTCTTGACAATATGTCATACTAATAATAATAACAATAACATTGAATTTGTCGTAAGTTGCTTTTTGATGATAGTTTATTAGATTGAATTAGTTCGTCTACGATCACCGGTGCCAGTATTAAGAAGATAAATATTTCATATGTTATTTACAGCGTATAGTGTTTAACGAGTATGTGGTTTTCTATATTCTACACTCCTGGAAATTGAAATAAGAACACCGTGAATTTATTGTCCCAGGAAGGGGAAACTTTATTGACACATTCCTGGGGTCGGATACATCACATGATCACACTGACAGAACCAGAGGCACATAGACACAGGCAACAGAGCATGCACAATGTCGGCACTAGTACAGTGTATATCCACCTTTCGCAGCAACGCAGGCTGCTATTCTCCCATGGAGACGATCGTAGAGATGCTGGATGTAGTCCTGTGGAACGGCTTGCCATGCCATTTCCACCTGGCGCCTCAGTTGGACCAGCGTTCGTGCTGGACGTGCAGACCGCGTGAGACGACGCTTCATCCAGTCCCAAACATGCTCAATGGGGGACAGATCCGGAGATCTTGCTGGCCAGGGTAGTTGACTTACACCTTCTAGAGCACGTTGGGTGGCACGGGATACATGCGGACGTGCATTGTCCTGTTGGAACAGCACGTTCCCTTGCCGGTCTAGGAATGGTAGAACGATGGGTTCGATGACGGTTTGGATGTACCGTGCACTATTCAGTGTCCCCTCGACGATCACCAGTGGTGTACGGCCAGTGTAGGAGATCGCTCCCCACACCATGATGCCGGGTGTTGGCCCTGTGTGCCTCGGTCGTATGCAGTCCTGATTGTGGCGCTCACCTGCACGGCGCCAAACACGCATACGACCATCATTGGCACCAAGGCAGAAGCGACTCTCATCGCTGAAGACGACACGTCTCCATTCGTCCCTCCATTCACGCCTGTCGCGACACCCCTGGAGGCGGGCTGCACGATGTTGGGGCGTGAGCGGAAGACGGCCTAACGGTGTGCGGGACCGTAACCCAGCTTCATGGAGACGGTTGCGAATGGTCCTCGCCGATACCCCAGGAGCAACAGTGTCCCTAATTTGCTGGGAAGTGGCGGTGCGGTCCCCTACGGCACTGCGTAGGATCCTACGGTCTTGGCGTGCATCCGTGCGTCGCTGCGGTCCGGTCCCAGGTCGACGGGCACGTGCACCTTCCGCCGACCACTGGCGACAACATCGATGTACTGTGGAGACCTCACGCCCCACGTGTTCAGCAATTCGGCGGTACGTCCACCCGGCCTCCCGCATGCCCACTATACGCCCTCGCTCAAAGTCCGTCAACTGCACATACGGTTCACGTCCACGCTGTCGCGGCGTGCTACCAGTGTTAAAGACTGCGATGGAGCTCCGTATGCCACGGCAAACTGGCTGACACTGACGGCGGCGGTGCACAAATGCTGCGCAGCTAGCGCCATTCGACGGCCAACACCGCGGTTCCTGGTGTGTCCGCTATGCCGTGCATGTGATCATTGCTTGTACAGCCCTCTCGCAGTGTCCGGAGCAAGTATGGTGGGTCTGACACACCGGTGTCAATGTGTTCTTTTTTCCATTTCCAGGAGTGTATATATAGCTTGCCTTATACGTAATGCTTTTTAGCGTATCCCAAATATCACGTTTCGTAATAGTCATATAATAACGTTATCACATGATTTGTAAATGCATGTATGTGTGTAAACAGGGTGTCCCATATACATATAATCAATAATAAATTCTTGCATGAATGTGTAGTTGTTAGCGGAGATTGCTGCAGATGCAACGATTATTATTTGTTATATACCATCATGGAGGTATGATAAGGAGAGTTGTCATGACGTCACAAAGTTGAGAACGACGTCTGCTGTGTTAGTAACCCAAGATTTGTTGATAAAAAATACCAGCTTGCATCATTTATAAGTTTAATTGATTAGTCATTCAGTTTATAATCTAAAGTGCAAGTGAATCCGTTTCATGCGTAAGTGGACTCGTTCAAGCGATATTTTCCTTTATATACACGAATTTTAGTTACGCTAGTTACCTTTACTGTAGTGGTTTTATTTCTGTAGTTTGACTTTTTACTATCAGTACAGCTCGAAGAGAATTCTGGTTGAACGCTCTGAGAAGGAAATACTACATAGCAAAATATGTTCTCGGCGTTTTCAGAAAGGGGATATAGACGGAATATCAGTTTCGTCATTCCGTAATGAGGAAAATGTTGGATTACGAAAGCAACCACTGCACATCACGTATTTCGCTTCTTGGTTACTCAAAACAGTATAACACAAACAAAGTCACATTAACGAGGTCAAATGTGTCGTGTCACTGGATGAAATACGCTTCTAAGACCACAAAAATGTTTGAAATGCCTTCCTGACACCACGTTTTCACGAAAGCACTGCAGTATTTACTATTTAAAACAACTGTTGTGTGGACGTTACACAGAATAAGAACAAGAAACAATTTTAAATAGTTATCTGCTAATTTTTTGGGCCTAATAACATGATGGCGCTGGCTTTAGAGCAATATTCTGCGTAAGTCTGTAGCGCCACCGGTCATATTACACATGTATATCATACACTGCTTCTAATTTGTACTGTCTCTGTTAATAGAACTGATGTGAAATGTGTTGTATGCTAAAGAATATTAGTGAAGTTTTCGACGATCTGGATGTTTCATTACGTATGCGAAAATTTCTACTCTTTCCTAAATGTTTAGCAAGCTACCTTTTTCGGCAAAATATTGATAGGACTTATGGACCATGTGTCTTTTCGTTGGCCGTGTGGTTTTAGTCTTTTAAGCGTGAACTGACTGAAGATAGGTTCCTGCCAACCAAATTCATATGTTCTTTAAATCTTGTTTTGAAATTTGTCCTTGTCTGTCCTTTGCACATATTCTCATCTTTGTTCGCACTTTAACGTATAAACAACTGGGCCGGAAAATTTATGGATTTTACTATATTTTGACAAATTTGTGTCTGTAATGTGTGTTCTTAACCTCATTGTTAGGCTGATTTTTCGAAGTGGAAATACGACTTTATCTGTGATTTTTCCCCAACATCACATTACAGTGAATTTTGTGTTTTTTCTATAATTTTCCCTTGTTAGTGCAATGCTGTCTTGTATTCTATTTTCATTTGCATGTATTTTCCCGGCGGGATTGTAATAATGGTTTTTAGCTACTCTTGTTAATGTGTTAATTGAGATGTCACGTTTCCTTTAGTCCGTAGGTACCTTACTAGTCTCTTTATACTGGTTCGAAAATATGCCTCGTTGTGGCCTCTCGAATGACAGGAACTATTGTATATTATACAGTCTGTAGTTGTCTGCTTTCGTTTGATGTAGAATTTGTGCATTGGTCCATTTCTTGTGATTTAGAGCTCTAGAGAATTTATTTACTATTCTGTTCATGTTCGATGGTGAAAGTGATATTTTTACGTAAGTTATTTCATTGTGAGTTTCAAATAAAATTCGACAGTAGAGTTCTACTTTGCTCTCAGCTGGGAAATTTGTGACATAAGCACACTGGAAGCTGTTAACTATCCCAAAGCCAAATTTCATTCTAGTGTAAACTGGGCAAGTACGACTACAACTTCTTGCACGCACTGCTTCAGTTCCGTCAGTTGTGAGGAACGAAATGTACCGCATCTTGACCGTAAAAGCGGCAAACGGCTGACCAACTTGAACTCAACAGGTGTCACGCAGGGAAGACACACTTCCTTTACGACCTTTCCGGCCACAAAGCCAACCGCAGTCAGCCGTGGACAGACGTTGCTGCGTCCTCCTTCACGTACCTGTGGAAAATCCATGTTTCGAGAAAAAAATAATAATCTTTAAGACATTTCAATATATTCCACTTCTTCTTCACCGCAAACGCTGGGATTCTCCAGAATCTACGTTGCAAGATAGAATGGTAGATTCCTCATCGGCCGGTGTCTGTTGCCCTTACTGGTCGTTCTTTCGATCTAAGAAGCAATGGCGGAAATAAAAGAAAGATACAGGGGTTGGATTAAAATTCAGGTTAAAATGTAATCAATGAGCAGTAGGGGCTAAAAACTGTAGGGAAATAACTGAGGACATAGGGTGTAGGTGCTACTCTGAGGTGAAGAAGTTGGCACAAGAGAAGAATCTGTGACGGGCAGCAGTGAAGAGTCAGAAGTCTGATGATACAAAGAAGTTCTATACCTGTTTGATAATTCCATACCCCTTACATGTTTTTATTTCGGTTACGCACCTCAGTCTTATGCTAAGGCTAATTAATTGCAGTCTATGATGATGATGATCGTCAAGACCGGAATAATAAGACAGAGGATTACTGCCGTTGAACGTAGCCAAAATTACAAAATAAGGAAATCAGTACTCATAATTTAAACGTTAATGACATTTTCGTTGTTTGGATGTGGTAGAAAAGCGTTTTTAATCATGTATGAGCACATAAGTTCGGCACAATTAGCAAATAATAAGCTAGAAAACCTCCATCGTTTCCTGTAAAAATGTAAATAACTCACACGACATGTTGGGACATGCATGTTAAATCCATATACTATTTCTTGGCAGACTGAGGTGCTTCGACGAATGGTCTGCCTGCACCACGGCTCGTGCCTGGTACTGTTATTGCAGACCCAGCCTACATAAACAATGTAATTGTCCATTTATGCATAATTTCTGTGGGAGTCTATAAAACGTTCTGAAAATACGTCCACTAGGTCAGGATATTATAACATAAGTTACAATGAAGTGCGAGACTATTTACCAGAAGTGTCAAATATTACTGAACAAACAAATTGTGAAAACATGGCATGGTATAAGCTTAAACCAATTAGTGAACTAAAACTAGCTTCAAATAACAATTTTCGTACAATGTGAAAGAAATTTCAAAGAAAGATTTGTTCAGCGTTTCCCTACCGGTAGATCAGATATTTACGTCATGTCATTGTATGTGACACTAATAGTTTTTTAAATTGCGAAAAAAATATTTTAATACAGGGTTTTCACGAAATCCACCTATCATCTCCAAAAAATCATAACTAGGAGACTATTAACAATAGAGCGTCTTGGTCTTTTGTAAAAAGTTTCAGAGCGTTTTTCATTTGGCCTGTATTGCAGATTTGACTTGGAGTGAATTAAACTGGCGACAGACTAGCGTCGTCTGGTATGCTGAGTCCAAATCTGTGACGATGGTGGCCGGCCGTTGTGGCCGAGCGGTTCTAGGTGCTTCAGTCTGGAACCGCGCGACCGCAACGGTCGCAGGTTCGAATCCTGCCTCGGGCATGGATGTGTGTGATGTCCGTAGTTTAGTTAGGTTAAAATAGTTCTAAGTTCTAGGGGACTGATGACTTCAGATGTTAAGTCCCATAGTGCTCAGAGCTATTTGAACCATTTTTTTGTGACGATGGTACTGCGGTGTTATCGACGGCGGTATCGGACGCCACCAACGACAAGAACAAGTACAGCTAGATCGTTCACAAATTTTAAAGAGACAGGTAGTATTGAAGTCCTTCCTTGAAGTGGACATCCTCCTGTGTCTCAGGCACATGTTGACAGAGTGAAAGCTGCATTTCAACGTAGCCTCCACAAATCAGTTCGTCATGCACCACGCGAACTGCAGGAAGCAAGATTAAGAGAGGCGGTTGGGTCGTGCTGGTTCCATCGCATGACCCCTGCGCCGTTAGATTTCTTTTAGTAGGGTTACTTCGATGAGTGCGTGAACACAACGCTAATGACATTTCTACCCTTTCCACACGAATGAATGAAGCCTTCAGAACCGTCGACGCTGCAATGTTGACCGGTACATGGGCAGAAGTCGAATATCTGTCTTGATGTTCTACGAGCGACGAGGACACTGACATTTTGGAATAATAGAAAAAAATCTGTCAGAACTGCTCTATCTCCAATAGTTTCAAAAGATATGAGCTTTTTAAAATTATAGCGGGACTTTATGGACATCCTACGCATTTCACGCTATGAAGAGATGTGCCAAAGCAAAACGAAAATATAATATTACTCGAGGGTCACGGTTTCACAGAGGGTGCGTGCAACGTGGCCGTCTACCATTTCACAAAACGTTATAGGCGCACAGTTTTATAAAATGCCTGACGACATGGAGAGGGTACTTGCAGATACCGATGGTCTGATTTATATAATTTTGCTCAATTTTGTGCTTGGACTTGTTCAACGGCAGGATGCCTCTGCCTAATTTCTTTGGGTTTTCAGGGCTGTCACCCATCGTCATCCACCGACGTTATTTACGTTATATAAGATTGTGGTCCGTTTCCATAGGACTCTTCTGAGAATATCTGCTAGCGGTAGTTTACTCTTTTACAGAAGAAATTCTAAGGGATAGTTTCTTAACAGATAAATTCAAGAAGAAGATGGTAAGAAACTCTCCGGATTTTAGTTTTTAGAATTCATGTAGTCACATTAATTCAATATAATACATAAAATTGCGTGAAATTTTTAATTTTCAGTTCCTCTTATTCATAGATTAGTTAAATTTGTATTGACTCATTTTATTTTACGTAATTCTTTTGCTAATATTCTAGAGTTGGTACTCAAAAACCACGATTTACAGCATGATACTGTAACACGTCATCTATCAGCTCGTTGTTTCAATGTCTACTTTCATAACCAAAACAAATAAATTTTTAGATGTAGCACACGAAATCTATTTCGATTAAGCCTGTTTGGTTCTTTACGTACAGCTTCGTCAGGTGGTTTCTTCACAGTTTGTTGTTTTTCTTTTCTTCTCTCGACTTGTGGGTTCAGCTTTACCACTGCTTTCACAAACTTCTTGACAGCAAACTGGTTAAACCAAAAAGCAGTTTCCTAGTTCAGCCAGTTTTACAGATTTTGAGAGCACTGGGCGATGCAGACAGTCTCTTCTTGCACAACACATGGCTGCCGTCTCCAACAGAGAGGTTTTTATGCAGCGTTACGCTCATTCTGAGCGCCGCCGTAAATTAACGGTAACGGGTAGTTAATTAACTTACGGAACAGGCTTCCCCAGAAGAGTCTGGGACAAAGAGGGGGAAGGGCGTGGGCGAGGAGGGGGTAATTCTCTGCCCTGCAGCACAATTTACCTGCACAGGGAAGCCCTGCGCAAAACTTTTTACAAGGTGCTCGTCAATTAGACAAATGCGTTTCCACTCTGTAGTCACCAGTCAAAGTTTAAATTAGGTCACCTACACCATGCGTGGTACCCACATAAGTTATGATAATTAAAACTTCCAAAATTGGGGCATTATGGCATTAGCGAATAATATCTGAGTATCTCTTACTAGAAATTTGATATGAGAGAAAGTGTATCTTGTTTCTGACGTAATTATCACTTATTTGACGCACCTTAAATTTCGTTCCCCTATCCGTGATCTTAGGACAAACAATTACATTGCTTTACGATTTTGGTGGTAAACTATCAAATTGCGCCAGACAGCTCAACGTGTATTTCATTTCCGCATTGTTACTTCAAAAACGAGCAACAGTACAATCACAATAATTTATTCATCAGCCAACCCAGCTCTTTGTATTCCAGTGGTTCCGTAGAAAATGTGTGTCTTTGATTGCTTGGATGGATGCAGATGATACAACTGACGACACTGCGACGACCATTTTTGGCCTCATTTTAATGAAACGTATCAAGTATGTATTCGACCATCATATACACATATTATTCTTCAAGTCAATATCCCTTTTTCTCAACACATACTAATCGTGCAGGGATGAATCAGGTATCGTCAGAAAGATTTTTATCCGGATTCTCACACTGCATATCGTTATCGATTTTGCGCTAAGAGTTAGAGTTTGTGGAAAATTTTAACATAAAAGAGATTTTTAACTATCGTATGCAAAAGGACCTCATGGATGCCCACCTTCATACCTATATTTTACGGAACTAACTTACTGATCATGAATAAGAGACTCCCTTTCCATATATTATTACAAATATCATTTTATTGGTTTTAAAGTACTTATTAATTGGATAATTTGTTGTAA
Source organism: Schistocerca americana (assembly GCF_021461395.2). Classification (NCBI taxonomy): domain Eukaryota; kingdom Metazoa; phylum Arthropoda; class Insecta; order Orthoptera; family Acrididae; genus Schistocerca; species Schistocerca americana. Next base: position 314,470,368 of record NC_060123.1, read on the forward strand.
ATAATAACCGAGACCTCTGCGGTAGTCCATTATCTCTGTCCCATGTACACGTTGACTTTTCTAAAGGAATATGCTTTCAGAAACACAAACATATTTGTCATTGTCGCCTTGAATTGTGCTTTACTTATCGCTACTACTTCATAACGTAGTTACATAAACTACGAAGTGTAATTAAAATTTTAAAATACAGTTAGAGATTATTTTAGCGTTAGTGACATATCAGGAAAGAAGCGAACACTACGCATTTCACATTTATTTACTTCTTTGTATTTTATATTTGTTTTTTTCATTAAGCTCATCTTCAGCAACAGGTAAACGTAAATATTATTGTCGGAAGTTAGAAATTACAAGCATTAATGCGTGGAAATGTATATACAAGGACGTATCATAAATTCTTGATTGTTATTTCATGTCGTTCGGGTCACTTTCATGATCGCAACTACCCGTATCCCAACTACTAAACTTATTCAGAATGCTGTCATTATTCAAAACTATAAAAGGGTGAAAGTTTATCACGGATTCTGTGGTGTTAATTATACTAAAAATAGTGTGTTAAAATCCAGTGCGAATTTCTCGCGCCGCATGTACGAAAATAGTCAAAAAAATATATGGTGTAACAAAAAGCTATGGCCAAACTTTCACGAAACAATCCTCACACATAGTAGAGCTCATTTTTAAATTCTCTTCATAACCACATTAATCAAGTGGAGCACACAGAAGCAGAAAGTATCAGGATTATATAAAACGTTTTCTCAGGTGGAATGTTGAAAATACTTTCTTGGTTACGTTTGCTCGGAGTGTAAGTTCTAATTCTTAGATTCACCGTGACTATTTCTTGTTCCTATCGAATGAAAGTAATTTTGAGATGTGAGCGACACCATTGCAGATGTTGTCATGAGCTAACTTTATTGCTCTATTAGTAACAAGCAAGTAGCACCAGCTGCAGGTGTTCATCACGGATTTAGTTTCCGGCACAGTGCAATCGCGGCGTACTCAAATGCGCAGTTGGCAGATGCCCATTTGCTTAACGTATTAACAGATGGTAAAGGCCTTCCGCTCTTCTTTTGTATCGGGAGTGATATCCAGAACGACGGTTCCCCGGCAGGAGGTCGTTTGAAGGATTGATCATCGTCTTAGGGAGCACGGGACGTTTAATCCTACTATCGCGACTGTGGAAAGCCTAGAAGGAGGAGGTGTAACATCAGAACTAAAATTAATTAGACTTCTACGTCCAGAGACTCATTTCCATAGATGGACAGGTAGGTAATTTGCATGTAGTTACTGCAGGAATTTCGTTAATCATATATTTGTGTTCGATATCCACTTATCCCTGTCTTCTTTATCTTCTTCTTGGGTTGAGATCAGAGCGAACTGTATGAATTCTATCATTGTTCTATACGACTGTTTGACTGTACAGGAATCTGATTCCAATCGCTATATTGTTAGGTCTATTCTGTTGCGCTATACGTTCTGAGAATCAAGATTAAAAATATTTCTTATGTGATTGACATGTAATTATTTAATAATGAATGCACTCCCCATTTTTGTATGTGACTGAAAGTTCAAAATTTAATCCTCTGTGTATCTTGTGGCTGCCCGTGTATACCCGCAGAGCAGAGATGCAGTGTAAACATCTAGATTGGTACAGTGTCAAAAAGCAGGCATCTCCACGAAGTCATCTCTTATTATTATTATTCATATTTCGAGAAAACTGTTCATGCATTCTTCGGTTCAGTTAGTTCATGCTATAAGATTTAAATCTTTTTAATTATTCACCCTTTACAAGCAATTTTTTATCAACATAAAGTAACATCAATATTATAACCGGCATAAAAATATAAGTTTTTATGATCATTTACGCGAACTCTACAGAGGACATTTCAACTGGAGGAGGAACTTCTTCGTGCAGTTGACGAAATCCTAGTGTCAGCGTTAAGACAATTAGCTGTCTGGGGTGGGCAACATGTGAACCCGCTGTATCTGTGCCATGTACAGCATTTGCAGGCACTATCAGTAACTGATTTTCCTGCACAGGTAAACTTCTGCGAATGGTTCATTCAACAAATCGTCAACCCCCACTTTATTGCAATTGGGGCATATGTTGTGCTCACGGATAAGGCTTCATTTCAAAGCGATAAGATTGAAAAGTTTCGCAATCAACACGTATGAGCTGTAGAAAATCCTCACGCAATTGTGCAGTCCTGTTTTATACAAAGATTTTTTGTCGACATTCGGCCAGCACTGTTGATGACTGTTTGTTGTTGATGTTGTTGTTGTTGTGGTCTTCAGTCCTGAGACTGGTTTGATGCAGCTCTCCATGCTACTCTATCCTGTGCAAGCTTCTTCATCTCCCAGTACCTACTGCAACCTACATCCTTCTGAATCAGCTTAGTGTATTCATCTCTTGGTCTCCCTCTACGATTTTTACCCTACACGCTGTCCTCCAATGCTAAATTTGTGATCCCTTGATGCCTCAAAACATGTCCTACCAACAGATCCCTTCTTCTAGTCAAGTTGTGCCACAAACTTCTCTTCTCCCCAATCCTATTCAATACCTCCTCATTAGTTACGTGATTTACCCACCTTATTTTCAGCATTCTTCTGTAGCACCACATTTCGAAAGCTTCTATTCTCTTCTTGTCCAAACTGGTTATCGTCCATGTTTCACTTCCACACATGGCTACACTCCATACAAATACTTTCAGAAACGACTTCCTGACACTTAAATCTATACTCGATGTTAACAAATTTCTCTTCTCAGGTTTGCCTTTTCTTAATCTTTCTTCTAAGAAAAGTCGCAAGGTTAGTATTGCCTCACGTGTTCCAACATTTCTACGGAATCCAAACTGATCTTCCCCGAGGTCCGCTTCTACCAGTTTTTCCATTCGTCTGTAAAGAATTCGCGTTAGTATTTTGCAGCTGTGACTTATTAAACTGATAGTTCGGTAATTTTCACATCTGTCAACACCTGCTTTCTTTGGGATTGGAATTATTATATTCTTCTTGAAGTCTGTGGGTATTTCGCCTGTGTCATACATCTTGCTCACCAGATGCTAGAGTTTTGCCAGGACTGGCTCTCCCAAGAACGTCAGTAGTTCCAATGGAATGTTGTCTACTCCCGGGGCCTTGTTTCGACTCAGGTCTTTCAGTGCTCTGTCAAGCTCTTCACGCAGTATCTTATCCCCCATTTCATCTTCATCTACATCCTCTTCCATTTCCATAATATTGTCCTCGAGTACATCGCCCTTGTATAAACCCTCTATATACTCCTTCCACCTTTCTGCCTTCCCTTCTTTGCTTAGAACTGGGTTGCCATCTGAGCTCTTGATATTCATACAAGTGGTTCTCTTATCTCCAAAGGTCTCTTTAATTTTCCTGTAGGCAGTATCTATCTTACCCCTAGTGAGATAAGCCTCTACATCCTTACATTTGTCCTCTAGCCATCCCTGCTTAGCCATTTTGCACTTTCTGTCGATCTCATTTTTGAGACGTTTGTATTCCTGTTTGCCTGCTTCATTTACTGCATTTTTATATTTTCTCCTTTCATCAATTAAATTCAATATTTCTTCTGTTACCCAAGGATTTCTACTAGCCCTCATCTTTTTACCTACTTGATCCTCTGCTGCCTTCACTACTTCATCCCTCAGAGCTACCCATTCTTCTTCTACTGTATTTCTTTCCCCCATTCCTGTCAATTGTTCCCTTATGCTCTCCCTAAAACTCTGTACAACCTCTGGTTCTTTCAGTTTATCCAGGTCCCATCTCCTTAAATTCCCGCCTTTTTGCAGTTTCTTCAGTTTCAATCTGCAGTTCATAACCAATAGATTGTGGTCAGAATCCAAATCTGCCTCTGGAAATGTCTTACAATTTGAAACCTTGCTCTTAAATCTCTGTCTTACCATTATGTAATCTATCTGATACCTTTTAGTATCTCCAGGATTCTTCCAGGTATACAACCTTCTTTCATGATTCTTGAACCAAGTGTTAGCTATGATTAAGTTATGCTCTGTGCAAAATTCTACAAGGCGGCTTCCTCTGTCATTTCTTCCCCCCATTCCATATTCACCTACTATGTTTCCTTCTCTCCCTTTTCCTACTGACGAATTCCAGTCACCCATGACTATTAAATTTTCGTCTCCCTTCACTACCTGAATAATTTCTTTTATCTCGTCATACATTTCATCAATTTCTTCATCATCTGCAGAGCTAGTTGGCATATAAACTTGTACTACTGTAGTAGGCATGGGCTTTGTGTTTATCTTGGCCACAATAATGCGTTCACTATGCTGTTGGTAGTAGCTTACCCGCATTCCTATTTTCCTATTCATTATTAAACCTACTCCTGCATTACCCCTATTTGATTTTGTATTTATAACCCTGTAATCACCTGACCAAAAGTCTTGTTCCTCCTGCCACCGAATTTCACTAATTCCCACTATATCTAACTTTAACCTATCCATTTCCCTTTTTAAATTTTCTAACCTACCAGCCCGATTAAGGGATCTGACATTCCACGCTCCGATCCGTAGAATGCCAGTTTTCTTTCCCAATTGAATAAGGCTGAAACTAATTATTCAGCGCCCTAAAAAAGTTGGCAGTTATGTATGGAATCTCTTGCGTTTGTTAGGGTCTCATATTCTTTCAACCAGGTTCAACGGAGAATCTTACAATGTTTTCTGACGAAATACCCTACCTGAGCTGCTGGAACATGTGCCTTTGGTACTGCGACAAAACATACGTAAGTATTTTAATTCATGAAATCTTAGAGTCGTCAGTCATCTGACTGGTTTGATGCTATCCACCACGAACTACTATCCTACACTAACCTTTTCATCTCAGAAAGCATGAAAGGCAACTAGGAGTGCCATCTTGATTTTCACATTGACTTGTAGCCTGTGAAGAAGATGAGGCATGCTAGGCAACAGAATGATATATTGTTGAGCTAGGTATCAGAGTATTTAGCAGCGGCAGATAAAGAGGTGATACAGAAAGGTGATAAAGAGAGAAGAGAAAGAGAAAAGGTGGAACGAAAAAAATTCGAGGTACTAATAAGGGAAAGAGGAGACCTAACAGAAATCGGGACTTGGTTGGAACGAATGACGAGGACACAGCAGCGAACCAACAACAGAGAACGATAACCAAGTGAACAGGAGAACCGAATGATTCAGATGTACAGGCACAATGTTGGCAAAGAAGAGAGCGTAAGACGAAGGACGCCGCAGGCGGAGTGATATATGAGAAAAATCATAAAACGATTTCAGATTAACCACCACGAACTGGCGGAAATTAAATGTAAGAGGGCCTGTGGAATAGGCCGCAATGAACAGCGGGTACAAGGTACAAACTAAGTTGCTGAGAAAGAGCCGATTCGTGCGACAAAAAGTCACGTTGGATGCCGACAAGGGGAGCCTCATAAACACTTATTATCGATGCAGAGGTTGAAGGTTTTTGTAGGTGATGGCAAAACGATACATACGAACGCTTGGCTTTCCTCCTACCCGGTCACAAAGTTTAGTTTTTTTTGTGATTAGCTTCATCACGATGCGGCGATGAGAACCAAAATGGTTCAAATGGCTCTGAGCACTATGGGACTTAACATCTACGGTCATCAGTCCCCTAGAACTTAGAACTACTTAAACCTAACTAACCTAAGAAATCACACAACACCCAGCCATAACGAGGCAGAGAAAATCCCCGACCCCACCGGGAATCGAACCCGGGAACCCGGGCGTGGGAAGCGAGAACGCTACCGCACGACCACGAGATGCGGGCGATGAAAACCAGAATAGCGTTGTTACAAAGTACAGCGCATGAGAAGGGTAGGTGAGCTTTTTTGGCTGGAGATATTATAGAGCTCTAGTTTAGAACGATATCATGATGATAACCCCCCTCAAAATTTTGGCAGAGATGGAAAAAAAACCAGTTTCTTGACACCCCATTTAATGCTTCAGATATCATGAAAAATTACCCACCAGCTGCAAAAGCGTCTTTATTATTCGTGGTAAGAAGTATCTCAAGTAATTTCTGGGGTTACTGCAAGAACTATAGTATGCGAGTAGCGAACAAGAAGGATGACGCGGAAAGAGCAAAGCAAGTATCTGGGAAGGTACAAGGGAGAAATGAAAATGATGAGTCCACGATAATACGGAACAAATGGAACACCGCGACGCGTGTATAAGCAGTGATCATAATAATGACGAATCCAGTTGTGAGGTGAAGTATTGGACATAGTATTGATGCAGTGAAGCTGAAGGGCAGTACGTTATTAAAGCAACCATCGAAAGCTGGGTAGGAATTTCTTTCGTCAATATAGTTTTTTCTTTTTTTCAGTGAGATATTTTTTATTCGGTGATAGAGATTTATGAGTCTCGCGTACGTTTTCTTTATGTCTTTTACGTTTGTCATAGCCATGACTTTTGTACATGGTTTATTTCCTTCTATTCCTGGGGAGACGTTGTAAATTTTAACTTCTATTTGCAAGGTGTACGAGCGTCGGTGATAATGGACATGATACTACAGAGATTAAGAGAATATAAAAGCGTTAACAGGATGCATGCATTGTAAAGGTGAGTTACGTATGCTTTCACTAACCAATTGACTCACCAAGAACCCTACCAATACCGTTGACTAACAGCAGTCTGACTAACAGTGTTTGCCTCGAGACCTAAGTTTATTTTTGGTTATAATATTTTGATTATTGTAGATTAATATTTATAGTTAATATAAACTTAGGTGGCAAGCCATGCGATAGCAATATGCACAGATACAGATGACGGTTTTATCGCATACGCAAGGTATAAAAGGTCAGAGCACTGGCGGACATGTCATTTATACTCAGGCGATTCATGGGAAAAGGTTTCCGACGTTATTATGGCTGCACGACGGGAGTAACAAACTCTGAAAGTTGGAGTGGTAGTTGGAGCTAGAGGCATCGGACATTCCATTTATGAAATCGTTAGGTGATTCAGTATTCCGAAATCCTCAGTGTCAGGAATGTGCCGAGAATAGCAAATTTCAGGCATTAGCTATCACCACGGATAAAGCACTGGCTGACAGTCTTTACTTAAGGACGGAGAGCAGAGGCGTTTGCGGGGAGTCGTCAGTGCTAACAGACAAGCATCATTGCGTAAATAACCGCAGACGTCAACTTGGGACGTATGAGGAACGTATCCGGTAAGACAGTGCGGCGAAATGTGGCGTTGATGGGATATAGTAGCAGACGACCAACACTAGTGCCTTTACTAACAGAACAAGGCTTCTCCTGGGCTCGTCAGCCTATCGGTTGGACCCTAGGAAACTGCAAAACGGTGGCCTGATTAGATGGTTCCCGGTTTCAGTTGTTACGAGCTCATGGTACGGTTCGGGTGTGGCGAGGACCCCACGATGCCGTGTACCCAAGTTGTCAAGAAGGAACTGTGCAAACTGGCAGTGGCTTCATAATGGTGTGGGCTATGTTTACATGGAAAGGACTGTGTTCTCTAGTCAAACTGAACCTATCATTGGCTAGAAATGGTTATGTTCGGATGCTTGAAGACCATTTTCAGCGTTTCATGGACTTCATGTTCTCAAACACCGAAAGAATTATCATTGGATGACAATGGGCCATGTCACTAGGCCGCAATTGTTCGTGCTTGATTTGAAGCACATTGTGAACCATTCACGCGAATGACTTGGCCACCCAGATCGGCCGAAATGAATCCTCTCGAACATTTATGAGGATAATCGAGAGGTCAGTTCGAGCACAAAATCCTGCAGCAGCAACACTCCCACAATTACGGACAGCTATAGAGGCAGCATGGCTTAGTATTTCTGCAGTGGACATCCGACGAGTTGTTGAGTCCAGCCGGCCGGAGTGTTATAGTCTGGAGCCGTGCGACCGCTACGGTCGCAGGTTCGAATTCTGCCTCGGGCATGGATGTGTGTGATGTCCTTAGGGTAGTTATGTTTAATTAGTTCTAAGTTCTAGACGGCTGATGACCTCAGAAGTCGTATAGTGCTCAGAGCCATTTGAACCATTTGTTGAGTCCATGCAATTTCGAGTTGCTGCACTATGCCAGGCAAAAGGAGGTCCGACACGATATTAGGAGCTATGTCTGACTTCTGTCAGCTCAGTGCATGGGAAATGATGAGTGTACAAGGTATCACACATAAATTAGTAGTTAATGAAGAGTACCTTCAGAACGTGGCAGTGCAAGACTCAATTTGTATTCCAGGATATGTTCACAATCGAGTAATTTGCTTAATGTCTTATAAGTATGGTTCCGGCGGAGGTTCGAGTCCTCCATCGGGTGTGGGTGTGTGTGTGTTTGTCCTTGCGATAATTTAGGTTACGTAGTGTGTAAGCTTACGGACTGATGACCTTAGCAGTTAAAACCCATAAGATTTCACACACATTTTAACATTTCTTATAAGTAACATGGAACCCGTGGCTTAGGATAAGAAAGTAACTGAGCCTTTAAAGTACTGAGCAGACGTGGCATGAGTGACAGCAACGGACACTGGCTGGATGGCTGCTGATACGCCTCGCTACGAGATTCCATTCCGGGTAACGACAAGCAGATGTGCAAAGAGCACGAGAGGCTGGCAGACAAGACCGAGCAGGGGACACTGGGCGGGCGAGGCCTACTTTCCCTTTCACTGCTATGATGATGCTTGGTCGACGGGGCATCCAGCCACCTGAAGAAGCAGCCTTTATGCTAGTGGCGGACAGTAACAATATCTCAGCTGTACTAACAAGGGGAGGAAATGACGTTTGGGCCGCGGATTACTGCGAACATCGTACACTCGTAGTACTCCATTAGGACAACAAAATGTGTAAGCAATAGTGCGTACTTCTCAAGCGTTACTGAGAAAATCGGAAGATAATTTCGGTCGTCAGATGTATATACCTGTGCGTGACCATTTTTACCGTGAAGCACCGGTAGCTGGTGGTTAGCGTTAAAGCTCCGTAAACGCTGGGTCGCTGGATCGAGTTCAGTCTGCTTTCGGCTGCGGTGGGGTGAGGACGTCCGCTGTGCCCCGCCGTGCGCGACCGTGAGCGCTTGCTTGTGTTTACATTCTCTCGGCGCGAGTTGTATTTGTTCCAAGTTCAGTGCAACTATGGCACACACATGGCGCCACGACACGATCAAAATTACTTTCCAACCAGATCACGCGCGTCCTCGAGCCTATGAAATAGAACAGTTCATACGCGACGATCTGCGTTTAGATCCGGTGACTGTCGTCGGAATACATTTTTCTATAACGGCGAGCGTCTAACATTCTGCGTGGTGTCTGTTCTATATCGTGTCTCCCTACCACTTTCGCGCAACGACGCTCTGAGCGTGTTTTTTAGATAATTGACTAGTTTGAACCTGGGACCTATTGCTGGTAAGGAGACGCCAGACCACACATGACATGTAGAGTTCAGAAGAGTTCAGTGAGACTAGCGATGATATAACCAAATACTTAATGATTTCAGCATCAGCTCCACTGCACTCCCTGTAAAAGAATCTTAATACTAACTAAATTTAGTGGAAGGGGTTCACGGCTTTCCTTTTTTTAGTTAGCTGGTAAAATAACGTCGAAAAAGCAGTTAAGTTTACCATTGGAAATTTTATTCTACTCACAAAACATTGTTTATAAATTGCACTATTGATAAAAGGAAATGTTTTAATACCAACTGCGTTCAACAAAAATGTGAACGAATATTCCCTGAGTGCGTTTCCAAGTTCTACATTGGATCGAAGGATGACCTATGCCATATCACATCTATAGTCTAGGTTTAAATTAAACTATCAAAATGGTCTACAGTGACCCTCAATTATCTTTAATTACTTATCTAACTTGTCGTAAATTACAGTGGCTGATGTGGCTTCTCAGTAACTATATAACAGAAAAATCATCGCGTTTCAGATTTTTACTTCAAGTGGCAAATGTGAACACCATGAGCTTTAATTGACGATCGACAGTAGTATTACGCAAAAAGGGGGTGTAACAGATGAGACTTCTGCAGTTCTGAGTGAAGCTTTATGCACTGTTATGCAGCATCGCGTGTGTTCATTACCTTGTCGGTGTTCGTCAGGGGGTGGCGGTCAGCACAGCTCCACTCACTTCGCCGTCTCGGAAGCAACTCTCTCCTAACTTCTCCTTACTACAATTTACCGAAGTTGTTTCAAAAAAAACTATCTGGCTGTGTTTTCATCTGACCAATCAGGGTCTCAATGTTAACCTTAAGCTCCGCCTACAAATATTGTGTCTATCCAATGAGATATGTTATACTTTTCGTGGTGGGGCAATGTTTTTAAAGTTTGCAACGTAACAGAGACGCGAAAAAGTCTCACGCTAAAACTTGCACCAGGTGTGGTCCTTTTAGTGTTACCGTAAGATCAATACTGTTCTTCTGGAGGGCTCTATCTTTTAACATAGGCTGGGGGGTGGTCCTGACGTAACAGAGAAGCGAAAAAGTCTCACGCTAAAACTTGCGACTGGGGTGGCTCTTTTGGTGTTATCGTAAGATCTATAATGTTCTTCTGGAGGGCTCTAGCTTTTAACATGGGCTGGGGGTGGTCCTAGCGGTTAGTTGGCAACGTGGGTGTCTGTCCCTTATCGTGGGGCATTCTAGCTTAACACGGTTCTGCTCTCGGCTTCTGTTCTCGTTTCTCCCCTCGGAACTGCGTCTGTCTCACGGTGGGAAGGTATGACATGCATTTAGGCATTCTTGTGTTAGTCTGTGGTACTCCATTTGCTCACTCGTTACTCGTATTACTTTGGTTAAATTAATGTCACGATTTATTCGGAGCTATGTGACATACTACTGGATTTGCTTATCATGTCAGGGTTTTCATGGAAGGTGTTGGATTTGCCTGACACCTTACATATCACCACCCTTCGAACTTAATTCTTGTACTGCAGTTAAGCAATGATTGAATCGTTATCTAAGCCAGTAAAAAATTATTCCGTTATCTAAATTTTGTTGCCTACTGTTCAGCCACGTTATTCTGTTCTACACTAGTTTGTATTACTAATTTATATTTTTATATTCTTCCACATTATTATCAAAAATATGTTTATATTGACAGGGGAAGAATATTTTTATTCTATTATAATTATTATTTTTTAATTATTTTCTTTCTTTATTTAATTGTGAAGTTTGTTTTTTAAGAAGTTTGTTATCGAAAGTGAGGAGTCTTTCACATCGATTTTCTTAGAAATATTGTTTTTATAAATGTAGTAATTAAGTAAAATCTATTCCTAACACATTTTCTAAATACCATGTACAAGTAAAATGTTTTTGTTTCTAGACACTCATTTCAACATTGTTACACTAACAAATAAGAATTATTTGCAAGAATTGCTTTGACAAAGAAATATACATACACAAGTATTGAGATATTATCCTAACAAATGCTACAAATGTTAAAAAAAAAGGGAAAACATCCAACAAGATAATTTTTTATTCTTTTTCTTTTTTGTAAGGAGAAAATAAGTAAAATATAGTTATTCTTTTATTTTTATGAGGAGAAAATAAGTGGCATATAGTTATGGTGTTTATTATGCCTTATTTTTGTTCTTTATATACTGTCCATTTTAGAACTAATGACTTATTTTTTACTTAAGTCCATAGTCAATGACTGTTATTTTATAGTTTATTAGCTGTCTGGTGTGCTTAACTTATTTAGTTTTTCACTTGTTTCCTTTGCGCAATTCCTACATCACATAATTTGATTTCACACATTCACACAATCCTATGAATGTTTAAGCATGAGGTTGGCGAATGTTTTTTGCACAAAGGTGATGGACTTGAGCGAGATGGATGTGGGCAAGTATTTGATGTACAGCTTCGTTCGTCGTTCCTTATTGGCTTTGCAAGTGTGTGTTACTGTTGTGGAGGTCCCATAACGAAATGGATCCGTGAGTGCAGAATCTCGTGGTTTACTGGCTTTGTATGCGTGAAATTCATCGTTATGTGTCGCTGAAAGCGGTCGTTTTTCGTTGTAATACTTCACAGACGATTAGTTTACAACAGGATAGGGATTTGGGAAGGTATGTTGTCTATTCTTCACCCATCTTCTTTCTTGGTCTCAATCTTGTGAATCTTCAACATCTGTTCTTCCTGCTTTTTCTCTGCTTCTTACTTGCTTCTTGGTTCTTCTCTGGGCAGGATGTGGAAATATTTATTGATAACTAGGCACTTTGATAAATTGTTTGGGCATGTCATTTTTACTTTGTGGAAGTGTTCTTCAGTTTCGTGCATCAGCGTGCTGCTTAATAGCAGTAGTGTGACTTTTACACATATTTTTTTGCCAGTGGTGGCTTGCCCAAGTGGTCTTCTCGTCGGGCCGTATTTTGCTCACTCCGTTGAGTTGGGGCGTTCAGAGACCCTTCTGGCATTCAGTGTCCTGTCGTGTCTCTGCAGGGTTCCGCCACTGTGTAGTTCTATGTTCTGTCCCAGCAGGGTTCCGCCACCCTGTGGTTCAGCTTGGCAGCAGATTTATTTACTGCCCACTTTGGCTACAAGGGCCTTCTGTTGGTCTCGCTGTCCTTTCCCTTCTCTCGATGCTTCTGCCTTGTAGCAATCATGTCTTGCTAATTACGTCCTTTCCTTTCTTGATACTTCTCGCGTTGCAAATTGTGGGTCATTGCATCTCGTCCTTGCTGGAGTTTTTACAATTGTTCTTACAAAAAGTTTTACTTATAATCATCTAACATATGTCTATTACCTACATTGTTTTACGCCTTCTTAAAAGCTTTACAAATTTCGGCACCCTTTCCATGTTACAATTCTAAGATATTTTGAGTGTTAACGTCTGCAAGAATCCTTAAATTCGTTTTTTATTTTTGTGTAGTGTCGTGGTGTATAACATTTTAGTATTTCATGCTGTTAGACTATCTATGCTTTATCCCTTCACCTTAATCTATGGTACTATTGGTGTTATTTTTGTTTTTGTTTTTATTGAAACTACTTTCTTTTTCCCACCTTCCTCTCTCTTCATTCTTCTTTCTCCTGACGATATTATCTACAACATAATCTTGAAATATTGTGCTGATTATTTACCAGTAATAAAATTAATCTTCAAACCTTCTGGTATGGCTCACATGGTGAAGTCCTAAGGTTTTCCTGTTTTTGGGTTCATTGGTTCCACAGCATTATCATGAGCAATTCGGCTAATTATGACAGGTCCTTTGTATGCAGTGTAAAACATATGTATTTTGTGTTTCTGTTTGCTGGAGAGATGGTGTGTTTTTACAAATACTTTCTGGCCTACTGAGAATGTTCTTTTAATTGCTGTTCTATCTCCTCTTTCTTTTCTTTCAATGGCTGCCTCTCTGATGTTGGAGAGTGCTGTTTCTATGACTTGTTTGTGCTGTCTATGTGGTACAATAGGAAATCTAACATTTTCTCTGGTTATGTTTGGGGGTTCAATATTTTTAAGTACAGTAACTGGAGGTAGTAGTGTAGTGCTATGTGGCATTTCATTTATTACTTCTTGAAAATCTTTGAGGTATATATCCCAAGTGTTGTGTCTCTTGGCTGCATATAATCGGCATGAAGTGCCTATGTCCTTCATAGATCTTTCTGCTGGATTTACGCTGGATTTGTACTTAGGTATGTAGATGGGTTTTATTTTGTGTTGTTTTAACGTGTTCTGCCATTGCACTGATTTTTATTGTGGGCCATTATCCGAAATTGTTCGTTCCACTCGACCTACTTGTCTGAGAAAATCTTGTCTAAATGCTTTACTTATTGTAAGACCTGTTGCCCGTTTTAATGGTGTCACGGTAACGTATTTAGAAGTAAGTTCCAAAACAAGAAATATGAAAATATATCCATTTTTTATGCGTGGGAGGGGCCCAATCAAATCTGTTGCAGCTATTTGTTTTAATCTTTTAGGGATTATTGGAAACATAGGTGGTTTGGTTTGGAAAGTGACGTGTTTATCCCTTATACATTTTTTGCATTTGACTAATACTGTTCTAATTCGTCTTTCCATATTAGGATAATGGCTTGTTTGTTTTATTTTTAAAAAGCATTTCTTTGGTCCAAAGTGGCCATTACTTAAATGTGTATACCATATGTACTTATTAATTAGTTCATCTGGGATATAAATTAACCATTCATTCGATGCAACATTTCGTCTAAAAAATAAAACATTGTTTTTTACGAGATAGTGCTGTCGAATGTCTGGAAAATCCTTACTTTTCCACTTGTGTTTGATTCCTAGTATTTCGAGATCCTTGTCCTGTTCTTTCCCTATGTTTTTCAATGCTGTCGTAATGTAGTTTTCGAAAGGTACTTGTTTCATATAGTACATTGTAAACTGGTCTTCTGCTGCTTCCAAACCTATGTTATTGGATGCACCCTGTGGACATCGTGATAAAGCATCTCCTAATACATTCGCTGGTACTGGTATGTGTGTAATAGTGAAGTCAAATTCTTGTAGTATTAACATCCATGTGGCTAACCTCCCATGAGTTAGTTTGGCGGATAACAGAAATTCTAATGATTTGTGGTCAGTGTATACTTTTGTTTTTCTTCCGAATAGGAAGTATCGAAAATGTTGGAAGCCCCATACAATGGCCAATGCTTCCAGCTCCGTGACAGAATAGTTTTTCTTGCTTTTTGTGAGTACCCAACTGGCAAATGCAACTGTTCTATATGATCTTAGCCCTGCCTGTTCGTATTCTTGGAATAAAACAACTCCTAAACCTGTTTTCGCTCTATCAGTGGCCATACAAAAATTTTGTGTTAGATCTGGATGTGCCAAAATCGGTGATGTTGTTAGTGCGTTATTCACTTTTAAAATTTCTTCATTTGCTTGTTGATCCCATATCCATGGTGTGTTTTTTCCAGTCAATGCACATAGGCGTGGTGTTGCGAGAGAGTCGATCCAAATAAATTTTTTTATAGAATCCGGTGAGACCTAGAAATCCTCTGAGAGTTTTCTTATTATATGGAGTACAGAATTCTTTGATTGCTGTTAGTTTTTCTGGGTCGGGCATTACCCCTTTCTCTGAAATTATGTGTCTTAGAAATTTGACCTCTCGCCTTCCAAATTTGGATTTTGTTATATTTGCTGTGACCCCATGCTCTTTCATGATCTGTAAAAACTGATTTAATGTGTCGTTGTGATGTTCCCAAGAGGGTTCTGCTTTAACCACATCATCAACATAACAAGTAATTTTTTGTAAAATTTCTGGACTGAGTATAGTATTAAATCCCCTAATAATCGCTGCTGATGATATGTTTAAACCAAATGGCAATCGTTTAAATTGGTAACATCTACCGAATACGATAAATGCTGTAAATTTTCTACATTCTGGGGCCAATTATATTTGCCAGAAACTACTCCGTAAATCAATTGATGAAAATATCTTAGCACCGTGGAAGTTTTATATCAATTCCTCTAATTTTTATGGGCGATCTGTCTCAGTGATTATGATTGTGTTGATCTGTCTGGAATCAAGCACTAACCTGATACTCCCATCTCGTTTTTGTACAATATGGAGGGTGCTGTTATATGTGGAGGTAGCTGGTTCAATAATATCGTCATCTAACATTTTAGATATCTCCTGGAATTCTTTATTCCTGTAGCTTAATGGGATTGTATAGGGTGGCACTCTAAATGGTTTGTGCTGTTGTACTTCAAACTTGTGCTGAAAGTGTTTAATACTGCCAGTCTTAGGTAAAAATACCTCTGCTTCATCTCGTAAAATACCCTCTAATTCTCTTTTACTGCGTTCCGAAATACCTTGAACTTCTTGCAATTTTTCGTCGATTTCTTTATGGACTTCTAACATGAGTTGAGGCGATTCCCCATTTTCTGCATACTATTCTAATTCTTCATCCTCTTTATCTCGCGTCATTCTTAATTGTTTGTTTATAACTGATATTTCTTCTAATTTTAGCTTTTGCTCAAACAGAAGGGTGACATTCCCGAATGTTACGCTACCTTTCCTCATATCTATTATCGCTCGTCTCTCATTTAAAAAATCTGCACCTATAATCAAATCTACAGTTAGTTTAGGTATAATCACGAAGTTGGCTTCGATCTTTTGACCTTGACACGAAAGAGTTAACCTTGTTTGTCTCGTAACTTCCACAGCATTGTTTCTAATAGAACCACTTACTTTAATCTTACGTGTTTTCAGAACTGGCAATTCCTCGTTGGCATTACACTGCATGAATAAATTTTCTGAGATCGCAGTCCGTTCACTTCCGCTATCAATTACAATATTGACTGGGATATGCTTTACCATGGCCTTCACAATTGGTTGAATTTGAAAGGGTTGGTTCTGTTCTTCTTCTTCTTGCACCAATGAATCCTCCACTGAATCATACACGAGTCTTTTTAGGAATTTCCCTTGTGAATCCGTACTTTCTGTAGGATAAGCTTCGACTGCTACTTCTCTCTCTTTTATTTCCTCTTCTCTATTTCTTCCTTCATTTACGCTTTCTTCAACATCCTCTACTTCTTCTTCATCCTCGTCTATCTTCTCCTTCTTCGTCGCTACTTCCACATAATCGCATCTAAATGCTCTAATTATCGCTTCATAGCTTCCTTCATTATATACGTTGGGTTGTGCGCCCACTCGTAACTTATTTTCAACTTTTGTCGACTGTGCATTATCCTCATTGAATTCGCTTTGCCTGGTTTCCATCTCAGATAGCTCTGCAATACTCATTACTTCGTCCTTTCCTCCTACATTCGTTGTGCATGCCTCTGGTAATTCATCTTCCTCGTCAGTATTCTCCCAATTAATTTAGTTCCAACACGATATTGTTATTTTGTTGTCTTCGTTTTCATCTGGTCCCTGCGGATTTGTTTCTTCCTTCTTCTTTTCTCGTGATAAGATTTTTACTTCTCTGTTCAAGGTGCTGCAATTGTCCTGGGTCGGTGCGTCATTCTCTTTGGCATGGGCGCTTAGCTGTCAATTCGAACGTTTATCGGGGTTTGGTGGTCTTACCTCCACCTCTTCTCTCTGTATTCTCGTTTCTTGTTCAGCTTGTTGATAGTGGTTTCTTTGTTGATAATTTGTCGGTCTATTGGTTCTCCAGTACCCGTTCCGGTTGTCGTTATTCCCTCTGTAATAGTTGTTGCCGTTCCTGGGTGAATCATAGTTATTGCCATATTCTCTTCGAAATCCATAACCGGTTCTTTCTTGAAATCTATTGTCGTTTCTTGGTGCGAAGTTATCACATGGTTCGTAATTATTGTTTCTTCGTACTGTGTCTTGTGGATTCCACTGCTTTTTGCTTTCGTTTTCACGTGCTCTTCTTCTTTTTCTAGCGTCATCTTCCGAATATATGAACTCTAGTTCCCTTAGAATACCTTTAAATGCCTCGACGTCATTGCCTCCGCGCCCTACTAATGATTGCTGGTATTTCAATGGTAGCTTCATCGCGCATAATTTAATCAACTCTCCGTCACTGTATGGTACATCTAAGCATTGATTTTTCTTTGCCATTAATTCGAAAAATTTCACGGGACTCTTCTCTCCTGAATTTTCAAAAGATGGGTTCTGTAATAATTCGTACTTCACTCTGTTCTGTGCTTCGCTGGACCAATATCGTGAGAGAAACTCCTCTCTGAAATCTTCGTACGATCGGCATGTCGCTGCAACATTCTGCATGGTTTCTGCGACTGTTCCTGACAAGTGTGCACATATAAAGTCTAATTTGTGTGCTAGCGTCCAGTGTTCTGGTAATCCTACTCGGAATTGATCAATAAAAGTTCGTGGATGTAATGAGTTTCCTTCTCGAAAGTGTAGAAATTTTCTGACTGTGAGGAAATGATCGTTGTCGTACTTTGCATAGTTCCACATGAAATTCGCGATTCTTCGCCACTTTTGTTTCTGATCACTTCTCCCGTCGTTCTTTCCGGTTGTGGTAGATCCATTGGATATTGTCTACTGTAACTTTCGCCTACCCTTGCGTAGTATCGTTGGAGTGGTACACAATAATTTTCTTCCATCGGTTGTGAACGTGTAGCTGAATGCATTGCACTGTACTCTTCGCGACCTGGCTTTCCATTGTCAGGTATTGGTTCGGTATCTTGTCTGTCTGACCTTGCTGCTTCATTGCACGATCCAAACTGTCTTGAAACATACATTTGTGGTTCCGCATGTGTTTGTGATGACGTTTGTCCATCAAGAATTTCGAAACGTGTTTGTTGCTGTACAGGCTGTCTGATTTCACGTATGTTACTTTCCGCCTGTGATTGGAATCGCAAATGTGTAATATCTTCGTTAATTGCTTGTTTTTCCGGTGCTGTTACAGATACGGAAGTGGTTGCAGACTCGGTGCTTGCTCGATCCTGTTCACTACGCTCTTCAATGGTTTGCAACAACTCTGTTCACAATTTCTGATATTGTCGCTTCGTTTGCGCTTCTATTTTGACTATGCGGTTATCATATCTTTTCAGCGGTGCTTTTGTGATACGTTTGTGTAATACACTGTTTTCAATAATTTCACGCGCTGTACCTGCTGCTTGTCTAGTAATTACGTTTATCTGCTTCTCTAGTTTCTTGACTTCTCCCTGGGTGTTGTTACGTAATGTTTTGATCTCGTCCTGAATGTCATTACGCAATGTTTGTACGTCCGCTTGTACCTTGTCAATGTCTGTTCTCAATTGATTGTGACCTGTTATTAAGTTTCCTATCACTTCTCGAGATTCTTTTGCCTCGTCTTCAATATGACTTAGGTGTAACTGAATTTTTTTGTTTTGTTCTTTAATCGCACGCATTTGTCTCGTGGTTTCTGCATTCTGAATTTGAATTTGGTTCGCTATGTCTTTATTTTGCCTTGTCATGGTTTCCGTAATTTGTTGTAATAATTCTGCCAGATTGGTGGGTCCTATTGCGTTTTCTTCCGACGTCCTACGCTCTGTGTTTTTGCCCAAGTGTTGGTTCGAAACCGATTACATTGAACTGTGCTGTGACACGTTTCTGCTCGCATTCCTTGTACTCTGTGGTGAGGGAGCTCTGATTACTTGTACTATGGGTTCTACGTATTCAAGACGCAAGTTAGAATCCTCATCGAGTGTCTCTCTACTTTCCTGCTCCTCTCTCGTATGCTGACTTACGTTTTCTATGCCTTGACGTACATTATCCTCGTTATGGTGCGTTATATGTCCTATTTCTCGCGATACTGCATCGTCTGTTGTACTGTCCTCTATTCTCTGTCCATTTTCATGCTGGGTCTCTACCTCAATTCGGTCAAGGTCTAGATTTGCCATTGCTAATCTTTCCGAATCCCTTAGTTTCTGTTTTAAAAGCAATTCACGCGCCCTACTTCGAGTCAACATGGGCTCATACGATCTCACGCGTTTCATAAACTTTTTGTTCACACGACTTTACACTACCAAGACTGACAATCCATTCACTTACTTGTTGGGTCGGAACCAACTTGTCAACGATGTATCCGCCACCTGTGCGCTTGCATTGAGGAGAAAACTTAATTCTAACAATTTTGAAAATTCATAACTTAATTATGCTATTGTCTCTGCTAGAATGTCTCACTATCTATCGCTGCAGCTACTGTATTCAACTATTTATGCCTTTCAAAAGAAATTTTTTAACAGGATATTTTTCTGACCTAGTTAGGCATGTGGTCGACCTT
This sequence comes from Schistocerca americana, assembly GCF_021461395.2. Lineage (NCBI taxonomy): Eukaryota > Metazoa > Arthropoda > Insecta > Orthoptera > Acrididae > Schistocerca > Schistocerca americana. The sequence continues at coordinate 314,489,968 of NC_060123.1, forward strand.
CAGTCATGATATTTTACTATCCTGGCAGGGTCGTCATTTTCTAACATTCTGTGTAGTGTCTGTTTGTTCTATATCGTGTCTCCCTACCACTTTCGCGCAACGACGCTCTGAGCGTGTTTTTTAGGGAATTGACTAGTTTGAACCTGGGATCTGTTGCTGGTAAGGAGACACCAGACCACACATGCCATGTAGAGTTCAGAAGAGTTCAGTGAGACTAGCGATGATATAACCAAATACTTAATGATTTCAGCATCAGCTCCACTGCACTCCCTGTAAAAGAATCAAATGGTTCAAATGGCTCTGAGCACTATGGGACTCAACATCTTAGGTCATAAGTCCCCTAGAACTTAGAACTACCTAAACCTAATTAACCTAAGGACATCACACACACCCATGCCCGAGGCAGGATTCGAACCTGCGACCGTAGCACTCCCGCGGTTCCGGACAGCAGCGCCAGAACCGCTAGACCACCGCGGCCGGCGTAAAAGAATCTTAATGCTAACTAAATTTAGTGGAAGGGATTCAAGGCTTTCCTATTTTTAGTTAGATGGTAAAATAACGTCGAAAAAGCAGTTAAGTTTACCATTGGAAATTTTATTCTACTCACAAAACATTGTTTATAAATTGCACTATTGATAAAAGGAAATGTTTTAATACCAACTGCGTTCAACAAAAATGTGAACGAATATTCCCTGAGTGCGTTTCCAAGTTCTACAATGGATCGAAGGATGACCTATGCCATATCACACCTATAATCTAGGTTTAAATTAAGTTCCACAAGAGAGAAAACTATCAAAATGGTCTACAGTGACCCTCAATTATCTTGAATTACTTATCTAACTTGTCGTAAATTACAGTGGCTGATGTGGCTTCTCAGTAACTATATAACAGAAAAATCATCGCGTTTCAGATTTTTACTTCAAGTGGCTAATGTGAACACCATGAGCTTTAATTGACGATCGACAGTAGTATTACGCAAAAAGGGGGTGTAACAGATGAGACTTCTGCAGTTCTGAGTGAAGCTTTATGCACTGTTATGCAGCATCGCGTGTGTTCATTACCTTGTCGGTGTTCGTCAGGGGGTGGCGGTCAGCACAGCTCCACTCACTTCGCCGTCTCGGAAGCAACTCTCTCCTAACTTCTCCTTACTACAATTTACCGAAGTTGTTTCAAAAAAAACTATCTGGCTGTGTTTTCATCTGACCAATCAGGGTCTCAATGTTAACCTTAAGCTCCACCTACAAATATTCTGTCTATCCAATGAGAAACGTTATACTTTTCGTGGTGGGGCAATGTTTTTAAAGTTTGCAACGTAACAGAGACGCAAAAAAGTCTCACGCTAAAACTTGCACCAGGTGTGGTCCTTTTAGTGTTACCGAAAGATCTATACTGTTCTTCTGGAGTGCTCTATCTTTCAACATGGGCTGGGGGGTGGTCCTGACGTAACAGAGACGCGAGAAAGTATAACGCTAAAACTTGCAGCTGGGGTGGCCCTTTTAGTGTTATTGTAAGATCTATACTGTTCTTCTGGAGGGTTCTAGCTTTTAACATGGGCTGGGGGGTGGTCCCAGTGGTTAGTTGGCAACCTGGGTGTCTGTCCCTTATCGTAGGGCCTTCTAGCTTAACACGGTTCTGCTCTCGGCTTCTGTTCTCGTTTCTCCCCTCGGAACTGCGTCTGTCTCACGGTGGGAAGGTATGACATGCATTTAGGCATTCTTGTGTTTGCTCACTCGTTACTCGTATGACTTTGGTTAATTTAATGTCACGATTTATTCGGAGCTATGTGACATACTACTGGATTTGCTTATCATGTCAGGATTTTCATGGAAGGTGTTGGATTTGCCTGACACCTTACAAACGTGGTTATGTTAAAATGACCAGTGCAGAGGTCTGCGCGACAGTGTTGTCTAAATACTCGAACTCACTCAGATTCAAACATTCTGACAGGCATATCGGTGCAGTGACGGTGGATCATGCAGGCATGGGCCTATGGACTGTAAGGGTTTTTGAGCTCCCCTTCGAGGTCCCAGAGGAAGTTGTCAAGGAAACCTTCCGACCATATGGCAATGTTATCAGCCACATTGCAGAAAAGTGGCAAACTTTCTCGACGTATAAGGTCTACAGTGGTGTGCGCCAAATTAAACTTGAGCTCAAGAAACATGTGCCGTCCTATTTGAACATCGGTGGCTGTCGTGCAATCATCATATACGACGGTCAACCGCGTACCTGTTCCGGATGTGGGCAGGTAGGCCATGTTCGATCGAGCTGCTTACAACGTGGAATTACGCAGATACTAGTGGGAGACTGCGTTTACCCGACGGGGAAGACAATCCTGCCCCTGACGTACGCGCAGACGACGTTGGGCACCATAGATGAGGACGAAACGGGCGATCAGACACATCCATCGACGTCAGAAGTACCAAGGGAGGAAGAGGAAGGACCCCCGATGCCAACCCATATGTCCCCCCTCCACAGCAACAACAGCAGTAACAGTCCCACGGCATCCAGACGCAACATAACATTCAGAACGCGATGGACGTGGACGCGAACATTGTCCCAACCGCGGCTCTCCTAGCGGAAGGTGATACGACGCTGGATTGCCTCCCACATTCGGATACGGATGTTCAAGTTCGAAAGCAACGTTCACCTCGACGACGCAAGCGACATCGGCGGACCCCTTCTGACGATTGCCTCCTACACACGGCCGGTCAAGAAGGTGACATCTCATCAGACGGCACGGATGCTGCGCCTGCTGAGGATCTAAGTGGTGTAGACGGTTCACTTGCCCATACTATGAGTACCCAGTTACTTCTTCCACCACAGACGCAGAAGGTCGCGTCGATGGATGGCGCTCCGTCTACCTCTACCAAAGACGACGTACGTGAGAGAGATTTAGGTGCCGATCAGCTACACAGCATCGTGTTGCACCCACTGTGGTCGGATGATGTTGAGGAACTTCCTGGAGAGGGCACGGGTGACAGGGCAGGGGGTGACATTGGGGATGCCACTCCTAACGTGACTCATAATTTGTAACGGGTTCAGTGGGTCCGGCATCTCTTGCGGTTAATTTTGATTGCCATGGCGTCTATCCTAGGTGAAGAGGCTACGCAGCACACCTTTCGCCTTGCCACAATCCATATCAACGCGAATAAGGGCACCACACAAACTGACAATGCTACAATGCATGCTTGATGTGACGGACATCGACGTGGCCTTTCTTACAGGAAGTATGTGTCGCTAGTTCCCTCACTTCTACGGATATACCGCCCACATCTCCCACGCCCCTTCTACCGATTGTGGTGTGGTTGTCCTGCTACGGGACGGCTTGGCGGCTACGGACGTACTGTACTTACCGAGTGCAAGAGCCATGGCAGTCACTGTCGACGGTGTACGACTCATCAATGTATATGCCCCTTCAGGATCAGGGAGACGGAGAGACCGGGCCCGCTTTTTTTCGGAAGATATTACGCGTCTATTTATGGGCCGCATAGACGATATGGTCATCGGAGGAGATTTTAACCGTACACTATCTCCGTCTGATCAGCAGCCACATCACGTCCCGTGTGACGAATTGGAAATGCTAGTGCGTGACCTCCACCTGATCTACACGTGGCGCCACATCCATGGCCCAACTCCTGGTTACACCCATTATACAAGTCATTCATCGAGTCGGTTAGACAGGATTTACGTCACAAGCACCCTATCGACGGCGACGAGAGGAGCAGAGCTTTGGCCCACTGCATTCACCGACCGCACAGCCTATATTTGCACCATTGCCTCCAATCTGGACGAGCCGGCATGTAAAAGTGCTATCGAGGAGTCGTGGAACGCGTCCTTAAGGCGTCGTGGTCATTACCGATCGACTCTCAGTTGGTGGATTGAATGTGCGAAGCGTGCTCTTAGGCGCACCTTCATGGCTTACGGCCGAGAAGCGGCGGCATGGAGGAGGAACACGGAAAATTTTTATTACACCGTCCTACGGGAATGACTTGCCATGGAGCCCTCACCTGACAGGCTGGTCATGGTCAATCGCGCGAAAGCGTAGCTCGTCTCCTTAGCACGCCATCATTTACAGGACGCTGTTATACGGTCGCGTGCTCCAGACATGATACAATCAGAAAGGCCATCTATGCGCCACGTGCTCCTAGAACGCAGGAGGCGCCGTAGGGCACTGGTAACTCACATGATAACGGACGACGGACGACACTTGGTAGAACAAGCAGATATAGCAGAAGCCTTCTATGGGCATTACGCTCAACTTTATTCAGCAGTGCTCCCTGATATGGCGACGGTAGACACCGTTTCAACACATGTCCACGGTACAGTTCCACCAGACATGGTGCCGACTTTACTGGGAAAAGTGACAGAAGAGGAAGTGCTCGACGCCATTGGTAAAGGTGCTCCCCATAAATCACCAGGAATCGATGGATTACCATTTCTTTCGCGCATTTAAACAACTGTTGGTACCGTTTTGGTTTGAAATTTGTCAGGAATTGATGTCCCCGGGTATAACGTTGCCTGCACCGTTCTTGGAAGGACTGATTGTCCCCAACCATAAGCCGAAGGGATGGAATCATGACCGCGATTATCGCCCCTTAACGTTATTGAACAGCGACTTCAAGATCTTTTCGAGGCTGCTATCAGAACGTATTCGCGGCACACTATTGCACGTCCTGTCCAGCGATCAGACGTCCTTGGGGGGAGCCAACAACATCAGAACTGCGTTATGTCGTTACAGAGATCTCATCTCCCTTGCACGAGTGAGACGTTTGCCGGCAGCGCTGGCGTCTATCGACTTTAGCCAGGCTTTTGACCGTGTGGGCCACACTTTCTTCACGGCCGTTCTACGGCGCATGGATTACCCCGACCCCTTTATCACAGTGTTGACACGCCTTCTGCATGGGGCTACTTTTCGAGTTCTTGTTAATGGAAGACTGACGGCACCCTTGCCGATCCGCCGATCAGTACGACAGGGATGTCCATTATCAACATTGTTTTTTGCATTGGCCTTAGAACCTCTGTTGTGTGGTCTCCGAGACAGGCTCACTGGGATACAGTTCGGCGGCTCCATCTATCGCTGATCGTCATACGTGGAGCTGACGACATGGCCGCGGCTTTTGACTGGATTGCAACCTACGGTACAGCTTCTGGTAGACAAATCAACATTGACAAGTCTGTCGCCTTGAGCATCGGGATTGGGCTACCGCAGGAACACATTGCCCCCTTACGCTTCAGTGATACTGTCCGCTGCTTGGGCTTAGATTTCATGAATGACATGCGACGCGCGACGACGCTCAATTATTGACGCCTTCTTAACCAAATTAGGGCCGGAATTGCAAATCGGCGCTTGCGATCCCTCAACATCGTTCAGCGGGCGCATTATGCCAATGTATACCTTGCGTCCCGCATGCCTCATGTCGACCAAACGCTACCCATTCCGAAACCCTTGGCATTATGGCAGCGCTGGGATACTTCATCACCGCTGGTATTTTACTGAAGATCAGATACGTATCTGTTACCCTCCCCAAGGAAAAAGGTGGTCTCGGCCTAGTTAACGTCCATGATAGGGCCATTGCCCTTTATGTTAGCTCACATTTATGTCTGCTGCGCCGTTGTCCTACTAGCCTCACGAGTCTGCTTCTGACGGCGCTACGACCTGCTTCACTAAGAGCGCCGGTGACACTAAAGGACATCACAGCGCCCCTCTTTTATATAGAACGTTTCTATTTAGAACAAAGGTATTGCAGTGTAGCGCTCATGTCACCACAAATGGCCACAACTCGACGCCTATATCATGACATGCTGCAACGCCGCCCCCTAAATGTGGTCGAACTAAAATATCCTGACGTACGGTGGCGCGTGGTGTGGAAGACTGTAGACGATGCCATGCTTGATTCCGATGTTGTTTCCCAATGGTACGTAGTCGTTAATGGGAAGATGGTGACGCAAGAACGTCTCTACATTATCCACATGGAAGAATCTCCCAATTGTGTGGGTTGTAATACAGTAGATTCTGACGAGCACCGCCTCAGCTGTGGAGAGGCGGAACCGGTTTGGCACCTAGTGCGGCAGATGCTGGCTTATCTCTTGCGAGTTAGGCCGGAGCATATATCTGCACGCATGTTATTGTTTCCGGATGAGACATTTTACCCCAAGACTTGAACCAACTCCGTCACCTGGATACGTGCACATGCGGTCCATTACCTCTGTCGTGACGGACACAAGAATTTCCTTGACTTCTGGCTCTATTTGCAAGAAAGACATCATGCTATTTCCGGGCATACCAGATATCGACAATGCCTCGAAAACTACCTGTGGAGTGCCTTTCACAGCCCGCCGTGTAGCTGGAATGTTCCAGGCAGTGGCAGATGAGGTCAGGATGAACTGCAAACGATTGTATATTGAACAATCTTTATCAGTGTGCGCAGTCGCTGGGAAGCCTAACTACGAAGTGGTAGCTTTATTTTCATGTTATTTATGTTTACTATCTTCGATGGTGTCCTCATTCTGTTTTAGTGTTCCTGGCTTGATTACCTATGACTGTTGCCGGCCAGTGTGGCCGTGCGGTTCTAGGCGCTTCAGTCTGGAACCGCGTGACCGCTACGGTCGCAGGTTCGAATCTTGCCTCGGGCATGGATGTGTGTGATGTCTTTAGGTTAGTTAGGTTTACTCAGAGCCATTTGAACCATTTTTTAACTATGACTGTTCGCACGTTGATATCTATATAAGTAAAAAAAAATAAAAATAAAAATAAAAAAAGTGAGCAGGAGACCTGCGTTCGAATCCAAATAAATACACAGGAACAAAATAAGAACAAAATGAGCAACATATAAAATATAATAAAGTATTATACCCTTTCCTTTCTCCTTGTATTTTTTAATAAAATGTTCAGAGACATATTTAATTTTTATTCGTGGGAGGAATCTGAAGTGGTGGCGAACGACCGTCCTAGTTAGCTTTAGGATGAAAGTGGTGGTGGCACTAGGTTTTTGTTTTTAGGCTAGATAGGTTTTTGGGGGTAGTATGGGTGATAGGGGCTAACGCCTAAAGTGGAATAGGTAATTTTCTTTCTTTATTAAAAAAAAACAAAATAAATAAATAAAAAACCAAAATAAAAAAGTGGTTAGGAAAAACAGGGGGGGGACTGATGAATTAAAAAAAAATAAATAAAAACAAATAAAAATGAAAAAAAAACAATAAAAAATAAAAAAAGTCCCGCTCGTCGGTTTTTTTTATATCTAACACAGTCATTTTCTTTACTATTTATATTACAATTGATGTAATGGGAAAAATACGTGTAATCGAACGAACTTTTATTAAATTTACAATGTTATTTGGCAGTCTACAAATTTTTATTATCACAAATAATATAATATTCATAACTACCGACTATTAAACGGTCAAATGCATAAAGTGATATTGAAAATGCATGCTTGTCCGTGATTTGAGAAATCCCTTATACCTGGAAGGAGCCCGAAACGACTTGTTACCTCCAAGTTTTGACCGGCACAGAAGGCTTTCGAAAGATGTACAATTAATCGTCGCTTTCGACATTACGAGTACAGGTTGCGGGATGGTATTTTTCGTAAAAACATGAAAAACAAAGTTAAACGGTACCAGATGCATTGAATAAATGCTATGTTTCCGCACGCACAAGGTCTTTTGCGGTTTTCCGTGGAAAAAACAAACCTCGTTAATATTTTCAAAAACCTCTCTTTCAGCCGATAATTTGGAAGCAAACCATGCATAACGCTGCATTTCCTTAAATATCGGCGCTGATCATTGGTCGTGCAGCATCGAGTGTATTTTAATAGCGTCTTCACGAGAAGCAATTTCTCGTTCTCTTTCGATTAAATACGAACAGTTTTCAATACACGGACAAGCGCACATTTTCAGTATCACTTTATGCGTTTGGTCGTTTCCTAGTCGGTAGTTATGAGTATTATATTATTTGTGATAATAAAAATTTGTAGACTTCCAAATAACACTGTAAATTTAGTAAAAGTTCATCCGGTTACACGTATTTTTCCCATTACACCAATTGTAATATAAATAGTAAAGATAATGACTGTGTTAGAAATAAAAAAAAAAAAAGAAACTGACGAGTGGGACTCGATCCAGCGACCCAGAGTTTACGGCGCTTCAACACTAACGACTTTTTTAAAAATCTCATTTTGTCGGTTCTGTTCAATTCATCTGCTCGGTGCGAACGTCGAAAGACACTCGTTTCAGTTCCTCGTTGATCCATTAACTCAGTTATTTTTATAACAGAGGAGAGCTAACGCGCTGACCGAACACGCTGAGTTACCGTGCGGGTACCAGTTGGCTGTCGGTGCTTCACGGTAAAAAGGGCCACGCACAGGTGGATATAGTTGACGACCGAAATAATCTTGCGATTTTCCCAATAACGCTTGAGAAGTACGTGCTACTGCTTACACGTTTTGTTGTCCTAATGGAGTACTACGAGTGTACGAAGTTTGCAGTAAAACCGCGTTCCAAATGTCGTGGCCTCCCCTTGTAAGTGGAGTTGAGACATACAGTAGGGTGTCACTCCTGTTGTGCCCACATTCGACTTTATGCTCAGAGAGTATACAGCAACAAGGAATCTGTTTTGCGTGCACCATCCGCAACAACAGGGAACAGACTGCGAAAAACATCTCTGTGCAGGACGGCGATATAAAACACTGCAGAATCAGATCACCATGAAGTTTTCTTTTTTTATGATGAACACTATTTTGGCCAAACTCCCACGTCTAGCTGGAGATTCCTTAAGCCATCGCCTGTCGACTGTGACAGGCAATCCGGATTTGACAAACACTTGTGGATAGCAACATTACGCATAGTAGCGCTACTTCGCGAACAAGTATGCCTTCTGTGGGTAGCACCAGCACCTTACTATTGGCACTGCAGTTGAGAAGCTTCAGTTCCGTGTTCGGTCTACCACATCCAGTGAGGCTGTATATGAATGTTCTATTTTGATGAGTAATGACGAAATTAAGAAATTTCATGCAATGTTGGCAGCTGAGGCTTTTGTCTTGTCCTATCTTGACGCTAGCTACGACACCTCATCACCCAACAGACGCTGTTTCGAGCTTGTCTGGACCATCATTTCTTATGGAGGAAGGTGGCCTGCTCATTGAATGGACCTGCTGTTGAATATCTTCCGGTACTATGCACGCAACTACCAGTAGTCAACGACGACGGATAACAGCTTCCCCCACCCCTTAGAAGCTTCAGTTCCGTGTTCGGTCTACCACATACAGTGAGGCTATATATGAATGTTCTATTTTGATGAGTAATGACTAAACTCAGACATTTCATGCAATGTTGGCAGCTGAGGCTTTTGTCTCGTCCTATCTTGACGCTAGCTACGACACCTCATCAACCCAACAGACGCTGTTTCGAGCTCTTCTGGACCACCATTTCTTATGGAGGAAGGTGGCCTGCTCATTGAATGGACCTGCTGTTGAATATCTTCTGGTACTATGCACGCAACTACCAGTAGTCAACGACGACGGACAACAGCTTCCCCCACCCCTTAGAAGCTTCAGTTCCGTGTTCGGTCTACCACATACAGTGAGGCTATATATGAATGTTCTATTTTGATGAGTAATGACGAAATTAAGAAATTTCATGCAATGTTGGCAGCTGAGGCTTTTGTCTTGTCCTATCTTGACGCTAACTACGACACCTCATCAACCCAACAGACGCTGTTTCGAGCTTGTCTGGACCACCATTTCTTATGGAGGAAGGTGGCCTGCTCATTGAATGGACCTGCTGTTGAATATCTTCTGGTACTATGCACGCAACTACCAGTATTCAACGACGTCGGATAACAGCTTCCCCCACCCCTTAGAAGCTTCAGTTCCGTGTTCGGTCTAACACATCCAGTGATGCTATATATGAATTTTCTATTTTGATGAGTAACGACGAAACTCAGAAATTTCATGCAATGTTGGCAGCTGAGGCTTTTGTCTTGTCCTATCTTGACGCTAGCTACGACACCTCATCAACCCAACAGACGCTGTTTCGAACTTGTCTGGACCACCGCTTCTTATGGAGGAAGGTGGCCTGCTCATTGAATGGACCTGCTGTTGAATATCTTCTGGTACTAATCACGCAACTACCAGTAGTCAACGACGACGGATAACAGCTTCCCCCACCCCTTAGAAGCTTCAATTCCGTGTTCGGTCTACCACATCCAGTGAGGCTATATACGAATGTTCTATTTTGATGAGTAATGACGAAATTAAGAAATTTCATGCAATGTTGGCAGCTGAGGCTTTTGTCTTGTCCTATCGTGACGCTAGCTACGACACCTCATCAACCCAACAGACGCTGTTTCGAGCTTGTCTGGACCACCGCTTCTTATGGAGGAAGGTGGCCTGCTCATTGAATGGACCTGCCGTTGAATATCTTCTGGTACTATGCACGCAACTACCAGTAGTCAACGACGACGGATAACAGCTTCCCCCACCCCTTGGACTGATTTACGTCGTCCTACTTTCGTGTGGCCAGTGTCTGTACAATTTCCGAGTGCCAACTTAGTGGTGACACAGAATTTATTTAACGTTGGGTTGCACAATGTTAGGTAAAAATGGGGAACGTAATGACTTTTTATATGTATTTTTCTTTTCGGTTGACCTTTCCGCCAAGAACATAGTGAACATTTTTGGAAAAAAAAAGAAAAAAAGCTCTGTATATGCGTTTTCTATTGAGCATTTTGTGTTACATACGTGTGGGTAGCACTCCTACAGAAACACAGCATGTCGTTTATTTTACTGTGTACAATGTTACGTGAACTGTGTCAGTGTACATTTAAATTCAGTGTTACCATGACATAAATTATGTGTGGAATTACTGTTATCTGTGCATAAATATCGGTAAGCCTTTACGATATTTTGTGTTGTTGAATTAATTGTTCGTCTTTTAGTGCAAAAATTAATATCAAGTAATGCTGTTCATGAGTCACCTTATCATACATCAATTGTCATGTTTATTGCAGTTGTTTTTATTACTTAATTATGTTAAATGCCTGCCAGTGTTTGTGTCCTTATCAGTAGAGAATTGCAGAATTAAAATTGTACTTCGTTTCGTGGTAGGAAACAACGAATTTGCTTAGTCAACAGAGGTTATGTAAATACTTGTTTGTGAGCAATAAATATTCACAGATTGCATCAGCTAAGACTCTGTGTGTTTCATGGTAATTGTTGATGTACTTAATGAGTGAGTAAACCAGGAGAACCATCCTTACGACGATGAGTGAGTAAGTGGGTAACATATAGGACGGAGCTGAAAATACGTGAGAGAGTGAATGACGATTGAAACTAACGATATTTGTAAAATTTCTTCATTTTTAGAATGACTGGCTATATTCTTATTTTACAAATACAAATCGTAAAAGAAATCTTTAAATACAAGCTTCCAGCAGCCATACTAACAATGAGGGTGAAAGAATTTCCACTTGCGGAAAATTTGATTATTGGTGTCACAACATAATCCATTAGTGAAATTTTTATTACGCGTTGGATGTAATAAGAGATGTCAGTCTGTTCCCAGTCTGAAACGTCTCATTTTACTCTGCAAATTCCTTTACTCGCAGTAACAGTGATATATCTACCTTTCGACTGAGCGAGGTGGCGCAGTGGTTAGCACACTGGACTCGCATTCGGGAGGACGACGGTTCAATCCCGTCTCCAGCCATCCTGTTTTAGGTTTTCCGTGATTTCCCTAAATCGTTTCAGGCAAATGCCGGGATGGTTCCTTTGAAAGGGCACGGCCGATTTCCTTCCCCATCCTTCCCTAACGCGAGCTTGCGCTCCGCCTCTAATGACCTCGTTGTCGACGAGACGTTAAAAAAAAAAAAAAAAAAAAAAAACCCTAACCCCCCTACCTTTCGATTTACACTGGTTGCTAATTACCGTAACCATATCAGTGATTGTAAAGGTGAATCCCGTATTTCCTGTTTATTAACCGTCTCCATTTCTAGTGTGAACTTTTGCATGTGGAACGGTAACTGTTGCTTGTGAGCCTTGGTCTGAGGAGCTAGCTGTATGTCACAGAAGGCTCCCCGCAAATATTTTCCATGAGCCGTAAGAGGATTGAGCCCTCAGCATGGGCATGGCTGAAATGTGAGAATTATGAGCATTCAAACAGTCGCCATTAGCAAGTAAAAGGCCGTTTTACCGCCAGGGCGAGGGCAGTCAAAGTACGTTTTGTAGAAGGCATTTTACTCAGCCCAGTGACTTCTCGGATGGTAGGCAGAGTGGGGAACAGTTAGAACAAGATCCGTACCGCCTGTTTCGAAGAGATGCTGTTCAGTGTTGTTATATGTGTTTTTGGCCTACCGGTAAAAACGAGTTGCGTCAGCCAGACCAGAGGATTTCTTCCACCAAAAGACGTGGGATGTTCTTATTGGGTGTTCTTATGAAGTACTCGAGATAGGAGACTATGAGCTGACGTTCAGGAAACTTTTTACGCAGGAAACCATGGACTGGTGGACAGTGATGTATAAAATCGACATAGAATGGTCTAGAAACGATGTGGGCAGGAAGCCAGTTGATTGGATAATTTTTACACCGTCGTAACAATAATATCATTGGCCAGAATTTTCCACCCCTTTTGTTTTGGAAGGTAGTGTTTTGTGGCACGCACTCTGTGCAGATCAGGGTCCAGAAAGGTAGATTTTAGTAGAGTGACAGAAGACGTGAGACAGTACCCATGTTTAAAGCTAAGACTGTAAATTTCAGACTTCAGTGGCGGGAGGCATCAGATGTCTGACTAGTGCAACAGCAGCCACACGCATTAGATGCAGCTCGCATCTCGCAGCTGCAGTGGCGGGACGCGCCAGATGTCTGAATAGTGCAATGGCAGCCATTCGCAGTAGATACAGCTCGCATTTCTACACATCGATTACGGTCAGATTATCAGGCGGTATTGGCAGGTTAGAGAGGAATGAAGTCAGGCGTTTTTTGACAACTACTGAAATTCAGGAGGGCTCGTCCATGACCAGGTTGTTGCTCGGTTGTTTTCCTTTCACCGTCTGGTACAATATTAAAACCACTGCGTGTTTTCCAGTGACCATGTTTCACGTGATTAAGTTGTTAGGATGTTGATTATTTCTAGAATCCCCGATTTGACAAGTTAACCAGTGCTTGTTGTATCTCATTTATTCGTACTGATCAAATGTTTTTTTTCTCACGTGCTCGTAGAAGATCGTGTTAATGTTATTTTTTTTACTCGTGAAACCTGAGAATGGTTATAATAATCATAGATTCACTTCGGCCAGCTTTTTAATTCAGTAGTTAGAGAATTCCATTCTCCCTGCAGTATGTTTTTAATTATTTTTGTCAAGCCTAACACCCACGACTCGCTTACTAGGTCCACCCCTCTGATATCGTTAAATCCGTTACTTTCATTTCTTAATTCAGTATATGAGTTCTTTGGGGAGCGATCTGCTCTCGCAAGGAACCCACCTAGTGCGAGTTCGCAAAAGACCAATGATGTTTACGCCATTCGACACCCAACATACTGTCCACCATGCACCCACGATCTCTGCTGCTGAAGGCAACAGGCAGAATACTGGAAGTATTCAATGGTGAGCACAGCATGAGGCGTGTACTTCAACTACTTATTCGACGATACTGACAACGGTAAAAAAACCAGACATTGCATTATATCTACAACATCAGTTGCCGAAGTTGAAATTTCGCCAGGAAGGAGCCTAGACTGAGAGATAAGCGGCAGATGAAACATTAGCGTTTCTGCAAGATAAGTCAATGGAATGTGGGTATCATACACGCTCGACCGTTCGGACAATGTACTTGAGGTGTATGATGATGACAATACGTGCTTAACAAGTGAAAGTGAAAGTGATATTGAAACAGGTGTCGCGGCATGTAGTTCATCATCCATGTTGGGCAAGGAGCCACAAATCCCATCTCCAGTGGAAAGTAGTAAAGGACAATCGTTGTTCAAGGAGTGGGTATTAAACATAATTACGTACATGGAAGATCATGCACAGCATAGTAAAAACAAAACTATGTACGGATTTCGAGTAAGTCAGAAGCAATATGACCGTGTAGTGCAGAAGAAAAACTGCAGATATTCAAGGCAGGACAATGTGATACAAAAACTGGTGATTGTGCGTTTCCAGGAA